>NC_044355.1:23418833-23743483 GCF_007364275.1 Archocentrus centrarchus | reverse complement strand
TGGCATTACTCTGCATGGGGCCATAAAGGCACAGATCACTAAGCAGACATTGGCATACAGTGGAGGACAAAACTTTATTACAGTCAGTGTTGAGGAAACTACTTTGAATTGGTAGCATTGCTCACTAGCAATTAAATACAACCATAACTATGGAATGGAAATGTAAAACTACAAGAGAGAAATTTGTGTGGTAAACTGAGCTGAATTTGTATAAAAAATAAAAAAGGATCACACTGGTTTGTCCATGTGATATGAAGTTATAGCAAACAAATAAACAAAATTCCATGCCAGCAATGCTCACAAGCCATATACAAACCAAAAAATATACACAGAAGACTGTGAGGCAGCTTTGGCTTTAAATGCAGTGTGTTTGCTGGTGGTGTTAGTCATGTGTTTGTGCAAGTATGCCCACACTGATTCTTCCTCAGGCTGATGTTTGTGGGGTTTATCTGTGCTGACACCGTCACTGTGTGACCAGTACGCAACCATCCATTCTTCTGCACATGTACCACACAAAGGTCATGCATGTGGTGGTGGCTGACTGACAAATGCATAACTTGGAAATGCCGTTGCAGCGGTTTGGAAACTTGAAGTCTATAATAGAAGCAAAAGCAAATATTAATTGACTCAAGATGCATAGTTTAAGTACTTAAGGATGCAAAAAAAAAAAATATTATACTCAAACTATTATACATATATGAATGTAGCTGAACCAGCAACTATAAAGGGATATAAAGGCCCAAAGAGTGCCAAGAAAATATCCCCCACACCACTAACAACCTGAACTGTTGCTGTCCAGTTTCACATTGTTTATGCCAAATTCTGATCCTACCATCCGCATGTTGCAGCAGAAATTGAGACCCACCAGACCAGGTCTGATCCAGTCTGATATTGTCCAATTTTGGTGAGCCTGTGTGAATTCTAGCTTTAGTTTCCCATTCTTAGCTGACAGGAACCTGGTGTGGTCTTCTGCTGTTTCGAGGTTCGATGTGTTGTGCATTCAGAGATGCTCTTCTGCACACTTTGGATGTAACAAGTGCTTATTTATATCTGTGTATATATATATATATATATATATATATATATATATATATATATATATATATATATATATATATATATATATATATATATATATATATATATAAAATCTGTTGCCTTCTTATCAGCTCAAAGCAGTCTGGCCATTCTCCTCTGACCTCTGGCATCAAAAAGGCATTTTGGCCCAGAGGACTGCCGCCTACTGCATATTTTCTCTTTTTCAGACCATTCTCTGTAAACCCTAGAAATGGTTGTGTGGGAAAATCCCAGGAGATCAGCAGTTTCTGAAATACTCAGACCAGCCGTCTGGCACCAGCCTTTCTTCTGTCATTTTGACCATGTCTACATGCCCAACAAAATGACTAGTGAGTGTATATGATTCAGCCATTATGTGACATTAATGCCATATGGATAGGAGCATTGCTATTTTAGAGACTTCTTAGAGTTTCATCAAAGGGCAAAGGTCATCACTTACATAACTTTGTATTGATTTGCAGTGATCCCTCTTTCTAAGGGGTGTGCCAAAAAAATGCTCCCCAAAGCATTACAGCGCCCTCAGACCCTCTCACTGAATGCATCAAGGATTCATTTGCTCCATGTCACTTTTCTGCATGCATTTAATTTGTATTCGATACTTTTTTAGGTAATTATATATTTTTTGTCAAGTTTTTGCAGTGCATTCTCGAGGATTTTATAAAACTTGTGAAAGATTCCTCCATTCTTCACTTCTGATTCAATCCCTTCAGGTTTTTGATCCAACATTTTATGGGTTTTGTGCCATAGTTCTTATCACTATTTAATAGTCTCATTTTGATGCTGTTAAAATGCTTTATTTTTCACTCAGTGCCCCCAAGTTCTCATTCTTCCAATGATCTCCATTTTTTTTTAATTAGACATTTTCAGATTTTTGTTTCATATTCAGACAAACTCAGGAAATGTTTCTCAAATAGTCACATGTTTTAATTCATTTTTTTTCAGTCATTCTTTAAGATTTCAATTTTGTTTGCTGCTGTCAGTCACACAGGGCCGGGACTCAGCTTAAGGTCCTGAAAGTAAAGTTTCATAAACACCAACAACACATAAGGAGAGAGAAAAAAGAGGGTGGGTATTTAAAAGTAGAAATGCGTGTCTGTATTTGCAGGGGTGACTCTTTTGTAGTGTTACACATCAAGAGCAGTTTGAGTGAAAAGGGGGAAATGAGAGAGACAGAACGAACCAAAGCTTCAAGGCATAATACTGTAATTGGAAAATTGTGCAAATGCGTTTTGGAGTCATGTTATATAAATGGCCAGCAGAGATAATGCCTGAGATTCGAGGCATGGCCTAATTGAGAGTTGGCGATGGAGGAGGAGAGGGGTGTTGATGCTGAGGGGGCAAATGGAGTGTGGGTTTTAAATTGGGAGACGAAAATGTGGATGGAAATGGGCTTTTCAAAGACATGGGAGGGAGAGAAAGAGAGCTGTTTCTCTTTAAAGGGGAGGAGGGAAAGAAAGAAAGGGAATAATTCCCACTTTCTCCCTTGCTCTCCACACCTGTGACCCAGCAGCCAAGCGGCCCCAACTATTCCTCCAGTAAGTGTGTGTGGGGTGGGGGTGGGGGGGTCTGCGTGTAAGTCTCTTTGGTTCCTTCACTCTCTCTATGATTGATGAGTCTCAGTCAGACCTGGATCCCTGCCACGGCCCAGGCCTGATCAGGCATGTTCTGGTCATAACAATGCCATCAATATGTAGCTGACGGCTGTGCGTATGTGTGTGTGTGCGTGCGCATATGTGAACCTGTGTTTATAGTGAAGCATAAAATAGAAACATACCATAACCCTTGAGAACCAAGATGCTTTAGTGGAATTTCCGTTTCCTGCTCCTCCAAGGGATTAAAGAGGAATGTTGTTTAGATACAGTTCCCCCCGCTGATTGGAATTTGAATCACATTAATGAGCCCTTTCATGAATGATCTGAACATTACTGTTTGACTAATGAACTCTCTTTTCATGTCTTTCCCTCTCTCAGCTTCCCTTTCTTTGTGCCATCTCAGGTTTCCTCCGTAACTCTGAGATTGACCAAAAATCTGCTTGATGAGCAGCATGTGATGAAAGGCATTAGGGGGTCTGCATTATTTATGAATGTCGAGTGATGCATTAAGTCATTAAATATGTATATGTACATTACATGAGAAAGAACATGTCCCATTGCATGTCATATTGATTATGGTGTGAGTTACGTGAGTCTCCTGCATGAGCCCTATGAAAAAACATCACACCAATCACTTAAGAGCTCTATTGACAGACTTCCCCTTCTGGATCCCTGGTCACAGTTGAGAAGTTGCAGAGTCTGAAGTGGCTTGCTTCAACAGATAAAGGGTAGTGTGTGCACATGCAGCAGATTTTGTGTGGGAGCGGACTGTGTGAAATAACGTGAGGGGGAAACTAAGATGCGTGCCAGCTTACACCGTTGGAGGAATCGTACCAGTGTTCTTAAATTCTTTCCATCATCTGGTGCGGTATCACTTTTCTTCTCCAACTTTATTTTTCCATCTGTGGCTTCGTGGCCTTGTCAGAACTGAAAACGGCTCGCCTAGTCGACAGCGATGTAGCAAACAAAATTATAAAAAAAAAAAAAAAAAAAAATCTGAGGCAATTGACCACCAGTGGAATCGAAAAACGAATTACTCAGTGCAAGAAAGAAAAAAAACATTAAGCTGTGCTTCTTCACCTTAAAAGACCTCGCTCCTGTTTAGTTTGCATCAGCTGTGACAATAATTACTATGGTGGCCACGCGCTATGAATTTTTTAATGCATTTTTTTGTCAGCTTGAGAATAAAGTTCAACTCCATTTCACAAATAAAATGCAAGCTTGCTTGTTGGGGTCACTGCCTTGGTCTTCAGTTATAATCTCCAGTAATTCAAATCTTTCCCACAGTAGGGGAAAAAAAAACCCCAAACATTTCCTTGGAAGCCCTCTTCTGAATTAGTATTCATGGTCATGGATGAATATGTAAGTTAAATTGTTCCCAAGCCACCACAAGCTGCTGGCAGTTGCTGCTTTCCCCAGGTGACTTGTTTCATCTATAAAGATGTTCCAGCCACCATGCTAAATGATTAAAAAAAACCATAAGACCTCCACATACTTACATCAAGTGGGAACTCATGAGGGGGAGCTTCAGCTGCTGACAAGCAAGACAAAAACTGAAGCAATCAAAAGGATGAATCACTGAACACTACAATCACTGTAAACTGCCACAGAGTCTTCTAACGCTGCAACAACAA
The DNA here is from genome assembly GCF_007364275.1 of Archocentrus centrarchus. NCBI lineage: Eukaryota > Metazoa > Chordata > Actinopteri > Cichliformes > Cichlidae > Archocentrus > Archocentrus centrarchus. The sequence continues at coordinate 23,739,180 of NC_044355.1, read as the reverse complement.
AATATGAGGCTAATATTTGATTTAAGGAATGACGAGGAAAAAATACTGCAGTGCACGCTGCAACGCTATATTTTCCTCATTTTTGTGTTACTGACTGTAGAACAACAGAAGGACCCCGTGGCAAATGCACGCACACACACACACACACACTTGCAGAGTCACAAACACAGAGACATACACAGAAAAAACATGCAGTCACACACAGTAGCTCAGTGGGGGGGAAGGATTTAATAAACCCACTGTAACATGGATCTACGGGGGCGTCTCGGGACCGAGCCAGGAAACCAGATGAATGTACCTGCCCTGGAGCACAGAAAGAAACAGTGAGGGTAGGGTGGGTGGACTGGAGTGAGGGGCTATGGTGTGTGTGTGTGTGTTGGGGGGGTGGCTGTGAAGCCACAGGCACATTAAGCCTCTCATTGCCCCGACTTTTTCTTTCTTCTGTCATCAGTCTCTTCACTCGCCCACTCTGTCTCTGCTCACATCATCAGCCACAACGAAAGCCATGCCCACAAACACTGATGTGTTTGTCCGGGAAAATGCCCAATCACTTTAATAACATTTCATGCCATCTCCGCTTTCACCAAGGACTTGGAGTTTGTTCCTCAGTCGGATAAATGCAGACTGTAATTTCAGACAAACGCAATGGAAATGCCGAGTGCAGCCAATCAGATTTAATCATATATGAAGAAATGTAATTCTGGAGGACACCGGGGCAGAGCGGGTTGATATGGATATTAGTTACTATGCAAAAAGGCGTGTCCGTACTCTCTGAATATGAATTTATGAAGCCTGCTTGTGATTTCAATCTGACTAATGTATCAGAACAAACCCATCTGTGCAGCACTGACCCCTGAGGTGAGGGTTTTTTGGGGGGGAAGGGGGGGCTGAGATGGAAATGCTCGGAGCGTGGGCGGCGGGTTTATGCTCCCACCGTGTATGAAGGTGGTCAGCGGGAAGGCAAATGACATATTTTGCCCACATTCGTAAGACTTTGAAGAGAAAACCAAGAAAGACAAGAAAAAAAAAAAAAAAAATCACTCCAGACCAAGTTCCATGGGAAAAATTTTATTTATCAATATGCGGTAGTTTCCAAACTGGTGGAACTTTATTTCCATTGTAGCTGGTGCCAACAGGTTATGCTGAGAAGCTGCAAACAAAAAAAAGAAAAAAAAAAAGAAAAAAGTGAATGGCAAAAATGAACTAAAATAAAAATAACAAAACTCGACAGTTGTGATTCAAACAAAGGGAAACAAATTCAACAGGTTTTGCTTACACATGCACATTGAAAAATAATACTGTGGCTTTGAACAATAGCAGAAATCAACCTACAGTGAGGCTCATGCCATGAGCGACCAACATCCTTGTGCTAAATTAGGAACGCAGTGATGACAAAGGAGAGGAGCGGAGGGAGGGAAAGAAAAGGAGAGAGCATCTTTAAAACAAAAGGACCGCCTGGGAGATAATGAGTGGTGTAAACCAGATGATTTATTGGCGAGCGCAGTACGGCCACACACTCATACGTGGCCTCTTTTCTTCTCCTTTCTCTCTCCACATCTGTCTCTCTCCGTCTGGCCCGATAGACTTATTAAAACTGAGGAAAGATTCATCTTTGTGGGCCAAAAATGTTTTACATCTTATAATGGAGGTAACTCAAAGGCAGTGGAATAACACAGTCTTCATATGTAGAGTTAAGTGCCGTCTCCAACAGGGAAGAGCCTCATCATTCATAGCTTCAGTGACCTATCTATTTCAACGCCAATCTTCAGTCCCGAACAGATTCTAGTACAATTTGTGTTTAATGGCAATGTAAGAAAAAAAACAAAAAACTCGGAACTCCATTTTTTTGTTTTTTTCTTTTTTTTCCTTTTAAACACGTGTAGTAACAAAGACTTTTTGACAATACTGGATGCTGCGAAAAAGACAGCTCATGTGATCTTTTGCAATATTAACTCTAAAAGGAAAATAAAATAAAAACGTGTAGCAGAGACAAAAAAAAAAATGCAAGGATTCATACAAAACACACTTTAAAAAGACAGCTATTTACAAACATCCTCCATTACAAAAATCTAATCTTAAATTTTTCTCGTGAGCAGTGTTCAGGTGAAATTACATCTTAAATCGGGCTCTATCCATATATTTACATTTACTGTTTTGCCCCCCCCCCCCCACAAAAAAACATTTTTTTGAATATTATTAAGTGGTTTACTAGAATGAATGAAAATGAGATATGGTTTGTGGTAATTTGGTAATGACTCCCTAAGCTGGTGTAGGTGAATGGATGCGCAGCGATCCGAAACAAAAATATTTGATCTAAATGTGTTTCACAGAGGGCCACTGAGGGCTGCATGCTGAGTTAAAACACAGGACCACAAAAGCACAAGCAGCTGTTTAGGTTGTTAACTCTGAGGTTAACGACAAGCAAAAAAAAAAAAAAAAAAAGCCATTGGAGTCTTCCCAGAGTCTTCAAGCTGGGCTGCCTTTTAACTCAGCAGTGTGTCGGTGGATGGCAACAGTATGTGGCCGGGGATGATAGGTGTCTCTACCAGTGAATAAACATTAACCGGCAGTTTGACCGTTTGACTGGAGATAAACCTGGACCCGTCAAGTCACGGTGTGTCAGTGCGTGCGTGCGTGTGTGTGCACATGTGCGTCAAATGTCAGCTCATGTCTGCGTGCTGAGGAATGGCTGTCCTTATCTGCTCCCCTCTCCTCTCACACATCATTAACTGGGACTGCGGCACTCTGTACTTTGGCAGCCACAGTTTGGAGCACCTACTTCCAGTCCCAAAAAACAGGTCTGTTCAGCTGCTGGACCACAGAAGCGCGCATACACACACACACACACACACACACACACACACACACACACACACACACACACACACACACACACACACACACACACACACGCAGGCGTACAAAGAAAAACTGCAAATATAAGCACAAATAAGCACTCACACATATAAGCACCTACATGTTCACCACACAGATGCCTCCTCCTCCCCCCCTCGCCTAAAAGCGAGCCTCTGCGTGCACACGTGCACACATCCAGCCGCAGTAAATCCTGTCTCGGTGCCGCTGCCCTGGGCTGTGTGATAGCTGGTCTGCAGTGTCCTCGCTGGCTGAACACCTTGACTGTGGAATAATTTGCGCGGCATTTTTATTCACAGCACAACTGGCAAGAGGATGGGGGGGGAAATGAATGCTAAACTACCTCCACAACCCCCTCCACCTCACCCCTTCCCCACCACCATCACCCTTGCAGGTTAAAGCCAAGTCACAGGAACATTTTCTCTTCTAGCCGCCGCTCTCACTCTCTCTTGCTCCCCGGCTGGTGAGTGTGGGCATGGAGATGGCACACAGATTAGTCACACGCTGGCGACGCCACTAACTGTGCACTCCACTGACTCATCCACAGATGGCAGCCAATTGGCATCTGATAATACTGTAGCCCTGTGTTCAGCTGTAGCTCTCTATCCAACTTATATATAGGGCATCCTACCTATGTAGGCCAGCCAATCAGTGCCAGCCTACGCCCACCTTGCCCAGGCAGCAAGCACAAAATTGTTTGATGCTTACACTGTAGCACCAAAAGCTAGAATAAACAAATATCAACCTGCCTGCTGTCTTAAAAACAATCACCCTGAAAGCCCATCAGACACAGTAAAATCGGTGCCAACTGGAGCACTGAAAGGGTTTTTGCAAGAGCTTGGGCTTGTCTCTCTGCAGGCGCTTTAGTCTGTCATTTTTGAAGCTTGCAACAGTAACCTAGTGTTCTACCTCTGAGCCAATAAGTCTTCTCAGATACCAGACAGGTCCGGACATGTCCAAACACACTAACGGAAGACACACCCTTAAAAAACAAAAAAGTAGTAATGGTAAAGCTCATATCAGGCCAACGGAGATGGGAGTATTCCTGGAGACACACACACACGTACAGACACATACACACCTTGACATCAACTGTCCAGGTCAAGGTACTTCCTTAAGAAAAAAAAAAAAAAAAATGGGAGCAGTGGATGATATGGGTGATGAGACGATGGAGTAATAATGGCGCTCTGTTTAACTCTATACATTGTGCACTTGTAGGAAAAGTCTAACAAAATACAACTGCTTTGTGAACTGAATCGGGGTTCAAGGAAATCCTCCATCAAAAATAGTAAGGCAAACATCAGAGGTGCGAAGGGAGAGGAACACATTATTTCACACACTGTGTCTGATACCTGAGCTATCTGGAGAGTTTCCTGGCCCAGCACGGAGCCCCGACTAACACACACACGCGCACACATGCACAGAGACGCACGCATACACACACGTTGTTTTTTTTTTTTTTCTTACGCTTGCACACAAACTGCAGGCTGAGCGGTGTTCGGGCCTGCATCTGCCTGTTCCTGCCTAGTGTGCTAGGGTGGTGTGTTTAATTGGGTGTAGAGCAGACTTCAGGGAACTGAGATAAGTTGTATCCTGTCCCTTAAAAGGGACAGCGAATGACGAAGCTTGAGTTCCATCTGTTGGTGTGATCCAGCTCTCCCCCGCACCCCCTCCTCGCGGTCAGAACACAGCAGGGAGAATGAAGGAGGTGGGAAGTGAGGAGAGGGGGAGGAGGGAAGATGGGGATTGTCAGACAACCCAAACAAACAGAATAAACTTCTCTCATCCGTCAGCTCCTAACCCCGCTGGTTACTGGTCAGTGCATGGTTCTCCAGATTTGTGCAGCAGGTGGTAGAAACAACACGGGCTTGAAGAAACATCAAGTTCCCCAAAATGCAAAGGAAAGTGTCCTTCCCACGAACATAAGTCAAGCGCTCCTCTCTTTTTTTTCTCTCTCTCTCTCTCTCCTGACCATGATGCTGGCTGCCCAAAGAGTGTCAGACTTTGTAGTAGATGTTGGCAGGGCTCTGCGGCGGCATCTCCTGGACAATGTAGACGGGGTGGCCATAGTCGCCGCTCACCTTCTCATAGTGAGGGCAGTAGTTGTTCTCTGTCCGCAGCGGAATGATGATGTCACTGGGCTCCGTTCCAGCCGTGCCCCCCGGCAGCTTGGGATTGGACAGAGTGCTGAGCGAGAGCGCGGAGGGGCGGGGCTGCGAGTGGGCATTTTTCCTGGCCCGCTTACGCATCTTAATGAGGAGGATGACGAGGAGGAGGATGAGCAGGAGGAAGATGATGCAGCCGACCCCGATGACAGAGAACAGGGCCACTTTGGAGCCGAGGATGCCCTCTGAATTTGAAGACCCTGACTGGTCCTGATTCATGTGGTCTAGAAATTGAAATAAAAAGAGAGAGCGGGGGGCTTAGGAAACTGCACAAAAATGATTATGGGGGAAAGAAGGTCAGAAAAATGGAGAACACTGTAATTTATACTTTTTCCTGTCTGACTTTTTGGAGAAAAACCAAAGGTCTTTTATCTTTTTTTTTTTTTTTTGGGCCTATATTTCTGCTATTTCACATTTTATGTTGAGATTTATTGTTCAAAAAGATCAAATACATAGATCAGAAGCCTGTTTTTCATGTGCTCTGTAGCATTGCATTTTGCCATGTGTAAAGAATATGGGGTGGTGATGTGCTTTCCATTTGGGTGGAGGAGGATATCACGGTGCAAAGCTATCAGCCTGTTGTTACTTCACTCATTTGGTGGCTGGAATCTGTATAATCGCACTATATTCAGAAGAACAGAGTGACTGTATTCTCACCATTTGTGTGTTTGATTGAGTCATGGTGGGGGAGGGATGTCAGCTTTGGTGGACAGGAGTAGTGTGCAAGGAAAACATTAATAACAGCGCCGAGCTTATTCCTTCCTTCCCTTTTTTTGTAAATAAAATTGAGCACCCCACCACCACCACTGTAATTTTCATATAGCCCCTCAGAGACTGCAGACCATTTACAGTAAGCCAGCACATCCTACTGTCTGAATCAACTGCGAGCGCGGCTCAGTTTGTTGTTTGCTCAACATGACTAACAGCCCCATTGATGTAATCTAATTGAATCAGCTCAATCAAGAATAGCCCTCTAATGAAATCTGTAGTCATCACTCAACATAACAAAGATTCCTGCTATGATAGGATCTGTGCCTGGGCAAGTTGTGTGACATGTCAAGGCCACATTTGTATGGCAAAGGCCAAATGAGATATGGGGGGAAAAAATGAGGAAGGCATATCTGAGCATCTGATTTTATTTTATCCCTTTGTTTAAGGGGTTCAAGGCGGTTGGGGGGGGGGGGGGGGGGGGGGGTGTTGGTTGTTACTGGTTGGGAAAGAGAATGACTGGCTCTTCCAGTGACTGAAATACGAGAAGAACCAAATCTGTTTTCCATGTATGCATGCAGCTGCTGCCAAAGAGCAGCACTCGCCCCTCTCCCAGCACCACCACCTCTTTACTGTCCGTGACCCCCGCACAGGCACACAAAATTCTCATAACTCCGGAGACTGCCATCCTCGCTTAATGACTGTGTCTCCGCAATCGGATGGCCACTCCTGCACTTAACCATTTAGTGAGGAAGGGGATCACTGAGCTTTATGCCTTATCACAATCAAATGGCATCAAGGAAAGCTACCAGTTCCAGCCTTATCGGTGAAATCAGAAACTGAAGGAATTTTCTACATTCTGGTCGCCGGAGAAAGCTGGAAAGAGACGCTGTCAGAAATGTCATTCCTGAAATATCAGCCCCTCAAACCACATTGCCTCGTCCTTCATTCCACCCTCCACTTCTTCACTTGACATAATCACGGATCTAACAATGGCAGACAGGCAAAAGCCCAGGTATGAGGAAAAGTGACATTAGAAAATCTTTTTATAGAGCAACTAGTGTCAAATAAGCAATTATTAAATGAGGACAGCTTATCACATTGGGACAGGCAGAACAGTCTGTACTTGGAGGAAGTTTGTAGCATAGAAAGTTGTGGAGTAAGTCAAAAAGTTAGTACTGGGAGTGATCTTTAAAAAAAAAAAAAAAAAAGACTAAAAAAGTGGTCCCTCCTGTGGGAAGCAGCTATGAAAGGTGCTGGCAAAAACAGGAAACAAGGAGGGCCCAGAGCATCCAAGGAGGCTCATGTGACTTCTTCAATTATCGCTGCTTCTAATCTTCATTTATCTGCAATTCTAATGAGGTTTAAAAAGATATCTAATAAAAAAAAGGGTGCCTTTGAGTCTCCTTGGGTGCAGTACATCCTGTGTGTACATTATGAATAAGTAAAGTGAATCAGGGTGAGCTGTATTTGTTTAAGGTGGTGTTTCATGTTGTTAAATTGCACCTGCATTTTTTGGGGTAGTTTTATTTTATTCTGCGCACCCCTGGTTTTACAAGCGTCTTAGCATGCTGACCCCCCCCCCCCCAAAAAAAAAATCAAAGGAATGCCTGCAGCATGAAAAATCCATACGAGAGAATGTATGATTTTTATTTTCTCTTTTGAGGCTAAATGTGACTAATTATGAGAAGAACCCTCGAGGCTGTGAATATTCTTTTTTTTCCCTTTTTTTTTTTTTTACATTTCACAAACCTTTATTTTACTAAACTATTTGCATTTGAGAAACTAGAAAGCATTCTTTAGTGGAGCATTAAACTGCAGTTTATGGTTATAAGTGTTTCTCTGTCAATCTACTCACCAGAGTTTCCCAGTACCTCGGGTCCCATCCGATCAGGCGGACTGGGACTGGACTCCGGTATGGCATTGTCTGGAACCTCCGGCACAGCAGGGTTTGCTGCATTTGGAACTGTGGGAAACATAAAAACACACACACAAAAAAAAACTTAGCCTTGGCAAGGTGCATGCATTGAATTACAATGACTTGTTCTCTGCAACTGCATGGATTACTTTTATTATCTTTGATATATCTTTTGTGTTGGGAGAAGGTTATCTTTGCATGTGTTGAAAGTGTTTCAGAGGCAAAGATGAAAGCAAAAAAAGAGGAAGGAAATGTTAGCGAGCGTCTGTGAAACACGGTAATATCCCTGTCCTGCTATAACAAAAAAAAAAAAAAAAACGAGCTCACATCTACATCAGCAGCTCCTTCAGCAAACACTCAGACAGGCATTTCCACCACTGACACATTCATGAGAGTGTAGGAGACAGACACACACACACACACCACCGTGCACACACACAAATGCACACACCTACAATATACTTACAATACACTTAGGCATGGCAGAATGAGGGTAAAGTAGTTATATATTAACTTTTTATTGTTTTACATTATTCATCATGTTAAAAGGCCATAATATGCCTTATTTATTGCTTTGGCTTTAACTCTGCCAGAAAGAGGCAGCCTTCTGAGGAGAAGAGAACAGAAGAACAGGAAGAAAATGGGGGAGACAAGGAGAGGAGGGAGAGAGAGAGAGAGAGAGAGAGGGGAAGGGATTGCATAAGCTTTGAGGTGAACGCAAAGGAAAGAGACAGTTTATCTCTCTGTCTGTTGTGATCTCAGCCAACACACTTTGAAGTCTTTGTGCAGTAAACACTGGTGGGTCCACAGCGTGGTTTTTTTTTTTTTTTTACAAGGGCAGGGTCGGCAGACAGAAGACAGTTATAAACTATTACCGTGGCCAGTCAGATGGAAGCCTCAGTACACTATCAGATGCTTCTTCTCTATCAGCCCTTATCTGCATCTGCCCAAAGGCCCGTTTGAGGGGCGTGTGTGTGAAATAGAGAGGAGGGCGTGTGAGGCAATTTACATTTGAGTCCCCAATGGCGTGTGTGTGTGTGTGTGTGTGTGTGTGTGTGTGTGTGTGTGTGTGTGTGTGTGTGTGTGTGTGTGTGTGTGAAAAGAGCCTTTCGGTCTAGCTGTGTATTTTCTATTTCCATCCCAGCTTGGCCAAATCTCAAGTAGAGAATGATCAGGGTGGGGGTGGTTGAAGGCAGATATGGCAGATATGATACAAGAAAAAGGAAGAAGGAGAAAGAAGGAAAGAAATATGACCACATTAATTTCTTTCTCTTCTTTTTGTTCTTTGGAACATAAACCTCACTGTTCTCCTACGTTCTCCATGTCCACACCACCGTATTGCTCCTTACTGATTGCAGCGGTGGTGAACCTAGGCATGAGCTGTTGTGCGCTGTCAATAATTGATGAGGAAAGACAGGAGTGAGAAGTGGGAACATTCACGCATGACAGAGGATATGAGAGGACACAGTGATCTGATTCACTCCGTGAATATAGCCACAACACTGTGTCAACAACTGAGCATGTGCAGGGAGTGTTCTAATGTTCTGACCCATTTTTCTAGTGTGTACTGCTGACATTTCCCTTAGCTATGCAGACAGCAGCTACCTCAGAACTGCCAACCCACCAGAAGGAGGGAGAAGGTGGGGGAAGAGGAGGAGGAGAGAGCAAGAGGAGACAATGATGGAGCGATAGAGGGGAAAGACAGATTTGCTGGGAGAGAGAGAGGAGCAAAAACATGAGGGGGAGATGCATTTGAGGCGGTGAGTCAACACATTTCTAATGAGCGCATGAGTGACATGAGTGTAGTGGAGGGGAAAGAGAGTGCTGAACAGCAGCGTACGTATAAAAAACCCAGACTTCCTGCACCCCCCCCCCCCCCCCGCCCCCCAATCAGCTTCTCTTCTTTTTAAGACAAGAGAGAATGCGAAGCATTTAAAAACAATTAAATATCAATGTGTCAGAGACAGATGACTCAACGTGACTATGCCCAGGCGTGTTGTCACAGTTAAATGGAAATGCAATGCAAATGTAGCATTAGAAGAATGTGCACATATTTCACAGTGGAATGAGTCACCAGAATACAATCATAGTGAAAAGTGCAAAGGAGTACAAGGGGACATATGGGAAGATCTTGGGGATCTGGCGAGAGGAGGAGCTGGCATTCAAGCTACAGATACGGAGGGAATGTGAATCAAACACGGCAGCATCTGGGGTCAGACGCGAGCAGAGCCCAGGTTTTTGTGTTTGCTGAAACAAAGCCTTGTGTGGCCGCAGAAGACAGAGTGTAGAGGGGCGCAAATAATGCCTGTTTTCTGTAATGATTAGTCTACTGAAGGTTTGTTTTTTTTTTTTAAAGTTGAGTAATTTAAATGTCAAGAAACTACGGGAAATTACTTTTTATCACAGAGTTTAACAATTCACCAGCCAAATACATTACAATTGTGATTAAATTAAAAAGGAGAAAAACAACACACTTTCAAATCTGAGACATAAATTAAAATAAAATAAAGAGAATTAATATGTTTGAGAAAACAAAGTTCCTGAGGCCTGGGAGCTTGAGGGCAAACACAACCACTGTTTTACAAAGCAAGCACTTCAAATATGTCATTTTAGGAAATTACATTTACCGGACACTTTATTAGGTACACCTGTCCAGCTGCTCGCTAACACGGATTTCTAACCAGCCAATCATATGGCAGCAACTCAGAGGATTTATCCATGTGGACATAGTCAAGACGACCGGCTGAAGTTCAAGTCGAGCATCAGAATGGGGGCAGAGAGGTGGATTAAGTGACTTTGAACGCCACAAAGAATTCTGAAGGCAAAAAAAGGGGTCCAACCTAGAACCAGAAAAGTGTACGCAATGAAATGGCCAGTGGCAGTACATCGCCACAAGCAAGCATTTCTGAATATGTCATTATGGGAATTTATATTTTGACATATTTCGCTACTTTTAAACTTTTAAATGACAAAAGAATTAATAAATAATAATAATGGTTAGTTTTCTAACAATAATGGAAACTACTGGCTTTATGGAATAAAACAATTAAATCACAGCAGCAAAATCAAAGCTCCTGTCAACACTCTAATTTCTCGAGGACCTTCTTCAAATAGTTACTGGGAACCAGAAAAGTTTTGATGTATAATGCTGGGAGCATTATACATCAAAAGTTCTGCCCACCCAAAAAAAAAAAAAAAAAAAAAAAGTTCTGCCCACAGAAATAGATTTAAAAGCAGTAGCAGCAGGGCCAACAGCATCTTTTCTATCAAGGTTTTTAGGGCACATTGATTGTGAGTGACAGCTCGCTTTGGACCATTTTGGGAAATGAGCGCATGGCTCTGGCAAAGTTGAGGAACAGCCAGGAGGTACAGGAACACACTCCAGCTGAGACTAACTTTCCTAGAACTTTCCTCGAAAAAGGGACATTTCCTTTCAACCTTGATTAACGTTAAACGACAAAATTGTTTTTGCCCAGTTAATAGCTTAGAGTAAAACCCTGCACTCATGCATCCGTGTTGTCATTCTGCGAGGGTATTGCAATCCCAGGCTATTGGATGCTCAAATTGACCTACATGGAAAGATAATGCAATGCCTGTCTCTTTGTGAGATGGCTGTGGGTATTTTTCACTGCATCCGCCGAATTTGTTCCCACTCAGACCATGCTAGCATCAGCAGCTTGTTAGCTTCTATTCTCTCTCCCCGTCTGCCAGGATACACTGCTGTCATCTCACAAGCCAGCATCCAAATATCTCCACACAAATTTGCAGACACAAACACACACATGCGCGCGCGCACACACACACACACACACACACACACACACACACACACACACACACACACACACACACACACACACACACACACACACACACACACACACACACACAGGAAATTTCTCAGTGAGACTCAGTTTATTTTTGACATGTTGGGATCTAGCTTTTAAGCTGGAATCAGATCACCATGGCAGGCAGATGTTCCTCTCAGATGGTGGTTAGTGTCTGTTTCGGTCAAAGGAAACAAACTGAGAATTGGGGAAATGTTTACAGAGTAACACATCTGTGTACTGTAGCCTGTCAAACTCAGGATATGGATGTCCGCATATCAAGTAAAACTGCGTATAAAAGTGAAATGTATGATGCAAACCAAATGCTGCGACCAAAGATATCCAAACAAAGTGAGCTTGTTTACTTCTAGCATTTTTAGATGACTTGCCCCGACCATGCACTTACATACCAATTTCAAACACATTTTCATTCTGTGATTACTGCATAAGAATCACAGCCGAGGAACATCAGAGGCCTTTTTTTTTTTTTTTTCACAATTTGGAATTGGAGTCATTCCTCATAGATGTTTCTCATTTGGTTGTTATTCCTCCGGGATCTCATTTTCCACACTATGTGCAAAAACTGTTTGTGGATATTTAAGATGTATTCAAAACTAGCGCACAAGTGTAGAGATGAGCTAATGGATAAAGTCATCCATTAGGGTATATCTAACTTTATACGGTAATGACAATCTATAACGAAGTAGTTTTTTTTTTTTTTTTCCTGTTCAACTGAAAAATGATGATGAAATTCAGCGGCTGGCAAATCAGGACAGTGATGCACAAATCCTGAAAATCCAATAGTGCAGTCTACAAAGTAGTCCTGATTATTGATTTGCAATACTGCCTGTAACTACATACCACAACACCAATATCAAAGGGATAATAACAACAGTGTATGAGCACTGTCCTAGAGTCTAAACCAAATCAATAGCTACTAATTTCATAGTGATGTTTAAAACTTTTTAATTAGAAGTTTTCCTAAATGATGTATTTGCTATTAGTTTTAAAAAGTCTAACCTCACAACAATGACCTTAAAGTATTTGTCAGCTACAGTATAAATAGCTTCACATGTGAAACATCTACACCAGCTCATGAAATGACTGACAATAAAAAAAAAAAAAAAAAAAAAAAAAAGTAGCACAGCTGTGATCTTACACTTTCAAATATAATATAAAATATGAGTTTATAAAGGGATATTTATGATGTTTATTAGCTGTATCACTGTTATAGGCAAAAACTGCACTTATTGCATGTCACTGTTCATGATAACTGAGCAAAATCCTTCCGATAGCGAAGGTCACCAGATATGGCAGAAAGCTAAAAATAAATATATAAAAAATTTTAAGTGAGCGGACCTTGGGTTTAAAAAAAGGTCTTTATCAAACGAGTATTTCCGAGGTCAAGATGAATTCAAAGTCAGTGTGTTTGCATGAGTTAACTTTCAGCATGCCTGTGAACAATTGGTACATAAATATCACTGTTGTCCTTTTTATATTTTTAACTATTTGGTAAGTTTTTTTTTTTGTTTGTTTTTTTTTTGGGGGGGGGGGGGGGGGGGGGGGTTAAAAAGAAATTTCACTATATTGTGTAAAAACCTGTAAAAGTCATGTGATCCAGCAATGCATTGACTATATTTTTCCAAATTTATTTTTCATAAGCTACCACATCATGCTGCTATTTACTATATACATATACATATATATATACATATACATATACATATATATATATATATATATATATATATATATATAAAAAACCAAAAATAATAAAACTGATATCAAAGTATTGGCATCTTTTCATTGTTATACATAAATTCTCAGAAAATTCATAATCTATTTTGTAAATTTTATCTGGAGCAGCTGGTTTACACAACATTTGTAACAGTGTCATTCAAGTCAATAAATTAGGTGCTGCCCTCAAAAAAGTCATAAAAAAATGACAATAATATTAACCTTGGTGGCCAATCTATTTTCTAACGTATCTTAACAGTTCCACAGAGCTGGTCTGGTTGGAGGCTCGAGGCAGACGTGTCACACTACTAACGCACAGCGTTAAATGAAAATGTCACACCAAAGTGAAACATGGCTTTAAGGCAGAAGCGCTGTATTGTGTTCTACATGTGAGGTGAGCACACTTTTACCTTGCCCGACTTTCATGATGACTTTCATGGCTCGGCTCTTGCACACGCCTCCCTCCCGGTTCTCGAGGCCCTCGATTGTACCGTTGGAGGTTGCTGGAGGGTAAGAAGGAGAAAGTGGGAAGAAAAAAAAAAAAAAAAAAAAGGGAATGAGAAAAAGTGGGAGGACGTTGATGGAGGGTAAAGAAGAGAAAAGCAGGAGAAAAAAAAAGAGAAAGAGGGGGAGAGATGATGACACACTGGTTAATGAGCACGTCCATAACGCACAGAACTAATCAATATTTACGACAAGCACTGATTAGCTGTTCCAGTGATTAGCCGTTCTCATCCTCAATCAACCGCCAGCTTCTCTCAACGGTGTGTCTCATTAACACAATAAAGTGAAGTCAAATGAATGGAACAACATTAGAGTCTACTGAGGGTGGTGGGTGCTCAGGTGAAAAGAAGAAACATGGTCAAACCTGTGTCTGTGTGTGTGTGTGTGTGTGTGTGTGTGTGTGTGTGTGTGTTTGTGCATAGTTTAACAGTGAGACATGCCAGCAAGAGTTCCAGCTGCTTGCCAAGTCCTCCAGCAGCTTACTCCCCCTGAGCCACATGTGTCACTACTTGCTGGTAGTGCAGCGAGCTAAATGCCTCCCTTAATGTGTGTGCATGTGTGTGTGTCCATTTATATATTAGCGCACATGTGCGTGCATGTGTGCGTGTCAGCCACTCTCCATTTGTGCGTGCCCGTTCCCTAACTTGAGCGAGGAACTCGGGGTTGAGGGTTGTTTATTCAATGTCACATTCACTTCAGACACTGCGATACAATTGGCTGTCTATTTTAGGGCCCATGATAATGACCTAGGGAGACAGAGTGTGACTCTGACCTTAACACTGGGCAGCTAAGCACATGGCTGTATGTGTGCGTGAGTGTGCGTGTGTGTGGGTGCATATGATGGCAGCTCTAATTTTGGAATTCCCCAAATGATCTCCATCTCCGCTTAGTCTGCTGTTTCAACTCACTCCCTTCCTCTGAAATGCTTTTGTTTCTCTTCCTTGCATTATCCATCTTGGTCTCTCTGCTTTTTTTTTTTTTTTTTTTGCTCACTTCATTTAGTTTTTTTTTTTTCCTTTTTTTATCAGCACTATCTGGCTCTGCCCCTCCCCTTCCCTCCCTCTTAACTCAATGACCATCTCCCTGGGTGATTGCCTCAGATGGCACCCTCATTATGATGAGATAGTTTTGGAGAGGCTGCTTATCTAATGATGACACAAAGAGAAGCAGACTTGGAAACAGGCAGGGGAGTTGGGTAGGTCCAAACAATGCATTACAAATGCTGCTGGCATGACGTATCAATGTTTCTACATGCGTTTCCCTGCTAGAAACCGATGTTGTATCGCGCTGCATTGAAATCTGGCTCTGCAGTTATGTAGAAGCTCATCTAGTTGATTCATGTCCTGTCATTCCTAAGTGTTATTAATGTTGACATTTTGTTGCCCTGTGGGATTTCAGCTTTGTGCTTCAGCAAAATTGAAGAAAACCAAATAATGAATTGCACTAATATTATGCTACATTATCAGATCACACTCAGAGTCTGAGGCAAATTTACAACAAGAACCACAACATTTTGTCAGCGTGGCCGGAGAACTCGATAATTTGCGAGAATGATTGTGATAACATCATGTCAGGGGCGCTTTGGCAAAAATCCCCTCGCTGTAGACTCAACACGACTGAGTGAACCGGACACCAAAATATATACGAGAGGGGCCAGAGGAGCCCGGCGCTAAGCAGGAACCAAAAAAAAAAAAAAAAGACTTTAAATTTACGTGGGGCATTAATGTGAAAGAACACTCAAGACTAAGTGAGTCTTATGATTTATGTAAAGTCTATGCAGGGACCATGTCTCCTCTAAAGGGAACATTCAAAGACAGTGAGGTGAACAGGCCTGTTTCCAGTCTTGAAGGCGCACCCGTCTCCCAACCCCTCAATGGCCCAGACGCTGCCACAAGTGCTAACCTCATCCTGCCATTTTCCACCCAATTTCTTCTCTTCTTTCAATTTTTAAATTTCCAGGGCAAGGTTATACAAAAATGAGTTCTTTGAAGATCAAGCTCAAAGGCGCTTGAATAATCTGACTAACAGTGAGCTTCATGCTATGAATTTTATATCCACTCCAGGAGAGCAAATGTACTCAGTGTTAACTTACTTCTGTCATCTAAATGAACTATTCCTTCAGGCTGGCTGAACAGGCCTCTGCTACTGATGTGGCATAATGATAAGTTGCCCCTTTGGGGCTTCTGTTTAGCCAAATAACTGAAAGAGAGCTGGATTTATAAAGAGATGATTGCTTTATATGTTGTTTGCATTCAGGCTATTTGAAAGAAATAATTCAGACGTCTACTGTACCACTGGAACTTCATAATCCGATTAACTGTGTCCAATTTTAACCACATTTCCTTATGTGAATCATATTTTAAGTGTTATTTAAGGTGGAAATCAACTCCAGAGACAACTGTTGAGTGCATTTAGAAATGTGCAGTGAATCTTGAAACAGTAAAACTTGCACACCATTAAGCACCGCGCATTCCTGTGTTGCTCGATATCGGCACATTCACATCTATCATGTCAAAGATCAGACAAAAAAAAAAAAATCTGCCAGGCATGCTTCTCAAAATCCTTAACCTCACCCTACAAATAAAGACGTACTGCCAGATTTTTCTTTAAATCTAAAAGCCTTTCACTCATTCTCTCTCGTCTTCCTCTCACTCAATTTGCCCCCCCCAGCCCTCCCTCTCTTTCGTTTCATCCCTCGCGCACTGACGTTAATCCAAATCTGGATTTCCAGATATTAAAAGGCCGACAGTCGTGTCATGTTTTGGAGAGAGCAAACTGGGGAATTGGGTCTTCTTGTGTGTCTCGGCAGAGATAAAAACACATGGGGATAAAGGACCGACAGGACGAAGAACAAAGAAACCCCCAGTCTGCTGCTAATGATTTGAAGGAACAAACTGGTTCAGTATTAAGCAGTCCAGAATACTGAAAGAACTGGTCATTGCATGCAGGAATGTTGCTCTTTTTTTTTTTTTAATAAAGCCGTGGGCTCCAGAGAATGGCTTTTGTATGATTTAAGGCCCTCTTTGTGGGTGTGGATCACTGGCCACAGAGTGACTAGTGGGGGAACAAAAGATCTACAGCTGCTGAAGTCATAAGAGGAACCAGGTGCCAAATGTTGATGTTGGGAAATATCGACGGCACAAATGTATCAGCCAAGAAGAAGCCTTACAGGGGAAAGAGTTGGCCTGGAAGAAAGGCTCCTGTTCCAGTACTACACACGTACCACTACTGCACACATTACCTGAAGCATAACCCATTAACATGCATATGTGAATGTAAGTGCTTGCAAATACACCAGCGCACACAGACTTCACAAGGACATTCAGGGTAGAGTGGAAGGTCTGCTCCCCGAGGTGCTCTGAAGAGAAGAGTGGGAGAAGTGTGAGAGGAGCACCACTGACTGGCCAAGACAACACAAGCTAAGGCTAGAGTGTGATGCGGTGGTCTATATTTATTCTCAGGTCTGCTAAATGAGGTCACTCAGGTGGTCCTGCTGAATACATTCCCCATCTCCATCATGAATCATCTGGTGCTTATTATTCCTGTCCAGCCCAGGGGGGCTTGCTTTCATACAGCGCAATGGGCTGTGTGTGTCCCGGAGCGTGCGTACGCTCCTGTGTCTATGCGTGCAACATCTGCCCAAAGCACCAAACCAGGGGATAGATACAGCCCATGTGACAGACAGAGAGCAGGTTGTTTAATGAGAAAGTGGATGAGAGGTGACATTCATTGGCTACCTTTCACACACACACACACACCCCATTCTCTACAGCATTCAGACTTCCACTTAGACGAGCAGAGCAGGCACTGGGTAGTCACAGTAACCACCAGTAATAATGTCTGCATTAAAAAAAAAAAAAAGCTAAATACATAAACAGGCACAACCACAATCCGATCATTTACACTTAGCATCAAGGAAAAAACACCAGCACAAAGAGCTATTTCATCCATTTGAGGCAAAACAGGGAGCTAACACGGCTGTGGCAGGTATGAGTGTCTGTATCAAACAGAGCGTCACAGCAAAAATGGCTATTTCTCATACCTGCGACTTTCCTATCTCAGTTTTTTGTTTACATTACCGAACCAGAATCAAAGTGGTGAGAAGGAAAAGAGGGCCTATTTGCACAAAATATTTCACTCCTGAATGAGCACAGAGAGGGTTAGATTAGGTTTATGTGCCTGATTCCAGAGATAACCCAACCCAGCAGATCTGGCATGCATGCAAGAATGCACGTGCACACACACACACACACACATACACTCTCACAGACACAAACACAAAGTGAGGTTGGCAGACTGGAAATAATACTGGGGGATCTAGATGTTTGCACTTTGAACCTTTTCTAATCCTTAGTATTAGGGCATGGCTAAAGCCTGATTATGGTGGAATGAAATGGATCTAAATAGATGTCCCAGCCCATCAGCCTTCCATTTCTTTGTCCTAGAAATAGAAATGGAAATAAGTAATCAACCTCCAACCTCTTACTGGCCGACTATCCCACGTAGCCTCCTCCGCAGGTCTGGCACCAGCAAAGTAAATTCATTCAGACTTTTCATATCATCTTCGATAAATTAGGTCCTCTCAGCCTAGCTGAGGGTTTTTTCCCGTGTTTCTTTTCAATAATAAAACCTGGCAGACAATATAAAATAGTCATATCTTCAACACTAGTACTGCACATTCTTCATGCTATTTTGGAAATTCAATATTGAATTTAGGTTAGAATGAATGCGGTTTTGAGTAATGAGGGTGGACACAGATGATTTTCCCATCTTCATGCTCAACAGCAATTCTTTTTTTCTTTTTCTTACAATTTACTCTTGCAAAGCACCTCCAACTACCAGCTCTAACATTACCATGTGCTCTCTGTTATCAGGAGCCACTTTGCTGAGGGTACAGAGAGAGCAGGTAGCAGCGTTAGCATCCAGGTTTAAGGCTGGTTAGTAGCCCAGTGCACACAACTGTTGCTCAGCTCACTGCTTCAGTATGCAGCCAGAGGGGGAGCTCCTCTCCTGTGCCCAGATTACAATGATCTCTCTCTCTCACACACACACACACACACACTAGCTCTATAATTTCCCTTTTGGAATCAATAAAGTATCTATCTATCTATCTATCTATCTATACATACATACATACATAAATAGACACAAGTGCAATCAGACTTGAAATCGTTATATACATACATATACACACACACACACACACACGCGTACGTGTGCACTTTGGCCTACAGAAGTGAACAGAGATGACGTGCACACTTACATGTATACTTACATGCATACACACCACACACAAATGCATATTCACACAAACACACACACACACACACACACACACACACACACACACACACACACACTGGCTGCCTGTGTAGCCAGAAGATCAGGCGGGACTTAAGAGCTCCTCCGGCACCAAAATTACAGGGTACCTCTAAATCCTCCCAGCAGAGAGCACTATGGGATGGCGCAGGGTGCGGGGGGAAGGAGGGGTGGGTGGTGCTGCAGGGGTGTGTGAGAGAGGGAGGTGAAGCAGTGAGGTGTGTGAGCATGTGTGTGTACATGGAAAGAGGAGTGCAATGTGAGGGGGGGGGCAGGAGAGGAAGCTGGAGATTCCTTTTTTTTTTTTTTTGAAGATGAGAGAGTAAGTGTGCGAGCTGGAGAGGGGTGAGATTTGATCTGTCTGAAGTGTGCCTGCATGCATGCGTGTGTGTACGGGTTGCAGGATGGGTGTGCATGCGGTGAGGGAATATGGAAGGAGGTGATGAAGTGAGGAGTTGAGGAGGAGGAAGAAGGCTCCGTTAGGAAAGAAGAAGTGGGAGGTGATCTCGCTGTGAAGTAAAGGAAGCATATGTGTACTGGATTGTGTGCATTAGTGTGCGTGCGTGTGTGTGTGTGTGTGTGTGCAGGCCAGCTTGCTCCTCTCTCACTCACACTCAACATTTCTCTTACACTCTCCTCTAAGTATTCAGTTGTGTGTGTTTCTTGGCTTGTGCAACTGAGTCCATTTGAGTAAACTGCATTGAGTGTGAGTGTGCGTATACATTTCTGTGCATTTCAATCTGCGCACAGATTTGTACAAATGTGTATAAACATCACTGGGAATATATCACTTACTACTTTTTTATTATACGTGCGTCTTTTAATGCGTAGGTGTGTGGTCCTAGATTATCAAGCCAGAGGTTTGGCATTATGGACTTCCCAGCCAGCCCTACAGGGTTAGTGCTTCAAGACTACTTATGACAGCTTTTAACCTCTGCAGAGGACCTGTCAGCGGTTCCCAAAGTGTCTGTGTGTGTATATCTGTGAAGTATGTGTGTGTGTGCCTGTACAAGACTCACAGCCCACAGTCACAGAGAGCTTCTGCATCATTTAGCTGCGGGTGTCTGCGTGTCACCTCTACACTGAATCCGGTGGGGCAGAGTTTTTACACTACTGCACTTTCCACTCTTTATTTCCCAGCTCAGCACGCTACAAAACCCCTGTGCTCCCGTACACGGCGCAAAACTTCCCCTCACTTCCACACACACTTTGCACAGAGACAAAGGAAGATATTGCCCTGTGTGCACGAGCACGAGAAAAGAAGGGAAGAAGTGCGCATGAAGAGTTTTCAAGTACACACACACCTACACACAAACAAACACAAATACACACACGGTGCAGGCCGTCTGTTGGATCAGTAGGAGATAAAGGATGCAGAATAACAGGAGGACCTTGGGGAGCAGAGCAAGTCATCTGTCTCAAACACGAACAGACTGAGCGCGCTCCAACATGACATGATGTAGACAGACTCATCTTAGAGCACATCGCATCCTGAACCTCTCTCTCGCACCCCGCCCCGCATAGACACACGCAGTCACGTCCACGATGCACACATTCGTAAACACACCGATAAACAAACGCGGCCTGCTCAAAATGTGCAAGCATGCTTCCAAGCCCGGGCCCACACAATCTGACAGGTGCACACCGAGGGAGTGCAGAATTCTGAATGCAATCGATTGTCACAATAAAACTGTGTAACCTGAAGGGGGGGGGGGGGCTTAAAGCTCCTAATACTATAAGCTGTTGCATACAGTATTAAAGTTATGAGAAGCAATGATGGCACCCACAGCATTCGATATAAATTTAATAACCACACCGAGAGTAAAATTAAAGCCTACCACAGCTCCCACTGCTCCCAATGTGGAGCATTTTTAGATATTGGCTATTTCAACTTTACCAGCTATTTTAGCTATAATATATTCTGTTGTGTGGAGAAGTTGCCAGTAGCCCACACAGCCCTCCCTAATGACAGAGTAGCTAATTGGCAGTAATGGCTCTTTTCACCGATATCATCGAGCTGCAGCCACAGAAAACCTCAGCAGTTTAACACTAATCATTTGCAGAGAAACAACTGGGAAAAAACAGCCTGAAGAAGTGGCCCAGAGTAGCTCTCTTTGCCTTAGATGACCAGCAGCTATGAATGTGTAAATACGCAGGCTTAACCATTAAATAAATCAATAAATAAATCAGACAGTTGCAATGGTTATTTCTTTGTTTGCTGTTGCTCTTCGTCAATAAGGTATGGTTTTTTTTTCTTCTTTTTTTAAAAGAGGCACAGCCCTAGTGGGCACACATGCATTGTTCACCTGTTAGTTTTGCGTATTCAAGGGTGCTAAACAAGCCATGAGTGACACACACGCACCCACACATACACACACACCCACACCCACAAACACACAGTTGCCCCTGAACTCCCCCAGCAGACAGCGCATCATTTGACTAATAGCAGCTGAAATGTTGCGTGTTCAGAGAAATAAGTAGAGGGGAAACTAGGTCAGAGAGAGAGAGAGAGAAAAATGGCATTTCACCTTCCTATCGGTCTGAGCTAAAGGTTAGCAGGGATGCTGCACATGCTGGGACACACACAAACACATATGGTGTAACACACACACGCTCTAAAGCTAAAGGTTACTATAGTTCACACAGAAGTTGCTGAGTTGGTGTTTATCTCGGTCTTGAGCATTATGTCTGTGTGCACAAGGCTTGATTGCACGCTTATGTGCGCAGCTAACAATGAGCACAAGTTTCATCTTTGTTAAAGACAGAAGCGAGTTCTGTATTTGCTCTTCGTTAATCCCGCCAGAGGCTCAGTTTGTTTTCTATCGCTATCATCTTCCAAATGTCTATTAATCCACATCAACAATCAGTCAACATGGCTTCTACCCCTGTATTTCAGTTCATATCGCCAACCAGCTGATAACAGCCTCACTAACTTCTAATCCATTCTAATTTGTTATGAGGAACCTTTTTTTTTTACATGACTGATCGCTTCCTGTTTAAATATGAATAATAATATAAAAAAAAACTCCTTTCAACATTTTTGCAATATCGTTTGTTCATGTTCATTCTGGGAAGTTATGCACAAAGAAATGGAGCATAATATTCAATTTTCATTCTCTATTAACCGTCATTTTATACAGGGGAGAGCTGGGGAGGTGCCAGGAGAGATGGCAGGCAAAATAGACAAGTATCTGTTGAGAATATTAAGAGTAACTGCCCTGAAATGAGCGGCAACATGAAATGTGTCAAAAATTTTCAATGCAGCGATAAATCATGGAATAAAAACTCAATACATGGGGTGAATAACATATATCAACAGGGGACCTTCAGAGGTGAAGGTGAATTGTCTATTACTAAGCCACACGTCAGACTTTTTTTTAGCTGTGTTTTAAGTATTATTATTGCTTTAGTTCATTTACTAATTTCATTACTAAAAATGGGTGATTTTTGCTTTGTGAGGCATTTAAATGAAGCCTAGTTTTTTAAGGAAAAAGAACTGTTGTCTTTTAATCCCACTCTGTGACCATAATGAGGGAACTGCTGGCCTGATGATATTAAATTTTTCTCAAGTTTTGTCCTTACTGTTGACAAGAGAGCTGATTATTTCACAGGGTGTGAAGGACAAGGTCTAACTGCAGTTTTATACGCCATTACTGTGAGGGACACCTTTTCCTATGCCTCGAATGGAAGATTACTCTTTCCGTATCACAGATGCTGACTTTTCTGCACAAATATTAAATGCATGAAGGGCATATTTTATTTGAATGTACTAAAAACTATTTTTCTCCACAGCAAATGCATTAACAATGCTCTTACTAACACTGAATCCATAAATTGTTATTGCAAAGCAATCTGCAGTGTTCTGATCTC
Organism: Archocentrus centrarchus; assembly: GCF_007364275.1. Lineage (NCBI taxonomy): Eukaryota > Metazoa > Chordata > Actinopteri > Cichliformes > Cichlidae > Archocentrus > Archocentrus centrarchus. The sequence continues at coordinate 23,716,258 of NC_044355.1, read as the reverse complement.
ATTTTTACTGTACTGTTGGGGGGGGTTACAGCACTGATTAGCCTATTATTTCTCTCACGAAAATGCCTTTGTATTTAGCTTAGCCTACTATAAATCCCAGTAGTTATGTCCTTAAAAACATCCTGCAGCATCCACATTAGTGGGTGGTAGTGCTACTGTGAGGTTACACACGTGTAATCAGGAGGCAGATGTACAAACAATGTCTCCTAGTAAGCTTGTTCCCCAGCAGGGTACTCATTGAAGTTTTTTTCGTTTTGCTTCATTTGCACTGCTAATCACATGAGGTGAACCGTGGTTCATCCGCTAAATCCCAACAGATGATAAAACTGATCCCCTCTGTTTTTTCTCTGGCCTCTGTGGTCGTCTACAAAGGTGATGTGAGACTCTGGACTCCAGAGAGGAGTCGCCCTCCTCGATCCACCTCTGAGGGTCCACGAGCCACAAATCAGCCTCCGCTGCCTGATAAAGGTACCGCTGGGATGGATCGGAATGTGGTGAGAGATAGCAGTGGCATGTCAAAGGCCGCGAGGGTCCAAAAATTTTGACCGGCTCAGGGAGTCCTCTGTGAGTAACCTCGCCCTGAGAGAAACCAGAGGTGAAGCGATGGAACACGTCGACGAGCACTAATGGCGGCGGACAAAATACGCACATCACTCACGCTGATGTACATAAAATGTTTGTATGCATTACGTAAATGTATTTAGATTTTTAAGTGTGTGTGTGTACAAGTGCACAAGGCTCTTTTGTGTCTGCGTGGCCCTCCAATACCACATCCATTCATCCTCCACCGAGAGAGGAGCTTCATTTTCGCTGACCTTTTCAGTATGGCCTCCAGAAGAGAGTTATGACAACTGAGCAAGCCCGGTGTTTCTCGGCACAATAACACCACATCAAAGATGGGAAACCAACAAACAAACACACAATAATTCTTCCTGCAGGCGCAGCGCATCCCATCTCAAATAGGCAATGCAAAACAAACCAAATGAGGTGCTCTAAATGAGAGGGAACGATACAGGGAATGTGCTAGGAGAGTCCAGGCGCTGACCCAGGTGAGAAAACTGCCTTCAGGCTAATGATGCTGCTTGTATAATAATCAGGTGTGAGCAACATCAAAAGGGAAAGATTTAGCTAACATGGATTAATTGCTACAAGGTGTCAGAAAACTGTTTCCATCAAAAAAGCTCAAAGATATTACTCAATTAAAAAACCCTCTCATTTGAGAGGCTGCAACAATCAGCGATAGGCGTTTGTGCTTGCTAAATGCCTCGAAGAAATAACTGGCAATGTGTTGCAGCAACAGAGAGATTATAATGGTAAAGGCAGTGAGATAGGGGAGACAGAGAGTGAAAGAGACAGCGCGAGAGACAGAGAGTGTACTTGTTATAGAGGACAGAGTGGATGTCAGTCCATCTGTTGTCCACAAAAACAAAATCTGCAAAAAGGAAGAACAAAGACAGACAGACAGAGAGAGAGAGTGAGAAAGAGGACGAGACAGGACAGTGCACAGGTGTGTGGGTGTGCGCGTGTTCCTGTGACTGTGGACGTGTGTGCATGTGTGTGAATTCTTTCACATTAACGTGTGAGCCTGTGTGCCTAGATCCTGGGGGAATCTCCTGTACCTGCTAACATGGAGGCGACTGAGCAGAGCTGACTGCAACTAACATGCAGCCTAACGCACACGGGCAAACCTGAGAGACACATGGCGACACATAGACAGATGTATAATGGGTGTGGGGTACAATGTAGCTGATGTGAAACGCGCCAGAGCTCCAAGCGAGTCTCCAAACCGCAGTGAGGCTTCTCAGGCTCTGAGGCCAGGCCTGCAACACAAGAAGTAGGAAAAGAAACACGCTTTTCCTCCCTTCCCCTGTTATTCACCAAAAAGCCCAATCAGAAAGCACAGCAGACCACAGAGAAAATGCTGCTGATTACATCCTAATACACACAAAGGCAGCAGTTGACACACGTATACAAACATGCACAAACACACACACACGCACTCACGTACACACACTGATTACATCCCCTCTTTCTCCTCATCCTTGGTATCGGTTACATGATAAAAACCACACTGATCGAGGATCAGTGTTTTTTGGCACAGGGCAATGAAAGAGTTCAGGAGCTTAACCTCTAGTCTGAGAACGGAGAGCGACTGAGGCTCCGGACCGCGGTGCCCCCAGCGCAAATAAACAGCTACAACACAAAAATGTCTGGCTGACTCGAAACAATTTCCTGAAGGATCTGTCACTGTGCAAGAGAGATGGGAGAGGGTGGGGGTGATCTAAGGAGGAGAGAAAATAGGTGGAACAGCAAATGCGGATGGAGAGGTAGATTAAGTTGCACAGGAAAAAAAAGGGGGGGGGGGGGCAGAAAAGAGAAGCACAGAAATTGGACCCGTGGGTTTGGAACTGGAGGAAGAAAAAAAAATGTTCCGCCGCTGTCTACGAAATCATCGAGTCGCTGCGAGAGGCAGCGCGAGCCTGGACTCAAACACAACACATATTTATTTGAAGACATGTTTCTTTTCAGCAGCCATCCATCCAACTATCGTGGCACCCATGCACAAACTCTGACAGCGTGCACGTTTTCACCCGTGGGACAGCTGACTGAAAATATCTTGTGCTCAGCTAGAGCACAATGCATACAGCGGCTTCTATTAGGCAAGCAAATCTGTGCAGGGAGAGAGGGAGAGATGGAGGACGGATGTGTGCGAGCAGATTGTGTTTTTGTGCAAGCATCTATTTGCATGCTAGTGTGAGCTTATGAGTATATATATATATTTGAATTTGCTTATGTGGCTTTGTGCTTATTTATGCCTGTGTGTGCGCATACACACACACACGCCTCTTGTGTGTTTGTCTGCTCCTGTTACTGTGTTTGTGTGCCTGTGGTTGTGCTGGAATGGAACATGGACATTTTGCCTCTGAGCTGAATTCACAGAAACGGGTTTGGTCCTGGCCTGCAGAGCAGTATTTAGACTCTGTATTTATGCATCGGACAACCACAGCAATCTCTATCACCGCCTTGTGATTCATGTTTGTTTGCTTTGCTCTGTGTTGATTTGATTCCATCAAGAAGCCCCCCCCCCATCTTTCTCCCCTAAAACGCTTCCCACAGAAATGTTCACGCCATACCCGGTCAGAGTTTCATCAGCCACCCCTCATCCGAGCTGACCAAGCACGCAGTGGGTTTCCATAGCAAGGATGCGACATTAAAACTAACAGCCTCTATAATTATACATCCATATTTCTCCGATGAGTTTGTGTAAACAAGTCCGGGCTCCAGCTCGGGGAGGCGGACTTCTTGGCAGGCCCTGGCTGAGGGTGCCACTGAATGGCTGTCGGAAAACAAAGCCATTTCAGAGTGTGCCTTGGAAAAGACAAACCACTGTTCTAGGGATGGTGGAGAGGCAGAGCTAGCTCCATCTGACAGACAGAGAGCTGTGATTTGAGCTTAGTTATTGGCCAGAGAAGAAAGACACTGAGAATATGTGTTGTTGGCAACATAGAGGGCAAACAACCTCAGACAATCTCTGATGGAAAGGAAAATATGCATTTCCAGAGTGTTTTAGATTATGGGCTTTCATTGTTTTATCCCATACTTAGGCTTTTAAAAATTTTTTTCATAAAGCAATACACTATTGTCCAATATAATTTGCCTTATGGACAGTGATGCTCATCTTTCCATGTCCTACATTTACTTTTCTTAATCATTTCGGACTCCAAACATGCAGCTATCCAACAATCTTAATATGCCTCCTCTTGTTTTGCCTGAAGCTATTTTAGGGTTGCAAAACCACAGAGGTAGTTTCAGCATAGAGGAAGAAATTTTCAAAAAGCCCAGGAAGCCATGTCTGACAATTGAAAATCGCTCCTGGAGAAATAGTAATTCGACAAATGAGTTTGTGTTAGATGAGAGGGGGGGAAAAAAACTAAAACAAAAAATCAACAGTAGTGTTGCTGCTTCTGAGTCAGCTCTGCGGTCTCTCGTGGCCTCTGTGCTGAGAGGAGATCTAAGATAGCGGTTAACAAAAACAACTTGAACACACTTCCCACAGCACCTGCACACACGGGCACACAAACACACACACACACACAACTTTGAAACATGAGAGCAGAGACGGATGGTTTAAGGAGTGGAAACGAGCAATGACACCGCAGGAAAGAAGAGAGCGCGAGGCCTTGCATGCGTGCGGGATAAAAATATTCTAATAAGATAAGCATAGAGCACAGCCGAGGAGGGATGAGTGTCTGCGTTTGGGGATGCACGGTGAGGACTAATTGAGATGAATACATGAATATATCAGCTTCATCTAGCAGCAATGGGCTCAGCCGTAACCAATGGTTACCATTCACTTGTGCAGCCACGTGAGCAGCCCCTCCACTCCCAAAAGAAAAAAAAAGTACTCATGAACCCCCCCCAACCCTCAATATCCCCCTCCCCTCCTCCCCCCGACTCTAAACAAACTCCTCTGTAATAAACGAAAGGCAATAACCAGCGACAATCACGCTGTGCCTGCTAACCCTCTCTGAATGAAATATCCAAAGGAGAGCCAGCAGAGGCAGCCTGGATAGATTTGCAAAGCAAGCAGAAAGTCATATATTACACTGGCACTCTAATAAACACGGGGCTATGTTCACTCACAGGAGGGGGGGTAAATCTCTTTAGTCCGGGCCATGATGCTTCACCGGTGATAACCTGACCCGTTAGTAGGGTTTACTTTGAAAATAGAATCCTTTAAAGCTTACTGATTAGCTGCTTTAACCTGTAATCAGTAACATCAATGACAGTTATTTAGTCAATCAACAACTATTACTATCAACGACCATTCCGTAACTTATAACATACACTCAGCGAAATCACGCACGATGAATTTGCAGTTTTACGCAAAGCATTTTTTTTTTATAAACACTATTTATATCTTTTGAGTCAAGGGATGTCGGACGTTAAAATTGCACCTTTGATACCATTTTTGGAGCCTTTACGCTTTAGAACTGTAACATTTTAAAAACAGGACCAACAGAAATGTTTGCCAACAATACAAATTATTATTTCAGTGCCTGTCAGATTTTTTTTTCTTTACATGTCCACAATCTGATAAATATGCAATGAAACAATGCAGCCTTTGTTCTCTACTTATAATAAGTATGTAGGAGAGGCCATAATTGATGCAAAAGGAAAATCCTGCGCAGAGTCTCTTGCTTGTAATTAAAATATTTCAGTGTGATTTTACAGAGGGAGGCTACCAGATGTTAACAGTTATCATTTCTTTAAAAAATTCATTTAATTGCCAGTTAAGAAATGTGCGAGTTATTTGCATCTCTATAATCTGACAATCAAAATGCCTTTGTGTATTTCAAATGCTCCGCTGACAACTGCAGCTGCCTTGTTTGTAAGTGGCTGTGATTTGATTATGGTAATTTTATGTTAACTCTAAAAGATGACATTTAACACTTTTTTTCTAATCAGATTACTGTTATTGCTCTACATAATAATCTAACTATATGCCAGCTCGTGCTGATGTATGTTTATTTGGCTGTATACACGTCTCCATGTGTGTGTGTTTCTGTCTTCCTCACCTTGCATTAGTAACCTGCATAAGGAAACACGTGCACACACGAGAGGTATGATGGAGAGTATTTGCCCTTGCAAATCTGGAGCAAGGGAGGATCTTGTGAGCTTCTGCAGCCATGCCAGGGATTTCAACCTCAACCTTCAACTCCTCCAAGGCCAAAAAAAAAAAGAGAAGGGGTTGACTTGTAAAGTGAAAGAATGTGTTTGAATTAATATTATCCAGTGGAGGATGATTCCTATAGGGGGTGTTTGGACAGAGGGGTATTATGTGTGGGATGAAGCAAAAAAATAAAAATAACAGAGATGCTTATATAGACGAGAGCCCACATCAAAAAGCATCAATGTTACTGCCATGCCACATACTGTGTATGAGCACAACGGAAGAAAAAAAAAAATCATCCTACAGTGTCAAATGCAATTTGTCAAATATATTATTGGACACTGATTTTCAAATACTGGCTAAGCCCCCATGTTTAAATGATTCAGGAGATAAAGAAGGCTTTTTCATGACTGACTTATTCTCAGACAATAGTCTCTTTCTTTTTCCAGGATAAACAATCAGAAGGAGTTCCGACAGATTTATGTGCAAAGTCAAAGAAACTAAGTGTCAAGAATAAAATCAGCTTCACTGTTTGCTGTGAGCAGACATAATGGGGTTTTTTTTTTCCTCCTCTCTCTTGCACTGGGGCATATCTTGTGGAGGTGAGACAATGTGCGCTCCACTGCGGCAGTATTCTGGTGGGGAAGTCTGTGCATGTCAGGGTCCATGATGGTACACTGTGATGGAGAGTGACAGCTGTCAGGAGGCATCAGGCTTACCCTGCCCGCTACACAGGAAACCAAGGGAGAGGAGAAGTGGATCACGATAGGCTGCCTCTGTCTGCTGCCTCGTGGCCTTTCCCTTATATCGAACAGAGCTTTACCAGCCCAGCTAAACACAAAAAAAAAACGTATAACCGAGCAGTCACGCTACATTATCTCAATGAGGAGTGAATGGGAGAGAAAATGAAGGGACATTTTTTGGCTCCCGCTAGGTGACACATAAAGAGTGTCTGTGTATATATTTGTACAGGCGTGTATGCTTGTCCTCTCTCTCTCTCTTTACCGCTCTATTGCTCATTTTCCCCATTATATTTCCTTTTCCTTAAAAGCCTCCCGTCTAAAATCACCTCTCTCATGGCTCTAACCCCTAAACGTGGCACAGTCATTATGCTCACAAACAGCTCGTTCAAAATCCCGTGTTTAGACAACGCAGTGAAATATAACCAGTTTGTCCGTTTTTACACCGGGGGGGTGGGGGGTGGGAATGTATATGTTTATACATGTGTGCGCGTGAAACAGTGTGTGTATGTGTGTGTATACATAGGTGGTAAGGAGAACTGATGGTCTGGGATTTAGATCAGTGCAGGGTTATCATTACTGACCCCATGCTGTGTCTCCGTGACCTCTTGGCCATGAATTTTGACCTTTAAACCCACCACGACTCCTGTAAGAGCGGGACTGGGATGAGTGGACGGGATCCCCTGTGGTGATCACCAGAGTAAACAAACACACACACCATTTGCTGCTTACTTTACCACAAGCCTTTTGTTGCTTGCTCTACCCCACAGAAAGAGCAGAGGTAAGGGTGGGAGTGGGGGTGCGAATGATAAAGGGACTAACTGAGCCACGGAGTCAGACTGGAGGCCGGGTGTGGACAAGAAAAAGACTGCCAGAAGATTCAGTGGAATGTCCACTCCCTATGCATCTTCCTCTGATCTCAAACGCTGTCTGCCATGTTTGACCGTTAATCAGACCAGATAAGCCAGGTCATTATACACTGAGCAGATTTACACCGCTCTGCCGGCTGACCGGACCACATTCCCAGAGAGTCACTGGGATAACCTACTCACATCTTCTAGGCTGGGATAAGCTTGCCTAAAGGGGCCTCAATACACACACACACACACACACACACACACACACACACACACACACACACACACACACAGCACTCTGCTGTACAGGTAAAGCAGGCAGCGCGTTCAGTGCAGGTGCTTATTCTCCCTCTCTTGCTCTCTCAAGGAAACGCGCACATAATACACACATGCGCCAGCCACGCATGGCCATTATCTAAATGATAGATGAAGTGTGTCACACTGTGTGCACAGGCTGCGGTGGAATAAATAAAACAAGCTCTTCCTGTTGCAAAGGACAACAACATTACCATAATACCAAGACAAATACTACATCCGATTACTGCTGACGCGAAAACGTTACAGTATATGAGCCTAATAATGATCCACCATCAGGCCGGATTCTGCGCGACCAGACTCCCCCGTGAAGGATTTACAACTGCTTCTGTGAGAAAACACTATGGAGAGAGTGTTAAGTGCCCCTAATGCTTACATAAAAACACACACATCAGCAGGAAGGCTGTTATATAGCAGAGACACAAGAGAATGTTGCAGAAAAAGCTACTTCAACCTAAAGTAAAACAGATGCGGTCGCTCTGGTGTTTGAGAAAAAGCCGCCGTCGAGATGCACGGACACGCATGTGCCATTAATAAAGTTTGCTCAAATATTTATGAAGTAATCAGGAGACAATATGCGGAGAAGCCCTGCAAACAGCTGGGTTAGAAAAACTTTAGGAAGATGCCAAAAATGCCCGAGGTGTTTTCTACAAGACATGTGGGCGTAATAAAGCTCAAAGAAATATTTCTAAAAGTCCACGAGGTACGTTGCCACAGCAGCCCACCCTTTCCAAAATTGTCCCTTGATAACATCACAAGCTTCATGCTTCTCTGCATTCCGTTTGCGAGGGGGAGTTCACAAATATCGATTGAACTGCTAGAGATGAAAAGAAAAACATATGTGGGATTTAATTTGTGTGTGTGTGTGTGTGTGTCTGTAAGTGTGTGAACTTTTTCCCTTCAGAGGAAGAGTGTGTAAAAAGAGTCATTTATGAGACTAAAATCTACAGCGGCCTTATTTATTTTTAAAGTTTAATTTTATACAGTTAAACCATGCATGGAAGAATTATGCTCTTATTTGGGAAAATATAATGTAAGGAGATTAATCGAGTTTTATGAATATTTGGAAATATGAAAAAGTTAATTACGTGTTAGATAAAACAATGTTATGTACCATGCCTCATTAGAGGAGACTGGTGCTGGGTCCGTGTTTTTCTAACAGTCTGCGAAGCCTGCAGTAATTTCTCATTGTGCCAGTCATTCTTTGGCATACGGCAGCTTGTTGCATGAGTTCAGACGGTGTATTTTCTAAAATCAGACTCATCTCTAATCGTTTCAGAACAAATCATAGATGCAACAAAGGCTTCAACCGACTGTTTCCCGAGACGAGATCAACCACAACTCAACGTCTAATTTTAGACAGTTTTAAAGCCAAACAATGCAAAAAAAAAAAAAAAAACTAACAGAAGTTAAAATTAGAGCCTAGGCCTAAGTAACCTCAAAACAATGCTTTCTTTTGCATTACTAATGCAAAATTTCATCTTGTGTAGAATCCGTTTAAAGAACCAAAACCAGCAACTTGTATGTCTCCTCTATCATGCTCGCGGTGCCTCAAGCCTGTTTCATCCTTTTGCAGATGGAAATCTTTAAAGAGTGGTTACAAACATATAGGGAATCGTTTGCAATATGCAGTACAAGTGCGTGTCATCTTTCAACATTCCCGTATAAAACAAATGAGTATTATTTCTTTGAAAGGCACCGTTTGATACGCCCATGTGGAGTCAGGCTCTGCAGCTCTGCTGGCATATCAACAGTTAAAAGTGTCAGATAAGAGCTCTTATACTCTTATTCCAAGCCAAAACTAACACTGAATGTCTGATACAGTCTTATCAGACTGCAATTAAGTGTGGAATCATATGATTTATGTTTTTTAGATTGCACTGGTGATAGAACTCCTCAGACTTCAGCCAAAAAATAAGAATCCATCTTAAGTGACTGTTGAAGGCATGATAATCCTTGTGTTGAAGGAGTGCAAAAGGACACTGAAACTCTTTGTAATGAAGTAAATTAACGGAGGCAAAACCTCTGTTTTGTTTCTCTTTGAGGGCTTTGTGAGTTTAAACTGGAGGATGATTTTATCTTCTGAATATATCAAACTGCACTTTAACTCTGTTTTAGCAGGTGTGAGCAGTAAACATAAAGAAAAAATGAGGGATGTTGAGTTTCAAGGCCAGTTGGTCCTTAAATTCCCAGGACACAACGTCTGAATTTTGAGCGAGTCACATAAGGTCCGATAACCTTCGGAAATCCTAAAGTCCTGAGCACGGCATTTCATGTACTCAGAGAGAAGCAGGAGGAGGCAATGACTCCAAACTGTTAAGCCTGTTAGAAGGAGTGATGGAGGTAGCTCCTGGAGTCTGGGCTCCCACTAGTGAGGACCATCAAGCTAACTTCTCCTATTCCATTAGGTATGACATGCTCCTGTCCATTCTGAAATTGCAGATGGACATTTGTGGGATGTTTCAGCCCCAAATTCCAAAAGTCTAACTTGCTCCTGAAAGGCATCCTAACAACACTTTTTGGAGGTTCAGATGAAAAGGACTGCGGTTTTCTACATTCTCCAGGAGAAAGACCTCTTATCAACCAAAGAACCAGACTCTGCTGTGCTTCTGGATTTACTAGTTTCTCTGACCCCACCTGTTAAACCAGTGGTCATTACTTCAGTGCTGGATTACTCAACCAGAAACCTGAGTGAAACAGAGCCAACAGCCAAGTTTAGAGACAGATGTGGTTTCGTCAGCTTTTCTTCTGCTCCCTGTTGAATCTCAATCCTTAAAGAAAAATACAGGACATGAAGGAGAAATCCACCCAGGAGAGCCAATCAGAGAACTTCTTCCGGCTCTTACACCCACTGCTAACCCTAAGGTAATTACTGCAGGATGAAACTACATGACCAGGAACCTGTGTGAAAGGCAACAACCAGTACTCAGTACAGTGCCAGACTCTTCTGTGCTCTTTGACACCTTCTATTGAATGTCCATGGTTTACTCATACACAGACCAGTGAGGTTACAAATTAAAAGATGTGTCCAGACGAAAACCTAAAGCCTAACGAGCCTCTGCTATTGTTCCAGCTTCACTGCAAAACAAACAAACCAAAAAAAAGTAGCAGTAATACATTACTTAGTGTCTAAAAACAAAGTGTGTGAAAGGGGAAGTGTGGACAATCTATAATTTTGAATTTTTTGGTAAGTAAATATAGTAATACCAGAAAAATACTCAGTTAAGACACTACATTAAATACTACAGTAACACTACACATACATGTAAAGACCCACATTAGGTGGAAAAGGAAAAAAAAATATATTAGGTAATCTCTAATTTTACAAGTTTGTAATTTCTTAATAATTTTCTAAAATATTTCCAGAAAATAACTTTATAGTTTGGCACTAATTACAAAGAAAATACAAATTTCCATAAAAGAAAAGCTACATTTAAGCCCAAACTGTTCAATATTTATTTATCTTTGTAAACTGAAGTCTCCATATATGTTCAGCTGCCACCCTGTGACAAATTTGGCATTATTTCATGCCCATCTGTCTGAAATGCTTTGCTCTGATGATGATGATGATGATGATGATGATGATGGTTCACTCAGGTCGGTGCAAATGATTAAATCAGAGTGCAACAAATATACAATATCTTGATATTCCCATTAAATACAGAGTCCTTTTTTAAGGAAATCCAGTATAAGGAAATGGTTCAGACACCTAAAAGGAAATATTACATTATATAATTAGAATAAACTGCATTATTCTTATTTATATTTTTGCATAATTAACTAGGGAGGGAAATTGTTATCTAACTCTTCAGATTAAAAATCTTTTTTTTTTTTTTTTCCTGAACAAGATAGGCAGTAATTCAGCGGTGGTTAAATACACTAATAATACACACAAAAATACATACAGCATAAAATGCTAAGTAAATATACACATATACATGTGACAGGGAGTGAGATCCATCATCATAAACTTCAAAGTTAAAGAAACTTAAAACACTGTACATCGAGTAATCCATCCATCCATCTTCTTCCGCTTATCCGGGGCCAGGTCGCGGGGTCAGCAGCCTAAGCAGAGAAGACCAGACCTTCCTCTCCCTAGCCACCTCCTCCATCTCATCTGGGGGGACACCAAGGCTTTCCCAGCGCTATAATCTCTCCAGCATGTCCTGGGTCTGCCCCGGGGTCCCCTCCCAGTAGGACATGCCTGGAACACCTCACCCAATTGGCACAAGGAGGCATCCTAGTCAGATGCCCAATGCTCCTTTCAATGTGGAGGAGCAGCAGCTTTACTCTGAGCCCCTCCCAAATGGATGCACTCCTCACCCAAGGAGAAGCCAACCACCCTTCAGAGGAAGCTCATTTCTACTGCTTGTATCCAAGATCTCGTTCTTTTGGTCACTACCCAAAGCTCATGACCATAGGTGAGAGTAGGGACATAGACTGACCAGTAAATTGACAGCTTCGCTTTCATGCTCAGCTCCCTCTAGTCAAGTCAAGTTTATTTATACACCACGACACCACGACCTCTACACCTCTACACCACGACAGACCGGTTTTCTGGCTGAGGACCATGGCACAAAAACATTGTATTAAGTAATTGTCACGGTCATCTCAGACCCAACAAAGGTGCTAATATTCAGGCTTAAAAAGATTTTCAGAAGACTTGAAGGCCTTTTTTTCTGTACAAGCTTAAGGGAAAGCTAGAATAAACAGGTCTTGGACCGAAGACATTAGCTTCCCATGTTGTTCAGATAGTCATCAGTCAGTAAAATAGGAGTGGACCAGTATTTTTTTTATTATTTATTTTTACTATTTATTAATACATAAGCGATATTTAAACCTAAAAGACTGCACCTAATGGCAACCACAACATAGCTGCTTTTATCATAATGTTTTTCTGTCTAAAGTAGTGGTTGTAAAGTTTAAAGCAGAATCACACTAAAAACTTTAAGTGAAATATCAAATCAGTCCCCAAGTGCTGAAGTAAATAGTAGCAGTAAATCTACTCAGAAGAAAATTTTTCCCCAAAACATAAAGAAAACATTCGGCAGTCAGTCAAGGCTGCGACTTTAAGGTCCTGTAATGATATGGAACATTTCCATCCTAAACACCTAATACCGCTCTGCTCTCTAGATGCTGCTGAGGTGCTGCTGCAGCGGCCATTAAAATGCAGTTTTCCTAGGAAACTCCCAGGTGTGACTGTGTGTAACTGAGTGTGAAGCAGAGATTATTACTCAGATCGTTCACTCAGGCTTCTGCGGTTAAATGAAGGTTAAAAAGCTAAATATCAACAATAAATCATCTTTTATGACAAACTTACAGGTGATGTAGTAGTTGTCGTTCCTCTTGAACTCCAAGCCCATGTAGTTGGGGCTGAACTCCTGGAATTTGATGGTGAACTTGATGTCCTTTTCAGGTTTGTTACAGTTGACCAAGACATTAGGATCAAGGACTGTACTGCAGCTCTCTGCCTGCTCCCTCTTCACCAGATACAACTTGTAGTATTCATAATCTCTTCCTTGGTCCGCTTTGGGACAGATGATATCCAGCTTGTCCCCGATGTCTGGGTAAATCACCAGGCCTTTTCCAGCGACAAACCTGGGGGGGGGGGGGGGGGGGGGGGGGGGGGGGGGGCAAGAAAAGACAGAAATTGTTACTAACACATAAAAGAAACTAAGTCTGGAAAAGCAGCCGTATAATTCAACAACAGTTTATACAGCCTTAATACTTTGAGCTGTTGGAGTTATGGGTTTAGATTTGTCTGGCATGGCCTTTTAGGCAGAGCGTAGTTAATTTAGCCCCACAAAAACACTACATGTAGCAGCTTGACATTGTTCAGCATTAGAGCGCTTCACACAAATCCCCTTAAGTTCCTTCTCATACTTGGATACGAATCAAAGCATACCAAAAGTTTGCAAGAAAGGAAACAAGATGGCCTGACACAAAATGGCTGCCACAGAAATGGCCATACGGGCAGAATTACATTTTTTTTAAAAAAGATGCATCTTCCTATTTTGTTAGTTTCAGATAAGGCCGGTGCTTTGGAATGATATTTATGTGTTTATGTAGCGTCTACTTTAGAAGTCTGCCTTTTTGGAGGAAAACAGTGTACAGGGGCCAGCCGGGAGGTTAAGGCTTCCTGGTTCATCTTCCCTCTGCCATGATCATCTACTGAAGGATTAAGATAATCCATCTGGCCTTACTGTACCTCTCCACCTCGCTCTCTGCTGCCAACTCAATCAGATCAGCTCTTGTTCTCTTTTATTCACGAAAGGTGGGGAACAGGAGGGGACCCAGTGTGTGTTTGTCTCTAAGTGTGTGTGTGAGAAGAGAGGAGGTGGGGATACACTAAGTACTAGCAGTGTGTTTGGGAGTGGTGTGTATGTTTATGCACGCCTGCATGTGTGTGTGTGTTGTGTGTGTGTGTGTGTGTGTGTGTGTGTCCTAGTTGGTCAGCAAAATGGGCTGAGGTTGCAGTCTGATATGGGGGGGGGGGGGCTGAATCATTGTTCTGGACTTGTTTGAGGCTTAAAATGTCAACATGGCTCAACTCTGCTGTCCCAGTTAGCCAAGCATTAACCCAGACAGCCGGACTGACCACGGGTGTGTTTATGTGCGTGTATGCGTGTGCGTGCGTGTGTGTCATGGGCGCAGACAGCGAGCACAGCAGCGGGGCTATCTGCTAGATCTGCCCATGCCAGCGGATTTAAGCAGGATTTAGCAACGCGCAATGCATTTGTTGTGTTTTCTGATCCCTTATGTTTTAACAAGACATCAGGGGTTGGGCCCCTCTCTGTCTCACTCCATCTCTTCCCTCTTTTTTTTTTTTTTTCCTTTCACAGTGTAATCTCACCTTATCTACAGCCCCTCATTTCATCATCACACACATCATTTCACCACTAAATAACTGACATCCTCAGGCAGCCCTGCAATGGCTCCTGAAAGAGACTGATAGCATGTGTGCGGGAGTATGGTCAAGCTTGTTGGGAGGTGTGTGTGTGTGTGTGTGTGTGTGTGTGTTTCGGTCACCAATCCTCTTCTTCTGATGATGTTAAATGCTGGCAAATAGCCAGCCATTGTAAGAAATGATCTTTTAAAAAGTCCCATCTTCAGAAGACATAACCCCCCACCCATGAAAATTAACATGATTGGATTAACATTCATGGCCATTCATCTTGGACAGGGACATTACCAAATATATGACTTCATTTACAAAAGAGATAGATGGAAAAACGAAATGTGCATAACGGTCAGAATCCTCTGTCAGCCCGGCTGAATATGATGTCATGAAAGCATGTGTGGATGGGGGCTCTTATACAAGGCTTGGAAGCGGGTGAGACGTTATTTCGCTGCCATTGTCTGAGGCTCATGGGGATGGGGGGGGGGGTAGGAGTGAGGGGAGGGGTTGCGCAAATTCAAGGGCCGATAGAGAGGGAACGCGGGGTATCCTTTTGTCCTGCATCTCCCAACAGTTTGCTGATTTTCAGCAGCAACAATTTGCATGTGCTTGTGCATTTGTGTGTATGTAAGCTTCCATATGTTTCCGTGTGTGTGTGTGTGTGTGTGTGTGTGTGTGCGCGCGCGCACGCACACCATGCCCGGTTACACGTGCGTGTGTCTATGAAGACACGAACACAATCAGTCTCTAATTGGATCTACAAGATGCATCAGTGAGGCATAAACAAGTTTCCATGGCAACATTAGGCTTTGTTACTGACCACCACCCCCCCAAACACACACACACACACACACACACACACACACACACACACACACACACACACACACACCACCATCTCTCTATTCCTCCCTCTATCCTCTAGCCTCAGCCCCCTCTATTTCTACTCCACAATCTCATTCCCCATTGCTTTATCCTTCCCTCTCAGTCACCTCCTCAACATTTCCCTCATTCCGATTTTCTCATCCCCCCAACCCCTTTCTCCATCCTCCCCCTCACTCTCTATACACACACACACACACACACACACACACACACACAAAAACACCTACAGAAAAACAAGCATGAAACCGGGGGGGGGGGGGGGGGGGGGGGGGCAAACATCATGATTACACTGCCATTTGTTTCACTCAACAAGTAGCTGTTTTCTATTTTCTTTGCAGGTAAACTGTTTTTTTGGTCAAATGTTCTGTTTTAAAATATTTAAAAGCATGGCTATCAAATAAAACAAGGAGCCTCACACTAGACTTCTCAGTTTTACAACCCATTTATTCCATTATCAAAGCGAGCTGCAACAATTTAGATGAATAATTAAGATTTCCAAAAATCTTAATATCTTAATATCCCTGAAGGATTTCATCGCAAGCCGGCCCCTGTCATTGATTCAATTTTCCGAGCAGGCCTCCTAGTTGGCAGTTAGATAGCTATCCTAAGTGAATTCTCCGCTTCTGTTTCCCAGCCTTTGTTAACTGTCTGCTATAATGAGGCTCTGGCTGCTGTGGAGGTCTGGAAGCGCCATCGCAGATGGGAAAGAAGCAACATAAAAGAAATAGGGCAGCAATTAGTGTTTAGCCCAGTTTAAAAGCCCTCCACTTGGCAAGCTGCGGCCCAGCTCCAGTCCAGGATGTGAAACTAAACTGGTGGGCTGGGACTTTGTCTCCTGTTTGTCTCTCTGTTGGCTTAATCAGCGCCACTCCGGTGCTACACACAGCCACGCAATGGAGAGGAGGAGACGAGTGACTGAAGATTATTGTACTTTTGAGGAGGTCGAAAGGGAAAAAGGGGGGAAAAGGGAGGCTGAATTGCATCTTTTCATTCATGTTGTCTGGAGACTTTTTAAGACCTGTTGATGAAAGAAGGTTGAGCGCACAGAGGAAGAGCTGTGCAGATACAAATAATGTTTCTGGGAAATGACCCTGAACGTGAGACAGCCTTTATTCCCCTCATGTCAAACGAGGTGGATCTGCCTGAACCAAACAAAATAAAGAGAATCATTTTCAAAACAACCAAATGAGGTTGGTTTTGTTTCATCTGGATGGCTCCACAGCATGCTGAATCCTGTAAAGAGCTTATGCAAACATACCTACGCTGTAGTGGAGAGAGAACAGAAAACAACGAAGCAAAAGAGAGGAGAGCCCCCGCCTCTTTCTTTTTACATTCCACTGGTGAATATGAGCACATGATCTCAAATATGCTACCCCCCCCCCCCCCCCCCCCCCCCCAACAGACACACACTCCCCATATGCACGCACACACACACATGGATGTGAGAGCACACAAAAGCACTGTGGGGTGCATCCTGGGCCTTCCCAGCCCAACTTCCCAGCCACCCCTATTCAAGCGCCCTGCCCTGACCAACTTTCATATAAAACGCCGCCTACACTAAGGCCCACTCAAAGCCCCTTACAGAGCCTCAAACCACCCCCCCCCCCCCCCTCCCCCCAATGTTCTCCACCCCCGTCCAGTCAGCTCAAGCCTCTGCCCCGAGCATTGCGCTGGCAGACAGCCTCGGCCGCTGAATGAATGGACCCGAGGCACAGGAACTGGGAGAGAAAGGGGCAGAGACGGCTCATATCAACAGAATGGTGTCAAATTGATTTGTTCCTCCTGAGCAGCAGCTTGAACATGCCATACATATCAATTAAAATCAATTAAATTCTGCTATGTATACACAGTAATTCCTCTGTGCCAGGGCCCAGATGCAGGCACTAGCTCTTCTTAATGTCTCGTTTCTGCAGCTGGACATATAATCATTCTCTCTTTCTCGCCAGCTTTTTACAATATATAATCACTCGAGCGTGCCGTGTAAAAAAACAAACATATGCACACTCTCCACACACGACAACAGGTAATCGATTCCCACTGATATCAGTGTAGTAATTATCACACCAGGAGAATTGTTCCCTCACCAATTATTACTTCTCTCCTGCATTATCCACACAATCAGCATGGTTGCCCCCCCGATTATTATTAGAGATTAAATTTTCCATATGGCAGGGATGTTCACTGCCATTTCAATCCATATTCCATAAGTTTGCTGCTCGAATAGATACCACAGTCTCTCGTGAAACATTATAGTAATGCACCCACAAGACACAGTTATGCTTAAGTCTGTAAAGAACACAAAGCCGTGTTATGCAAAGAGCATTGTGGCTGAGCGCTTGTGTAAGATACCATGCGGCAGCAGGGATTTACAACTGATTCATTCGCTCGAGGCGGTCTATGTTTTGTGTAATCATAGGGTACAAACGCGTCCTGTTCTCATTCGAGTCAATCAATATTAAATAATTGTCTGCTACCAGGGACTGCTTTGGCCTTAAACCGCTTTCATTTCGGTCTAGGTACGGCAAAGTGCTTACTCGGCCTCACAATTCAAACATTCAAATAGCAGTTCCTGAAATTGCTCGGCTCTTAATGTGCGGTTAAAGATCAACTGGCACGGTGTGATCATTTCATACTTTGGAGAGAGGCACACATCATAAGACTGTCAATGTATTTTTTTTAGCTCCAGAGAATTTTGCCACTTTCTGTTGACTCATGTGAACTGCGACTAACAGACCCGAAACCGGTCTGAAGCATCCCCCCGTAGCGCTCTCAGGCCAAAGCTGCGAGGTGAGCTGGTCACAGGTTTGCACTCATAGCCCGCAGCTCGACCCAATTGCTTGTATACATAGCTGGCTTCTGTCAAGCTGTCGCGGGGGCAGATGTTCTTAGGGAGGCCTGACTATAAACACACGCGCATAAACACGCGCCCCGCAGTGTACACACACAGATTTCCTCACATGTCAAGCGCAGTAAACAAGTCGCCCCAATGCTCACCCGGGCCACACACACACATAAAGACACACGAGCAAACACAAGCATCCTGAAATTAAGCAAAACAAGGTCCATCTGGCTCCAGAATTGTTTAGTAAAGCAGGAAGGATTTGACCCTTATTATAGAAAAAGAACAACAAACTAGCCAGAGGGTAGCGATATTGGATAAACTATAAACTCAATCCAAGCTGCACTGTAGGCCAGACTTGGCAACAGTGACTTGCTGAAAAGTAGAAAGCTTGGTATTTTCCCTCCGGGCTGTCCCCATTAGAGGGACATAAATGACGATGTCAGAGGCAAAAAAAAAAAAAAAAAAAAAGACAGAATATCCTGAATTCCACCCTGCAGAGAACTGCTTTTGTATGTGTGAACACAGGCATCCTTTCTCTCTCTCTCTCTTTCACTTTCTCACAGAAACACACAAACACACACTAGCTTTAGTTAGCTCAGTCAACAGGCTGGCATGCAGTGCAGAGCAGATCAGATCAGATCGGCTTCAACGTGGCTCATAACAGTTGCAAACGGACGAGCTATAACACGGGCGCGAGCGGGGCCCGACATACACACACACACACACACACACACACACACATCCCTCGTGTTCACCAAACAAGCCCAGTATGCTTGCCCTCTATCACTGTCACATGAAGGGCTAGCATAACACCATCAGTGGCTGTAATGAGCTAACAAGATGATGCCCAGATGGCCTTGCCACAAGTAGGACAGAAGTGGACGTTGTTTCTAGACGAACAAGCTGAAGAGGACTGTTGAGTGAGAGGAGTGTCAGAAGTCATTAAGGAGGAGAAAGAGCATAATCTGTTTCTTCTTATGGCCTCTGTGGTTTCTGTCAGTGCTGAGCCCATCCCTCTCTAAGAGCAGGGGAGTTAAGCGAGCATGGGTGTATGCGGTTGTGATTGAACGTCATCCACGGTATCACTGACAGCGAGAGAAGGCCCAGACTGTTGCTCTCTGGGCCTCCACTTATTCATTCTTGAGTTGAGGGACTGAGCTCTTCCAGCTGGAGGGTTGAGAGAAGAGAAGAGAAGAGAAGAGAAGAGAAGAGAAGAGAAGAGAAGAGAAGAGAAGAGAAGAGAAGAGAAGAGAAGAGAAGAGAAGAGAAGAGAAGAGAAGAGAAGAGAAGAGAAGAGAAGAGAAGAGAAGAGAAGAGAAGAGAAGAGAAGAGAAGAGAAGAGAAGAGAAGAGAAGAGAAGAGAAGAGAAGAGAAGAGAGAAGAGAAGAGAAGAGAAGAGAAGAGAAGAGGCTCAGCTTGCGAGAGATTGGGTCAGTTTCAGCCTGAGTTTAGCCTTCATTCTGAGGTTGCTCTGTGACCCAAACACACACAAGGCTCTTTCCTCTCCCCTAGCCCCTTTCCTGGCTGCAACACAACACACATACACACACACAAACACACACACAGCCAGCTGCCTCCCATCACTGAGGAGCAGCCACAGATGGGCTCTGCATGCTCTGTAAAGATCTCTCCACAGGCCCAGTCTACAGTCACAGCCAAACCCGCCTGGCCCAAACCCACTGTATATGTATTTGTGTGACTGTGTGTGCAGATATACATGTGCCCGTGCAGGCCTGAGTGGGTGACGGTGAGTGTACGTGCGTGCCAGACACCCCAACTGAGCCAAAGTTTGCGATGAGTGTGTCCGTGAATGAGGTGGGGGTGCTGGACGATCACAGAGAGAAGAATCCCAAAGGACTGAGCACTGCAGAGCAGAGAGTCGAGAGCTGGACCAGGATGCAAGGCTGCAATCAATGCCGAGCAGAGCAAGAAGGGGAGAAATCAGGAGAACCTCCCAGACGAACAATAGCGTCCCCTCACACTCACCCGATTGGGTTTCACTCCCACTTGCGGGAGCGGAAGAAGAAACTGGGGGGAAAAAAAGAATCATAAACATTATCAAACCCACACAGCTTGCAAACATGTTACCAGAGGCTGTTTTGTGCTTTCTATCTCTGACCCCATCAATAAGCCCCTAGAAAGCATTAAAAAGAAAAAAGCAGCCCTTCCATATTGCTACTCAGGCTTTAATAAACACATCCAACACACACATTAAAAATGAGTTATTTAATTTCTGTTCGGCTTAGATACAGCCAGTCATGGTTAAATTCAATTGCTAACAATTGCCCTCCTATCTCAGCATGGTTAAAATTACTTGAGGGATCACAGTTTTAGACTGAATAATAAAGCAAGTCAAAAAAAAGCTTATTGAGGATGAGGGTCTGGATACAGTTTGTTGCTAATTTTCCAAACTTGTGCTTCTAATAAAAGTGGCTCTTAGAAACACCAGGATGAAGTGCAGCTGCCCTGTTCAGAAATATTCTGGCACCCACACATCTGGGAATCAAATCAAATCGCCCAAACACACTGGACACCCATTACTAATGTGGTTTTTCCTCTGAGGGATAGTTTGACATTTTGAGAATTTTGTTTATTTGCTTCCCAAAAGGTTAGCTTAACCTACCATAAAGTTCTGAATGTAATAAGACATGTCATTTTGTGTTCCGTATAAAAATAAGATATAATATGATAATTTTCTACAATCTGAAGGTACATTTAAGTTAATTTTGTCACACAGGACAGAGCCAGGGTAGCCATTTCTCTCTCTCTTTGTCCAGTCTTTATGCTAAGCTAAACTGAGCCACTTTGATGCTTGCTTGCTGGCTTCATAAATAGCAGTCTTTTTCATAATTCTCTGCAAGAAAGAGCAATTAATTATAGTTCCTAAATGAATCTGTCAAAATGTGATAATATATTGAGACTTCCAAAAGTTCAGGTTTTATAGAAAGATCCAAGCTTTTCTCTAAAGAACACAGAAATGAACTGCGTCCAGGTTGAATTTTATAGCAGCTCTTTACGATCAAAGGGGCGCTACATCTATACTTTATAAGCCTGTATGTTGTTAACAGGTGTTAATACGACACAGCTACAGAAAATCTGGGATACTGGAGAGACACCAAAGCCTTCCTGGAAGAACAAAGGGAAGACATGGTGCACAGAAAGCAAATCAATCAATCTCTGCCAGAACACGTCTGGCTCTGACAGCGCAGCTCTGAACCCAGAAGTAAAAGATAGCACGCAGCAAAGTTCAAAATACTTCCATTGTTCATCTGTCAGCGTGAAAGACAATTGCACGGGAGAGGGAGGGAAAATACTAACACAATATTTATCTTGCATCCCCTTCCATCCTGACTTACTCTTTTTTTTTTAATGTATTCCTGCTATTGTGAGGAGTGCTGCGAGATGGATGGGTAGAGGAGTCCGGTAGGTGATATGTGTCTGCTACACGCACAGTGCAGTCACTCACACGTTTCCCCCCTGTCTCCAATCTCAAGCAACGGCAATAATTCAGTCACCAACAAACAGGACTAGGGTTTTTTTTTTTTTCTCTTCTTTGTGGCATTTCAATTGTCAGTGGTTGGTGGTTTTTCTTCTGCATTGTTCTTGAAACTGCTTCCCTGGGAAACTGGGAAAGTCAAACAGCTGACGAGATGTCACCTCATGAACTCCCTCCTTAGTTTCACACACTCACAAACAACCACGTCGGCGATCTGACACACACTCACCCATTCTATTTTTTCTCCTTACACACACACACACACACACACACACACACACACACAACACACACACACACACACACACACACACACACACACACAATTCTAAGGATCTCTCATCAACTGTGTGTCAAGCTCAATGACACACATCTCTGTCTAAACAGGCCATGAGCCGCTGCCTCTCACATGCACTGGCTGTTGCCTTTCAAGGCTGGTGACTCTTGATCATATCAAATCAGACATGTGAGCTTCATGAAGGCTGCCGGTCTTCTCTCTTCATTCACAAGTCACAGTAAAAATAAAAATAAAAATCTCCCAACAAAAGTCTCAGGGTTCATCTAGAGTGTGGACACATTTCTAAAAACTTCAGTTTTTCCATTTTGCCTCCAGCAGTGAAAGCTAAAAATTTTTTTTAAATGTGTGGCGCAATAAAACTTAAATTTAACAGTCATTTCCTTGTAGTGATACCTGCTCATTGTGCATGCCCATACCTGGGCTTTGCACATGCCTGTTGTGACTGGCGTTTATATGAGGAGCATGTATGACCTGAGGAATCATCCGGTGTTTAAACAACCCACACACACACACACACACACACACACACACACACACACACAGCCTCACAGGCCCATATATACTTAGGCATTCTTTAAAAGCCAACAGTAGCGAAACAAGAGAAGATAGGCCTCTCTGTGTGCAACTGACAGAGTGAATTACACAGCGAGCTAAAACACTGCTTCCCGTCTCACCCAACAGCATTGGATGGCTTTCAGATGGATTTCACTGAATCTTGTACAAACAGTGAGTCAATATCGGGGTAATGGCCTATCGTTGAGGAAGAACAATTCACAAGTGATTTGCAGAGAAAATGTGTGTTTTAGGGCACTTTGGACCACACTCTGTCACCCAGCCGTAACAAGGGCACTCTGCCAACAGGCTCCATTTGCAGGGCTTGACAAGAGTACTGCATGTAGGTATTTGAATATTCTTCCCGAGCCCTTAATATGTGCAGTGATTCCTCATCAGAGGCAGGCATCAGAAGTAAGAGAGAGAGAGAGAGAAATTCCACTGATGAATAGCTGATAATTCTGTTTCTGACGATTCAGGAAGCCATGAAATCAATGACAAATTTGCGTCATGAGCAAACGTACAAGACATTTTAATCCTTCCGCACTTTGCCTCTGATATTTATGTCTGTCGCCGGCACTTTCATTATCATAAAGCGTGTTTAATATTTCTCAGCTGCGTGAGAGGGCCGCCACACTACAGATGATTGAGTGCGTTGGATTTAGTGTCGTTCTTCTTCCCTTTCTCCAGCTGTGTCCATGTACTTCAGGACACATATATATATACACACACACACACACACACGACAGAGTCAACGGAGAGAGAGGGCACCATAGAGAAGAAAAAGAGCGGGGAGGAGGGAGGAGGCAGCAAATCTGAGGACGTGGTGCCAACCAGAGAGGCCCACCGTGCCTCAGTCCCATCTCTCCAGCTGAGGGCTTTGATTCGCCTGATTGTCTCCAATATTGAGACACACAATAAACACAACACTTGGCGGCCATTTGCAATTCTAATCAGCTCCTCTCAACTGGCCAGGACAACTCAGCTAGAGCCCTCTGAGATATCACTCATCTGACTGCAAAATAATGACACAATCATCGCCATGGCTACGCTCCTACTACATCCCATGAGCGGGAGCACGGAGAGGATATTAATACACAGGAGCACTTGGAGAATGAAATGAATTAGCCAGGAGATTAGCTAGATACCAGGTTAATGAATGTGCCATGCAAGGAAACGCGTTCACACCCACTTCCTCTTAAAAAATGAGGAGCAGCGAGCAGGCAGGCTAGCAAGTCCACACCTGCTCCTGCAGCGCATGCCGCAACAGGCTTTTTAAATAAACTCTCCTTTCAACACGAAATTCTGACTATGTAAACTTAGGCTGATTGTTTCTGGATAAGTCAGCATGTTGCAAACTTCAGCACTATCTGATTTAGACGTGCTGTAGAGTGCAGATAAAACAGCGTGCAAAGCTGCGATATGATCACTATCCACCATAAAAATAAGTGTACATGTTGACTTGGTGAAATAGTTTGTTCCCTGATGTTAAGAGGTTAACGTAATTTAGGAAGTTTACGATAAGCTAAACGATAAGTGGGGGTTTTATCTTTAACGAACAGTCCCAAAAATCGTACATCTGTGAATTCTAAAAGCCCATCTGTTGGCTTTTCTCCCTTGCCGTTTTCACCGACTTGACAACATGATGGTAATAGATGCTTGCAGATAAATGAGAGCAAAGTGACATGCAATCATCCATGTTTTAGTAGCCTTGATGTATTTGCTTTAACACGCAGCCAGAAGATGAGAAACTGAAATTTATTTCAGAAAATAACAGGCACGTCTTATGAAACTGGTTATTAGACTTGCAAATCACTCAGATGATTCATAACGGGGGACCGTGCTCGTGTGCCCTCTTTTTTTTTTTTTTTCTTCTTCTTTTTTGGAAGCAAGCATGAGTGCATGCCTGCATAGGTTCATCTGAGCGCGCATGTGTGTGTGTGTGTGTGTGTGTGTTTGTGAGGATGCTTGCACGGGCATGTGAGTGACAGCCCGTCAGCGAAAGAGATGTCATTATCTGGCTGACGTCCGTGTGAATTGTGACCGGGTGCAGGGTCACATCTCTAGTGGGAAGCTGACACTGTGGACAGGAAACATAACTTTATGAATTCCCTCCAGAAGGGAAACACTCATCACAATCTGCGATGCTACTGTTCAGCCTCATTTAGAGGTTATTTCAATATGTGCAGCACACTCATGACAATGGCATGATGAATGCCTTTATCTCAAAACCCGCTTCTTACAGGATATATATTCTTTAAAATAACATAGTGGGGACTTTTTTTTTTGCTTTGTTCTGAGTGCCTTGAAATTAAAAAAAAAACGGTGTTCTAGCAAAGCCCTTCCCTCCCTGTTCTTACCCTTTGACTTTTTCTGTGTAACAACAATGCACGGGGGTTTTAGTTCAGTGTCCTGCAGTCGATCTGTTAGGCTGCTGATAAGAGAAGCTGATGGATAGGTTTAATCAGCCAAGCCCAGGGATCAAGACCACGGGACAGATCAATCAAATGCTGTGTGGTTTCTCAAAGAGGCAGCTTTTATCAGTGTCAGAAAGGACTCTCGCTGTTTTTTTTTTTTTTTTTTCATTATCATTTGTCGAAAGAAACTACCATTTGCAAAGTAAAACTAAATATAAAGAAACAGAGGAAGCATTTCAGGTGAACAAGAGGAAAGCTACACTAACTAAACTCGGCTAAAAATAAGCCCAGCAGAGCAGAAAAAGAAACATCTGTAATCACTATGCTGAGATTGTTAAACTCCTTGCGGCAACTCTCCGACAAAGCATAAAGCTAAATGTCCCTGGTCTCTTATATACTAAACACCTCCTGACATAAACAGAAATTACCCCACCACCCCTTCTGAATTATAAAAAAAAGCTTCACTGAAACTAAACCTGCACTGAAATCAAAAAGGTAACACAACAGAAAGACAAAAAAGGCTGAGAACCATCTCCACCACACAATAGAGCTCCATAGAAGAAAGCACACTGAACTGTAATAACTAGGACGCCGTGCTTTTAATACACAGCTGCCTTCTATTTCTTAAAAGAAGCTTCTTATCAGAGAATTTGAGTGACAAGCCTATTCTCTCGCTTACAATCTCGGCTCATGATTGTAAAAGACAGCTACACATGTCCCATCAAATCCAAGACAAATTGGTTCCTCTTTCTTTCTTCCCTTGGATGGGAGATCTTATCCAGGCGGACATGCTTAAGTTGTCAGTGGGTTTCTAAAACCCATATTGAACGGCATATTGACTGATGCAATCGCAGAGACACACATCATTAGGCTCATTAACAGTGAATGTAAAAGGGGAGGACGGCCTAACTGGTGTAGCGGGAGTCTGTGTCTCCTCTGATAACACTCGCCTTTAACAAGCACAGCGCGGGCAAGATGCAGGCTGTCGGTATTAAAATGAAATGTGTGTGTGTGATGTGTCTGCTAATAAATAGCTTGTTTGACATGACACTATTCTCATTCGCGCAGTTTGCTCTGTGATAACCGGTCGGATTGTGGCCTCGTAAAGACGCTCCATGTGTTGTTTTAGGAAGCCATTACAAACTGGGCCGTCTCCATTACAAGGGCTATCTGATCATTATTACTGCCATCTGTAACGCACACTCAAACCTTAATCTGCACAAGCCAACCACAGCTGACTCCTTAGCTGGGGCGCACACACATCCAAACTACCTTCCGCAGTGTGCGTGCGTACATCCAAACGTGACACAGCAGCTGTTGCCTCGTCACATTGCGGCCTTTGGCTCGACATGTTTTCGTCCGGCCTACTAAAGCAAGACTGAGTGGAGCGGCACAATCCTGTTGATGGCACTGACTTGCAAGTCTCTTTTGAGAGTCTGAACCCCCTCCAACACCCGTGCAATGCAATCGCAATCTCCCAGCCAGAACTGCTCCCACCCTTCAAAGGCTCATCACAGGACGCACATCTAATGCAGAGAGATGGCCGGTTAAAGCCTCAGCCAGGCACACTGCTTTGAAGCGACTGCTCCAGCCCCTCCAAAAAGGAGCCAAATCATTTCCCTTCCCTCTACCCTTCCATTGTGTGAGAGGTGCACCAGGCGCTCTATTTGGTGGCCGCATGTGAGGCGCCTTCAAGGATCACGCCACTCCATTCCAAAGCAGGGCCACTACAGGAAATGAGACTCTCCCGGATGCACAGGGGCTTCTCAGCGATAAATATATTCATGCATTCATGTATATTTCAAATAAGAATTTGACTCAGCCCGCATAATGCACATGCAAGGTTCAGACTTTGAGATTCTTGACATGCATGAGGTGCTACAATCAGGAGTGTATAAATAAATCAGAAAATGCAGCAAACAGAGCTCCTAAAAGCAGCAACACAGGCCTAGGCTCGGTGCGAAGAAAGGACTCACAGAGGTTTGTCTGAAAAAGAAAAGCTTTCATCTCTGAGACAGCAGAGGAGAAGAGAGGAGTGATGTGATGGATGCTTGGGCTGTCATGTTTCACAGTGGGGGGACTTGAGACAGGCGAGCGGAATAGCTAAAAGTAGTCAAACTTTTCAGGGCGAGGGGATAATGGAAGATGAGACAGCAGAACGTGGATGGAGCGCCACACATTAAGATTAGCTGGTTAAAATCACAGTGTGAAATCTCATACTACAGAGCCTTAAGAGGCAAAACTACCACAGTAACTCGTTAAACCAAGTCAACGCGATGCCGTCGCTCGTATTCTCAGAATAGTTCATAAAGCAAGCTGAGAGGTTTAGGATATTGTGTTTGCTTTAGCAGACCTTAACTCCGATTTCCAATATCGGAGAGATGGGGGACTTCCATGGCTGAGCACATCATGGGGGAGAATAAACACACATGTAATGGGAAACATGTGTGTGCGAGATGAAACGGCCTCCCTCATATGAATAGGATGAAATATAGACCTGTGTCCTGCCGGGCTCCAATCAGGGCCGTAAGAACTCGGCGTGGAGGGGAAATGACGGACCCCCGACGGGCTCTCTCACTCACTCCACACACACACATGGATAAGCTGCCAATATGGCCATTCTGGAGCAGATTCATGTGGAAGCCAGAGTTTGACAGTGACATCTCCATTCACTCCTGAATTCTTTTTCGCTTCCCAACATGCATGGACACACACACAGAGCTAGAGGCCATGGGAGGAGGAGGAGCAGCATTGAGGCATTAAAAAAAAAAAAAAAAAAAAAAAAAAAAGCCTTTCTCCCCACCGTGGGTCTCTGTGGGGTTTAGCATGGCATTATGGGAAGATTAGACTTTAGAGTGCTTTACTATCTGATGTCATTGTTGGTTTTACGTTGTCTGGATGGCTTGTGGAACTCGGACCTGATGGCAGGCACATTTCTCTCCAGACAAAATGCCTGGGGCTGCAGTTGTGATTGATTGCAGGTTCCTATTGTATCTGTCTGGTATGGCTCTGTTGGAAGAAGAATTAGTCAGACAAAAACTCATGGAAACGCTACACATTTGACTCCATCAATCAAGTCAGCAATCAAAATAATTCAATTAAGAGACTTAAATCCCGCTGGCTTATGAGTCCCTGCTCCAATAGCCCAGAGACAAACTCAATTTACTGACAACCCATATATGATAGCATTAACTCCACTTTAGGGCTCCAATCTTTTTCCATTACTTATGTTTTTCTAAATATCAAGGGAAATTCAGAGGAAATAGCAGAGTTATAGTGTTTACTAAGAAAGAGGACAAGTTGGAAAAAAATTAAATAAACAAGAGCAGCTTCAAATGCATAATGAAATTGTAGACAGGCTGTCCAGACAACTAAGCTAATTTGCAAGTTGTTTAGAAGGCAGATCTATTTGCAAAACACAAGAAACTTTACAATTTTTTTTTTTACAGGCCGTACATCAGAGATGCAGAATTGTAGACAGACTGGGAAAGGGAGGTTGTTGAATATGTGTGTAATTGTCTTTTTCCCCCCGTTTCCGAGGTGTGAAAGGGAATGCAGGGTTGCGCTGGGGTGTCCCAGGGAGAGGCGATTGAAGCGTCACTCACAGCTGCCACACAGAGCCCCGGCACACACCAAATCCCAGACCCGGCCTTTGCCGGGCAGAGGGGCCGGGGCCGGGCCTGGGAGCAGCGGGAGTCCCACAGGCCTTTTCTTCCAACTCCTCTCACCAGCACAAGGGGGACCAGGTCCCTGCTGGGAGTTTGCTTAGAAAAGACTGAGCCAAGACTTGGCAGAATGGGTTAACGGAGGCATGCACATGCACACACACACACACACACACACAGACACACAATTTCAAATGCTTTTCGGGGGCTGTCTGTCTTGCCTGTGGGCATGGTGGGAAAAAATGAAGTAGGGGGAAAAAAAAAAAACCCAAAGATAAATCAAACTTCCAGTTAACATCTGAAAATTTGGGACACGCAAATGCAGAGACGCAGAAAGAGAGAGAGACAGAGAGCAAGAGCGGGACTGCTCAAACTAGATTACTGAAGAAATGAGTGTTTTTTTGCTTGATGCCTGGGGAGCCTAATAGAGGAAAAGTCCCGAGGATTATACACTGTGCCGTTTCCACGCTCGCCCTAATAGTCTCCATGTCCTGCCTCTGTATGCCATAGATGGATTATGATGCTTTATAATTAACATGGGTAAGGGGGTTGTTACAGACCGCCCATCTGCCACGCTGACACACTTACGGGGGGTATCCCTTGGGATAAGGGGGCTGCTACCACACTATTCCATTACTTTATCATTCTATCATTCTATTATCCTACCACTCGATTCAATTACCCTGTCACTCCATTAGTGTACTCATAACAGTGAACAAAGAGCTCCGTGATGATCATTAATGATATGTTCAGAGCCGGTTTGGGGTGGTCATGCTTCATCCAGACTCTTCTTGTAAAAATATTATCTCTTACAAAGTAAAGCTCATCTTGGTTCCAATTACGATGTCAAATGTAAATTGAGAAGCTCATCAGCAGCCATAAGAAACGTCTGAATATGATATATTGCATTTTATTATAATATGGGGAGTAAATGAAAGATAACTTGCCTTCATTTTCTACAAGCTTTGGAAAGAAAATGGAGGGTGTAACCTGTTACTCTTGACTTGCTAGTTGCAGAACCATATTTTGTCAATAATACAATGTGATATATGTTACTGAAAGCTCCAGAAAAGCTCATAAAAGTGAAGCTAATAACAATTTCTTGAACGAAATCTTTGCTTAATTGAGTTACAAAAATGCTAGGAGAAATTGAATTTGAAGAAGTTTACGTCTGGTAATATATTTTTCATTCCTTTTTTTTTGTACTTTTGTACTTTAAAAAAAAATAAAGTGAGAAACCGTATAGCCTTGCATCACAATTTATATTCCCACCTCAGTGTTTTTACCAATTTTATTTGTTAATAAACACGCCCTTCCTGCCCTGTCCCACACATTTTTGTGATTACTTGTTGGGCTCCGTCATCTCCTGGCACAGTAAATGCAAACCTATCCCACAAAGCTCTTTAGTGTGCCACAAACTGGGGGAAAACAGATCCCTCGTCGCCTGTATGCCACTGACAACCCCTGACGTCTTAAAGAATGTGCAGTGCAGCTGGCTGTTGAGGTTGCCTGCCCACTGTTAGGGAATGGCATCTGATGGGGTCTGCCTCCTCAGCACAGAGGGGGGGTTCTATGAGAAAGAGTTAAGTCTATGAGGTCAGTCTGGAGGAGGAGGTTACGAGTTCCCCGAGTCGGAGCCGTGGGGTAATGGTTTTAGAGATGGCTGTCACACAGATCCGTTCCACTGTCCAATACTGCCGCTGATCTCCACCAGCCCAAGTCTACTTACTTTTCAATTGCTCAACTTCTCTCTCCCTGTCCTCCTTTCTTCTTTTCTCCCCTTCTTTCCTCCTTGCACTGACACATGGAAGTAATCTAGGATCTCTATGCTGGACTCAAAGGATGTGCGGTTGAGCCCGGGGCTGCATTTCGACGCTCTACATTAGCTTCCTTTCCTCTTCTGTTTAATCCCCTTATATTCAACTGCTCTTATGTAAAAGAACTTAGATGGAAAACAAAAGGCAGACTTTGCCCATTCAACTTTTTTCTCCGCTTCCTGTAACTCTGCATCCCTCCGTTTTTTTCTTCTTGAATCAGCTAAAAGCACAGGCGAGGCGACAAGTAGAAATCTTAAGGGAAGCCTTCCAGCACCATCGTCTGTGCCTCTGCTTGGCAGAGCCGGAGCTGATGGGAACTTCCTGGTTGCTGCCAGCCAGGCCTCCGTCTAATGAAGCTGGGTCGCTAACAGCCTGTAAGGCAGCCACTGTTCAGCCACTCTACACTCATCCACCACCCAGCCCTCGACACTTTCACAGGGGCACACTGGCACGCTCCTAACACTTCCTTAATGCTCCACTGTGGCTGGACAAAGAACAATGGCGCACGGACGTGCACCCTCGAGAACTCCTTCACTTCCACGAGTTTAAGAGGAAAAATAAACAAGACCCATGCTGACTGGAAGTTTATTTTATACACAACTGAACTTACAATTACCGCAGCAGACGAAGACCAAATCTCTATAAATATCCAACTATCCACTTTATTATTTTTTAAGGGGGGTGGTATCCTTTATTGGGTAGGAGCAGAGAAAACAGACAGGAAACATGGGCCAGAGAGCAGGCGAGCAACATGCAGTAAGGGCCCATCCGGCAAGGAGTCAAGCCGGGGTGGGGGGGTGTTCACTGCTCAACTGAATTAGCACCCATGTGGTATACATCCTAACCGCTGAGCTATCCTGACCCAATTAAATTAATGAAGAATTTTTGTTTCATAATGCACTTCGCTGCATTTGTCATTATCTGTGACTCACAACTCTGTGACTCACTATTAACTGTTACACCTATGAGAGTTCCAAACAAAGTGTTTATTCCAGGAATGTAACAAGTTCTTATCTGTCATCACCCCCCCGCCATTAAAAATTAACCTTTTAGACTCTAAAATGTCAGCCGTGTGTTAAAACATACAAAAACAGCAAATCCTGAGTCTTGCTGTTTGTTTGAAAAATGAAATTAGGGGTCTGCAGGCATTTTACTGATTTTTCTATGCTGTTTATATCAGTTTTTATTGGTAGATATGTGCACATAAGACTGTTTCATCAGTGTGACGAATCACAATCTGCAACTCCCTGAGAGAACCAAAAAGAAAAAAAAGAAAAAAAAAAAAAGAAATCAAGCCAGGGATTTTTGTCTGTTTATTGTAGCTAGGAATATAGATTTTTCATAGAACTATACATGTTAATATTGTGATATTAAATGTAGATTGCAGATTTAGATACTCAGCATCAATTAGTAAAGTTGCCGTTGACTGTGTGCAGTCACTGTTGTTTTGTTCTTGTTCTGCTAATTGACTAATCCTTCCAGGCATTGTCCACTCTGCCAAATGATTCATTGCATTCAGCTGCTGTCCCTGTAATATGTCTTGAAAGAAAACCAACTCGAACTGTGGGTCACGACGACCGGCTGGAAACACATACACGGATGCGCAAAAAAGAAAAAGAAAAAAAAAAGAAAGAGAGGGGGGAAAAAAAATCCAAAGAAATTAGTTGCAAATGCTACTTTTCCCAAAGTCGGGGAACAAAAGCTTTGGTTTCATGTGCACCGCTGCTTGAATATAAAGAAATGAATGCATCAATAACACAGAAAAACAGAATGATCAGCTTTCAGTGATGTGGCAGCCAAAACCACCAGTGGATAAAGTGAGTCCATCTGGAGTAAAACCATGATGAAAAAGCTGCATTTTTTTTCCCCCCCTTCTTTTTTGCTGAAATAACCTAAAGGCCCTTTGCAGCCCCTTTCCGAGCCCAGGTGCCTTGTGTAGATAACCAAATGAAGAATCTGCCATTACACACCGCTGAAACAACAGTCATGTCGACACAGAAGTGCGCGCACACACACACACAGACACACAAAAGCAAACGCAGCTGTCCGTACAGCAAGACACAGGGACCCTTTACAGCACTGTGGGCCAGTTGCTATCCAGAGGTATTTCTTATTGGTTGGCCCTCTCTCATTCTCTCTGAGTGGGGCTCAGGCTCTAAG
This sequence comes from Archocentrus centrarchus, assembly GCF_007364275.1. Taxonomy (NCBI): domain Eukaryota; kingdom Metazoa; phylum Chordata; class Actinopteri; order Cichliformes; family Cichlidae; genus Archocentrus; species Archocentrus centrarchus. Next base: position 23,683,642 of record NC_044355.1, on the reverse strand, counting down.
TCCTCTCTGTGTGTAATGAGATCTCTATCAGAGGGAAACATGATCAGAGTCGAAAGGGTGGAGAAAGGGGGGACTGCGGGAGGCAAAGAGAGAAGGTACGTATCGCAAAGGGGTAACGGGGGCAAACAGCGGGGTGTGAGGTAAGGAAGAAACAAAAACAGGCCTCTGACCCTCCCAGCAGCGACCAGGGCTGCATCGAGCAGAGGAGGGAAACGCTCACCGGACTCTGATCCAAATCCTGTTGCTCTTCTGAAGTTTCATCCGGCTCTCGTTCAACAGGTTTCGTCAGTTTCGGGTTTTGCTACTTCAGTTTGTTTAGTTGAACTTCCTCCTGAAAAGCCTCGTTGCACTTAAAAAAGCCGGCATAGCTGAGCAGGTGAAAGTAGTGGATGAGTCAGTGTTTGAGGACAACCCTGTTTAAATGATTGCTTTCATAGCAACGACTTTGAAAAACAAAGGAAGACATTGTTTTTTTTCTCATTACCTCATCCCAAAAGAAAAAAAAAAAATTTGTTTCCCCTAATTAGCTTATTGCAAAACACTAAAACACGAAAACAAAACCAGCAGCAGTCAAACTCAAATTATGCTTTGATGGAAATTTAGTGAACCAATAAAAACTGCTGTCTCATCATCTCAGAGCACTTTGCCTTTTTTTTTTTTTTTTTTTTTGAAAGCCACAAAAATTACATTTTTGTTTTGGGAAAAATTAAACATATTTGCTAAGTATCCCAGTGGTAATAAAAGTTTAGCTTAATTACAAGCCCACTGAACCATTTAACCACGCAAGCGTGATATAAAGCAAACCAGTCAACTGTTAAACTCTGAGCCAGACAGCTGAGGTCAAGGGACAGCAAAGTAAGTTGAGGAAGTAGAGAGCCATGGAATCAGAGGCTTAACTTGACTTTTATCAACACAAACGCCTCTTTTTCTCCTGCTATTTTGTGTGCTTTTGCGGACTTCGGCACAGAGGCCAAAAAGAATTCTTGCAAAAATGTTTCCAAGCCTCACAAAAAAATGCAAAGAGTTCAAAAGCAGTGCAGCAGACTCTCGCCCAGCCTGTGGCCGTTTGCTCGCTGCACATTTTCAGAGGTGTGCAAGCGTGTTTTCCATCTCTCTTTCATTCTCTCTCTCTCTCACCACCTTGTTTGTCTCCAGAGCTGCTGCAAACAGGCTGTGGTGGTTACAGGTCATGAGGTAAATATTAGCTGAGGAGGGCTGGAGGACGTGCAGGAACCACTCACAGCAACCTTGTCAGATCATCATTAAATTGGCATCACTGCAGTGTACCTGAGCGCACTGTGTGAGTGTGTGTCCATGTATGTAGCATGCCTGTACAGAGCCGCGCTAGGCTTCACCCAAAGCGATGGGACGTGATCAGTCATAACAAAGTGACATTTCGTGGCGTAATCCCACTCAGCTAAATGAAAACTAATCCGATTTGCACTGATCAAATGTTAGACTGTTCTTTACCGGCCGGGGACGCTGACACATCCAGCCTTCTTCTGCACGGCTGCTCCTTCATAACCCCCACCAACACCCACCCACCCACCCCTACTTTGCCACTTCACTCATCCAGCCTCAAATTAAATATCAAAAAGGTCTGATACATCCTGCAGCAAAACTAAAACTCAAGCATGTTTCCTCTTGTTATTTTTCTTGCGAGACAGTGCTACCGCGATGATGTATGTTGCCTGTTCAAGCACGCTGGGAGGAAATCAATTAAGCAAACCCCCAGTTATTGATAATGCAGGAGCGGGAGTGATAGCATCCTCACATGAAAATCCATAGCAGCAGGAACGCACACAAACCTGTGCAAACTCTCTCTCTCTCTCTCACACACACACACACACACACACACACACACACACACACACACACACACACACACACACACACACACACACACACACACACACACACACACACAGCAGCCCAAACCTACTGGTTTCCTATACTTTGCCTCATAACTCATGGCCTGTAGGGAGGTACTGGTATTGTTATATTTTGTGTGTATGTAGTACACTGTGCAAGCAGAGGGCCAGATTAATTTATTAGCTGAGGCAGCAGTGCTCCCAAAAGCAGGAACAGGAAGTAAGACATCGTAAATCTCGATAAGTCACCAGATAGTGTACTGTACATTTCTATAGGCTTCTCCCACTGTTATCGCCACAGAGTAATATAGGCCAATACCGAGAGATGGAGTTTAGAACAACAGTGAAGACTGATGCTGATTCCTGTGCAAGTACACCCCCCCCTTTTTTTATTGCCTATCAGAGAGTACTGCTGACTGATACATTTCAGAGCGAAAACAGGTTTGTCTTTTTGTTATTGTAAAGCCTGCACACAGCAAGATAATTGTCTATTGTTTTCCAAAGGCAGAGCAGCAGGATAATTAGCTTGAGAGAACACTTTGCAGAGTGCATTATTGTTCCACTGTGAACTTTATGAAATATTCAGCCGTTCATGGGGATTTTACAAGGCGCAGAGTGGAGAAACAGATGGAGAAATGATCTTCCAATCCCTAAAACCAGCATGGTAACCTTCTAAGACATTCCCTCCAGGTGACATCATCAATCAATAAATGTCTCCCCTACTTTTTTTTTTTTTTTTAATCTTGACTAAAGGTGTGGGTTTTTGTGCATGTGTATAACATGTATGTGTGTGTGTATATCGTTGTCTGATGACGCTCATTGTTCCAGTACTCTTGCAGCCAAATAAAAGCTGATGGGCCGTAGTCTTGCCATTAGGACCGGGCCACACACACACACACACACTCCAATGAACATGGCAGCAATATTCATACCCATTGACTGCACAACCAGCCTCTATGACATTTGACATTTGGGGGATAAATCATGGATTCACTTGAATGAGTAACTTACAGTTATAGGCTGGTCGAGCTACTCTCCATTTCCCCTCGGTGCTGTGAGCTCAAATGAAGGTCAGCTCCAACCACACACATCTTTTTCTCTCTCTCTCTTTTAGTTTATTTCCCCCCCCCCCTTTATGAAAGCTTTCCAACATGATGTAAATGTGGGAGTCAAGTCTAAGTGGGTGATAATTGTTACCAGAGCGTAATCTATTATCAGTAGTCTGGGCTCACTCTACTACTTTGGATGGGAGTGATATGGATTTTTTAGAAAAGGAGAAAAAAAAATGTCTGGCTTCAGCTTCTATCCTTGATTTATTTCATGGGAAGAAATTATGCTGGATCCAAGCCAGGGTAATTAAGAAAAATAAAATCCTTTTCAATCATTTGCTCACCTGATATCTGGAACCATCTTATCATGCATTTTTGTGGGAAAATTAAATTCAAACTTTGGACGGCGTGTGGCCCTCATGCGCCTGTTGGAGCCCAACTTCTTGGCTCCAAAGAAGAAATATCCTGTGCTATGGCTTGACACGCTTGACTTTTCCACCTTTATTGTCTTACACTAATTATAAGAAATTGTAGGGAAAGAGTAGATAAACTTCTCACAGCCCTGGGATGGCCGTGATTGAAGTGTCCATGACTTTAGTTTCAAAATAAAACGGTGGATGCGATATTGCGAAAAATTGCTATAATTAAGCGTCTAATGTGTGATTTAAGTGGGGCCCGTTGTACATTGTATAAGCCTGTACTTAACTGTGTTTCTTTGGTGTTGGGAAATTCCCCACTGGGAAAGACATCAACACAAAACTCTGCGGCGCAGAAAGGACAATTAGAGCTAAATAAATTTTGTTCTTTTTAAGATAATTGCCACATTTAACAGAACATTTAACCCAGCGTGTACACAATGGCAACTTTTCTGTAAATGTGAGCCCTCCATTACGCACACACCCAGCGAGTTTGACACGTTTGTACAAATGAAATGCAAGACTTACTTGGGATTCTGCGAGCTCCAGATTATAGTCTCCAGCGATTTTGCCGAAGGTAACGCCGACCTGCACATTATTATAAAGATCCAGAGGTAATACTTCCAACAACCGAGTCCCGCCATTCTGATAAATGCACTAGACAAGTGAGCCGATAACTCAGAGCGACGGACGGTGCGCCTGGCAACCTTTATCTGTGGTTCGCCCGGTGGGAAGGTGAGCTACGATCAGTCGGGAGCATGTGAGGTCGATATCAGATACATGTCCTTCTGTCCGACTTCTTTAGATCTGCTCCAGACCCCGTGTCCTTGACTGAACTGTCGTGCGAAGAAGCCCCGATTCTTGATAGGATCTGGAGGAAAGCAGCAGCCTCCCGAGTGTCCTGGTTGACCTGTGGCTGAGGCAGAAAAAAACACCCCCTCACGACCTTTTCTTTTACTCTGTGGAGAAAACTCGGCGATCTGATGCGCGAAGCAAATCTAACCAATCGCGCGGTTTTTCGACAATCTGGCGATGCGGCTGTCGGTGGAGCGCTGCGCCGCGTCTTTGTCAAAGCTCCCCTTGACGGTGTCTGTACCTGTCGCTGTATATAGCCTACAGATGACCACATTCATCCATCAGTCACAACTCCGCAGCACGCCAGGAATCCCGAGGTCCACTTCATTCCAGTGTTATCTTTCACTCCTCCTTCTCCCCCGCTCTGCTATTCTTCCTCGCAAAGGAATTGAGTTTCTATTGTAAATATGCCTCCTGGCTCTCAGTGGTGTTCCGCGTGCGTGTTGCGCTCCGGCAGGGTCGCCTCTAGTCCAACTCGGGCATGCTGCGTGGCCAGTGCGTAAAAATACTGTACGTCTCCCCACTAATTTATTGCCGCTTGAAACACAAAAAGTGCCGAGGTAAGATTAGACCTGCTCCCCAGTCCTCAGCGTGGCTTTAAATCAGCTCACCAACATTTCCATGCCGGTGTGTTTTGCTTTTTTTAAACCGTCTGTAACACTCTGCCCTCCGGTGTGTGCGGCAGCCCGAGCTCAACTGTAACCCGAGCTGAAGCGAGCGCGTGAGGAACAGCCCACTGTGCGAGCCGCGGCCAATCACAGCGCTCTGTCCGAACTTGGAAGCAGGAAGCGAAGGCATTTATAGGGACGTGGATGGGTGGATGGTAGATGGAAGGAGGGAGCGAGAATGGCGAGGTGGGGGGGTGTTATTGGGTTGACCCCACATCTCCCCCCCCCCCCCCCCCCCCCATCACCGCCACCACAACCACCACCACCTCGGCCCGAGCCATCGACCCAAATTGAAATGGACTTTGGAGTTATTCGTCATAATGAAAGCTTCGGCGAGGAAAACGAGAGCACCAGAGAGAGTGTGTGAAAGTGCTTACGGGAGCAAAACTTTGGCCCCTTTAAGTCCAGAACTTGTTGTCCCAGTAGATAACTAATTACTAATTGGTCCATCAAGGAATTCCCCTGGAGCTCTACATTTATCATTCTGGTTATGAAGGATTGCATTTGTAATACTTTCCCTATGACTAGTCTGTTATTTCTGCATAACATGCTATTTCTAGCGATATCTTTGTAAATATATTGGTTTTATTCTACATACAGGATTACAGTACCTGTTATTTTGGTCCCTTCTTTTTCCTCTCTGAAGGGAATGATGATTAATGGTCTCTTTGGATCTTTTTCTAGTTGTCCCCTTTTGGGATAATGAACTGCATGAGAACTTAGTCTCCAGTGTCAATAGACAATAGACGGTCGGTAGCCTATAGTCACTGGGCCATTCATTCACTGAGGAAGAAATGCTTGACACATAATTGATCATGTCCATGTCTGTGCCCCCTTTGTGTGCGCGCATATGTGTGTGCGTTTGAGGGAGAAAGGAGAGGAGAGTTTCTCTTCACTGTGTTGCATTTATTCAATCAATGCTGCCCCCTAATGGTTGTGATGAAATCGATTCTCAGACTACAGGTGGGGGGATTGAGTCTAATTGGAAAGGAAATAAAGCAGACATTTAAAGACGCGTCTTATGGTTTCTGAAATTATTTTTTATTGCATCCTGTGGTGTGTTGACAGCCCATAAATCTTTGTAAAAATAATAACACAAGCTTCAAGTGATTATACACCCTAATAATCTGAGTGTATTTATATGTGTGCAGTTAATGTGTGTGAGTCACTAATATCAGCAGGCACAGGAGTGCCATGGCTGCATCCCCAACAACAAACACAGGGCAGTTGCCGGGTCCTATCTTGGATACCTGATACCTCGATGACCAATCAGGCGGTCATGGACAGATCCCTGCTGAAAGCCAGTGAGATCCCTTCTGTGTACAACTATATGGGCTGCCACACCTAGGGCCAATGAACCAATAGAGATATGGCTTTGCGAAGATGACGGTTGTAGTTGTAGAAGTTTAATCAAATATTTTATTAGCCTAGTTAAACATTATCCACAGATCTTTCCCAGGAATGATCAAAACCAGTCTTTACAACAGCACATACAGAAAGAAAACATAATCTTATTCATTACAAGAGCATTATAAAAGAATATGTAAAAGATAATGGACTGTCCACATACCTTTACATAAACAAAAAGTGCTTTATGCAACAAGAAACACATGTGAGGGCTGTACTGAGCTTAGCTTTCATGTTCAGTCGCACCATAGAGGACGATTTAAGTTTTTTCACCCTTCATACAGCTACCTATGAGATAGTGGCATTTTCAAGGAATGAGGTCACTGTGTTAATGCGTATAGGTGGCTGTGATTAGTGCTTCCATAAATAGCCTGAATGTACTTTCATATCACAGCAGCTCCTACACAGACGCTTCAAAATGGAGAACTGGAGGTTCTTTTCACCACTGATTTGATAGTACTGTGCAAAAGTCTTGAGCTACACCTCATTTCTTTGTATTTCGCTGGTAAAATTGGGAAATGGGTGCAGCTATTTATTGAAACGTGCAAACATACATGGGAATACAGGATATAAGGCAAAAACAAGTTTGTACATTTCTAACAGGCTTGAAAGTCAATATTTGATCACCTTTATTCTTCAGCACAGTCTGAACTCTCTCAGGCAGCTTTCTTCTCATTTCTTTAAGCAGTCTTCAGGAACAGTTCTCCAGGCTTCTTGAAGGACATTCAAAGCTCTTCTTTGGATGTTGGCTACATTTTGTTCTGTTCTCTGTCAAGCACTGCTTCAATAATGTTGAGGTCCGGGCTCTGGGGAGGCCAATCCATGACTGATAGTGTTTCATTGTGTGTTTTTCTACCCAGGTATGCTTTTACTGCACTGACAGTGTGTCAGACAGTACTTTACAGTAAATTCCATCAATTTTAACAGGTTCCCCAACACCACTGGCTGAAATGCAGCCCCAATCCAGGACAGAGCCTCCACCGTGTTTTACAGATGGCTGTAGACACTCTCCCCTGACCTCCTCCATACACACTGACAACAATTTGAGCCAAATTTGGATTCATCACTCCATCACACCTGCTGCCACTGATTTTCAGTCCGGTTCATATTTAATGCGGCATACCTCAGCCTTTTCTCCCTATTTCCCTTCCTTAAGTATGGCTTCTCAACAGCCACCCTTCCACTGAGACCATTTCTGATGAGGCATCGACAAACAGTAGTGCAGGTCTGCTATTTCTTCTTTTGTCTTCCACTTGTCCAGTGTCCTCAATTTTCTTATGGACACACTGCACACCAAGTCAAGACATATGTTGCTCAAGACCACTGTTAAAATGACAAGAAAACCTGACTCCCTGGAAGCAAAATATAAAGAAATGAGGTGCAGCTCAAAACTTTTGCACAGGATCACACAATTCATATTTACTCTATAAAATATGTCAGAATATGGCCAAACCACAGTTCAAAACCTACCAGCATGCTGACATGCTCTCAATGAACGTGCAGATGCCGAGTACGTGTCACGTTTATTCACCATCTTAACTTTTACTGTTACAAAGTGCAGCTGAGGCTGATTAGCAGTTATTTAGTTGTAACCCAAAGTACTGGATTAATTGAAATCTTGACTGGATATTGGCACAGGAACATGTGAAAGGATTACTAGAGTATTTCTATCCTGCTTTGGGGAACATGAGCGTGTAGCAAATTTTCTGGCAGTATATCCAAGTGCTTTGAAGATTTTTTTTTTTTTTTTTTGCTTAAAGATGCTCCTGGTGATGTTAAAAGACATGTCAGGTGATCACCATTCACTCTGTTCGCCATGAATGTCTATACGAACCTTCAAGGTAACACATTCAGCAGTTTCAGAGGCTGGCTGGTGCTCAGCTTAACATTACTATCCCCCAAATCCTGCTCCTTTCCTTGCTAAGAATCCTATATAGTAATATAAAGCAGAAAAGCAGTAAATTCTTTCTTTTCAAATTAGTAAAGCAATTCATCAGCTCTTAAAATGTTCATAGGTTTATATTCAGTTCTTCATCTTGTCATTTCTTACAGCTCTTAAATGGAGAACAGAGAGACATTTGCTGCAGCTTTTGTTTTCTTCTCTCTGAATCCAAGATGAACCCTGCTGTCGAGCACATAGTTCCTTCCCAATCTGATATTTACACTTAGCAAACACTGAAACTATGACATCATGGTTCCAGGACGAAGCCACTGCGGACTCGTAATTCGTCCAGCAACCTCACAGGGGACGTAAATCACGGCTGAAGCACCCTCCCTTTGCTTTTAATTTGCCCTTAATGAAGTCTGGCACATTTCCCTTCAGTTGTGGCTCCACGACACAACTGTGATCTACAGGCCAGGCTGGGAGACCAGAGGCCTGTGGCCTCGGCAGAGCTGTGGGAGATGTGGCTTGAGACTGGGCTGCGCATCCAGGTATGAGGCTAGCCCCTTTGGCATGCCCGGGGTCAAGTGGTTAACCCTCGTTATCTGGAGAGGACGAGGAACATGTGACTGGGATGTTCCAGCTGCAATCAATATTGAACAGTCATTAACCACTGAGACAATACAACCTCACACACAGAGACACACACACACACACACACACAACACGAGCACTTGGTGGCACATGTTTCTCGTCCGTGTCACATACTGTAAAGTCTCCACCAAAGGAAACATAAAGGCATAAACACAAACAACATGGATCCACTCCAAACACCGAGCCATTTTAAACGGTGGGAAAACTCAGTTAATGTTAACAGACTATTTTCAGAGGCTGACACTTGAAGGTTGTTGTCTAAGCTATTCCTGCTGCTTTGATTTAACTGTAACAGCAGCGAGGCCAAACACAACAGCTGGGCTATCCGCAGACTTACATTTCCTGTTTGTGGTATGCTTGATTGCTGTCCAGACGTCTTCCTCCCCTCTCTTCTTATGCGCTTTGCTTCAGTCTACCTCCTCTTCTTTACTCATCTCAGCCATCACAACTGGCAGGAAAGCACTGATTACACACAAATAACAATGTGCTCCAAACATGTCCTCCACATTTTAATATCCGGGTGGGAGATGCAAGTAAAACCTCTTCTCTTCTCTTCTCTTCTCTTCTCTTCTCTTCTCTTCTCTTCTCTTCTCTTCTCTTCTCTTCTCTTCTCTTCTCTTCTCTTCTCTTCTCTTCTCTTCTCTTCTCTTCTCATAGCAGTAATTAGGCTTGAAAACCAACCAAGACAATAGACATTTCATGTAACCATCTTTGTCGACATGTAAACATCGAGGAATCTTGATAGCGATCCTGATTAGTGGCTGCTTGTGATCCTCCTATCTTAACTTGCCGCAGTTCCCTGCATTATACCTTTTTAGCCTCTCGGATGAGATTAGAATTTGAAAAGGAAAACTGTCCTTTGATGCTTCATATCAAAGAACTAGACAATCCCCATTGAAAAAAAAAATGGGTAGAAAGTGAAGACATGCGCTCTACACACACCCGCGCGCGCGTGCACGCATGTGTTATTAACTCACTGTGATTATTTGTTAGCATAAACTGCATTTTGCAGGCCCATGGCTCGGAGGGTTTAGAAAAAGAGCTAAACAAGCTAAATATGCCGAACGCTGGCCTGTGGGGGTGTTCTGTCCATTCTAATAGAATTACGAGCCTCTGATAGATGAGTCTTTTCTCCGAGGCTACTTGTCTGTCAAACATTAGGTCACACTCAGCTTCCAGACTTGGTGGAGTGAGGTGGGGTTGTTGGGGGGGGGGGCTCAAGGCACAGAGAAGAAAACGTCTGGAGAGGTGCCTCATTCCCTGCCAAGAAAAGGAAGGCAACAAAAGTGAAAAAGGGTTAGAGAGGAGAGAGGGAGGAATGGGGAGAAAGAGAAAAAAAGAGCGAGGGTGGGGAGCTGGTGAAAGAGAGTGAAATGAGTGAGAGTGGGGGTTAAAGAAAGAGAAGAGAGTGAGCGGGGTACAAAAGGGTGCATTTGAATCCACTCTAATTAAGGCCCGTGTGATGGACAGGACCTGCGGACGTGCCTTCTTTTCTTTTTTGAGTGAGTGTGTGTGTGTGTGTGTGTGTGTGTGTGTGTGTGTGTGTGTGTGTGTGTGTGTGTGTGTGTGTGTGTGAGGGGACGGTGTGACGATGGGAGGGGCCGGGGCCCTAGTAGAGATGTCTACTGCCAGCAGCCTGAATGGGACAAAGACCTGAATAGAAACTTCAAAGCGACCTCTGTGAGCTCCCCCCCCCTCTTCTTCGCAGTCCCTTGGCTGTGTGATGGTCAACAAGCTCCTGTTCAAGTGTGTCCGTGTGTGTGTGTATGTGTGTGATTCTGTTTGGCAGTCTGTTATTTTCCGACTGCTACATGCATTTCTTGGCAGCTATGCGTGCAGTGTGGATTTCAAAGTGTGTGTCTCTCTGCCTGGGTGTGCTTTTTGTCTTATGTGATGATGTGTGCGTGTGCGTTTTAAAGAGCAGACTGCAGGATGCAGATATAATTGGAGCAGAGGATCTGACTCATTGCTCTCTCCCTCTGAACTGAGCGCTGGCTCTCTATGGTGGGATTGGAATTGAAACAAGTAGCCCACAGAGCTGACGTGTTGTAGAAATTATTGTTGCTAAATGATACACGGGGATTTAACGTCTAATTTGATCCCAGCGTCCTTACTGATTTTGGCCTGTGTTATGATCTTGCGGTGTGCGTCATCTAATTCTATTTGGCTCCAGCTCAGGGCAACTAATGATCTTCCACTTATCACCCTTCTTCCTCTCTCCGGTTGATACCCCTCAAAGTGTCTTTCCCCGCAGACCTAACAACTTCACATGACTCCCGACAACTGCGGCAGAGAGTCGGAATCACTCTGGGCCCCTATAGGAAAAACAGGAAGCCCTATAGGGTGAGGGCCAGGGCAGGCAGAAAGATAAGATTTATGCATGTTTGTGTGTTGTATGCTCTGGCATGCTAACGATCGTGTGTGTGTGTGTGTGTGTGTGTGTGTTTGGATATCTCACAGAAGTATCTGTCCTGTCTGAACCCTCTTGCACCAGTCAAGTGTCAGGTCAAGCTCCAAAGCCCCCGAGATCAACATGTCATTGTTGCTGCCTGGTGTCACTGACACGTCCTTAGTGACATCATCGCATATCGCTCATCTCTCTTCAGTCCCTATCTGAAGTGGCATTAGCTTCCACCTCTAATCAGAGTACATAATAAAGTAGCCACAACAACCTCATCAGTGGCTTTTATCCCCTGGCAGGTGCAGTGTAGCATTGTAAATGTGCAGGCTGCTGCAACTTTGATCATGTATTTATATTTTAAGAGGTAGTATAAGGCATGAATGCATGCATGCCTTATAATCCTGGTAATGGAAACATCATCTGAATGTGCCCCCCCCCTTTTTTTCAAAAGCATAAGTAGCACTTGTTGTATTCTGATTCTGAGCAAACACGCTTATATTCGTGCCACAGAAAGCCACTCTGAGATAACCTTATCTGCAGATAGAATGTTATCTGCTACCCTGATTATGTCATATGTTTTCAGCTGAGCAGTTATAAATAAAGAGGCCATAAAAATCCTGGAGGAAGTCTACAGCAAATAATTCCCCTGCCCCCACACACACACACACATAATGCTGTAATTGTGACACGCCTTTAAAGCAAAGTCGCAAGAATAATCACAGCAAATGTACACACCGCAATGTGCACATGCCCACGTTCACACTTGGAAAAGAAAGGAACCATTGCACCTTAGAACGCACCGTTGCACAAACACACCTTTGGCAAACATAGATATACTAAAAAAAGAAAAAAAACACTTTAAATCCAGGGAGACAAACTCCTAAATCTGAGGATGTCCTTGTTAGTAAGCAGCCGAGGGTACATGAGTGCTCTCAGCCGCATCATGAAAGCCTCAGCAATTACTCCCATGCTCCCTTACTCTGGCATAAATCTGCTCTTATCTCGGCTCGCTGCAGGATCAGGGAATATCAGCTCCAGCATCTGCTCCATCTACAAACCCAGCCACTAAAAGCACAACAAAGTGGCTCTACAGGCATAAATAAAGGAAGGGGGGGTAAACCGGAAGAAGCACAGGGTTTTGAAGAGAGGGAATATAGAAAGAAACTGAGAATGACAGATAGGCAGAGGGAGGGAGGGGGCGTCTATATCTCTTTAGCATCTCTCTCTCTGCAATGTGTCAATCAGCCAGTCAGATAAACATAATTCCAGTAGATCTCCGAGAAGCTCTGCCCGGCTCAGTAGAACTTCTTTAGAGGGAAATTAAGACATATGGAGAGAAGAAAGGTCAAAGCGTGGATTAAAAGGTGCAACTATGAGACCAGGGAGTATGGGCAGATGCAAAGTTGAGACAGGGATGTTTTAACTACTGGGGGTACAATCTCTGATCCACTTAGTCCTCTGAACCTTGTGTTTTTTTTACATTAACATTATTATCATTAGTTCATTCAGAGAAGTCAGCAGATTCCAGGTCTGCTGTAGAGAGCAAAGTTGCTCACACCTGGCTAAAGTAACAACAAGGACAGATGAACAGAACTCCAAACTATTTTTAGGAGGATGTTTATTTTCCTCACGGTCCGACTGAAACAACATCTCTCATTCTGGCCTCCTTATCGCAGCTGTGACCCTGACCCCCTCCGTCCTCCGCCTCCTCCACCCGTTTTGTGTCCTGTACCTCCCACTTCTCTCTGCATTTCTTCCTCTCTCAGTGTCCTCTACTCCCATCTTACCTTGGGTCAGCCACTCCTTTCTGTACGTGTGTGTGTGTGTGTGTGTGTGTGTGTGTGTGAATGGTAGAGTTAATATACAAATTTACAACCATTCTGTTCAGCATCCATGGCTGAGAAGCAATAATAGAGATGAAATGTTACAAGTAAATGTTATGAGGAAATACTTCAGCTCCAGGTGATGGCTGAGGGTCAGGGGTGAAAGGTGGCGCACCAAAGCCTCAGGGTTCCCTGACCTCGCAGTACTGATGAATAGCGTGCTAACAAGGACCAGCTCTCTCTTAGGGTGTCTGCACTCTCTCTTCTTGTCTTTGACTACCTCTAATTCCCCCCCCCACCCCCCCCTTTTGGTCTCCCAGGGACTGATCTGGCAGCAGCAGAGTAGTAATACTTATACCGGCTGAACCTTTAAAGTACCTCACCATCTGTCGTCTTCCTTGGATTTATAATTATCATCATATCACATTCAAACTACGCACCGTCGCACTCTTACATAACCTAACCCCTATCTACCAGTGCCTGCAATACTTAAGAATAGATTGAATAAATTATTATTGGGTGAGGTGTTAAATCTTGGCCAGCAGTAGAAGTGCTTTCTTTCTAATGAGGCTCCGCTACATCATCTCTGCTCCCATCCGCACGGAAGAGAAGCGAGAAAGCCTGCAGCAGACACATTCACGAGCCTCCCACCAAACACATACGCATGCACACACACCTAATACACCCCCCCCCCACCCCACCCCCACATACATGCTCAAATGGACACAGTTCAAATGTAGACATTGCACACATTCCAGCCGCACCCTGGCCCATTTGCAAAGCTGTATCATACAGCCAATTAAAGAGATGACTCTTATTAGCAGAGGTGTCCCAGCCCTCGTTCATCACCGGGGTTTCCTGGCAGGGGCTGGTGACATGCAGAGCTCTTCATCATCTTTATGAGACCTGTCTCATCACGCCCTTATAAGACACTCTTCCAAACTTTACTGAGACTCATGATTTAGCAGAGCGGGGCTTGGCCCAGAAATCCATTCAGTCATCCTCGGGTCACCTTTGAATGCGCTTCAGGGGATTTGAAAATGAAAGTGGAGAGAGCGTAGGCCTTGTGTGGCACATTGCTACTTCGCTAGCTTGCGTTTTTTTTGTCCTCCACACCCTCTCATTGAAAAACCCTAATCTTGTTTCCTCTTCCTGCAGGGAAAACCTTTATTATCCTCACCGCAGAGCACGGGCCCACTGGGATGAGTGAAAGTGGCTTCGCAACAATGGTGTGAAGTGAGGAGAGAAGGTGTAGAGAATCAAATTCCAGGGTAACCCTGGGTAAATATCCTCCTGCTCCCAGCTGAAAACTCCTGTTGTTTTCTTGCTTTGCAGGGTCGAATGCCCTGCTCAGACCTCTGGACCACCTGCAGCTCTACTGATGACAGATTCCCTCCACACTCTGGACCATCAGTGCCAAAGAGACACTAATCCTCCAGCTACTATCCCCCCCAAGTACAATAGGCCTGTCACTCGTTCACTCATTCAGCATACCTTTGGCTGCTCTGCCTGTGTGTCAATATGAAGAAAACCGACAGGAGGCGGAAGGTAGATTCCCACGGCGCTCTATTCATAGCTTTTCACTGGAATCTCTGACCTGTTCTGGCTTGTCTCATGAAACCTGCTCATCATAATGAAGAGCATTGATCCTACTCCTCATTTCACATTCACCTTGACATCTCAGTTACAGCCCACGGAGCGTCTCCTCTTAATCCAGGAGAGATTCTTTCCCTTTATTTGGTTACAAGATATTTTATTGGATGCACAGCACATTGTTGGAATGATATGGTTTGGAATGAATGAGGCGCTAGAAGATGAGTCTGGACGTTGAAGCACTGTTGGCCTGTCTGTGTGAATGAGGCTGCGTGCCTAATCTGAGGCCGGCCCTGGTAAATGATTTTCCAGGGTCAGCTGCTTTCCTCTGCCCTTACAAGCTGAGGAGATTACAACCAGTGTTCTCATTAATGATTTATCCACAGAATTAAAATTCTGTGGGTTTATCTTCTCGCAGAATAACTGGAGAAGTTTCATCCGCCGTGTGCGACAGCTCTTCTGGGGGAAGCTTGTGATCACTCACAAGAAAGAGCAGCAATTAACGTAGAGCAAACA
Organism: Archocentrus centrarchus; assembly: GCF_007364275.1. Taxonomy (NCBI): domain Eukaryota; kingdom Metazoa; phylum Chordata; class Actinopteri; order Cichliformes; family Cichlidae; genus Archocentrus; species Archocentrus centrarchus. Next base: position 23,668,507 of record NC_044355.1, on the reverse strand, counting down.
CATTTTGAATGGCCGTCAAATGCTGTTCAGATCCTCTTAGACGAGTTTCCACAGTGAACTGGCACGCATGTGCGAATCAGTCCTCCTTGACCCTCTGAGGTTTCAACGTCGGCTGAACTGATAGTGTAGGTTGAGGCCTGTGGGTTATCAGAAGTAAATACAAGCTGAAAGTCCAATCGAGGCTCTGATTTAAAATCCCCCAGCCCTGACCTCAGCAGCACAACTCTTAACCCTAAGTCAGTCCAAGCAGATGCATTTCTGTGGGGGGAGAAAAAAAAGAAGCTACGGAAAGAAAAGTAGAGAGAAGATAATCGTTTTGGCACAGAAGCGTGAGATGTGGAAATAACTTTGACAATTCGTTTGACAACAGCTACACACCAATCTAAAATTCCTCTTTGGTCTCTTTCTGCATGAACACCACTAACAGCATGTTACAAAAAAAAAAGGGCTGACAGCTCAGATGACAATTACACAGGGCTGCAGAGGGAAGTGCTTCCCTGCGCAGTATTCTGATGGCCGACGTGTGACAAGCAGACGTAGTGATAGATGAACCTCTTCGTGTATTACACGCTGGACATGAAGGGAGCTCACTGCCAGGTCCTATTCTGGTACGCCCGCAGTGATCTGAGCGCCTCTTTTATTAATCATGCACTTAACACAGACGTCTCAGTCGCTTTCATCTTTTTTTTTTCTTTTCTGCTACATGTCCTCGCTTTTATCAGTGGAACAACTGTGGCACTCTTTGTCTCCACAGGACAACTCTTCCAAAAAAAAAAAAAAAAAAGGGACCTTTTGATAGTCAGCACAGAGGTAAAGGCCGTCACGTGTAGCAAGATGCGTGCACTGTGTTTGTCAATGACTTAGTATTACAAGGAGTAAGAAAATGCCCAGCACTAAAGCCACTGTGGGGGAGACTGGAGGTCTGCCTTGGACTACACTGCCCCCAAGTGCCATGAAAGTGAATAACTTAACAAGAACAGTGGCTGCCAACATTTGTTTTTTCACCTGACTTACACCCAAGCAAACTAAAACACATTAAGTGTTCAAATGTATGGAAGCTTGTTTCTGCTACTAGAAAAAAAAAATGCCACACATAAGTCAGAATTTTGAGATATCTGAAATTTTGACTTACTCAGAAGTAACTTTTAACTTAGCCAGGCCTGCCTCTTTCCTCCCGTGGCAGAAACAAGCTTCCATACAAGCGTGTCCATTTTAACACATTTTAAACTTAATTTGATCACTTTTTCAGTTATAGTTTTAGCTGTATGAATTAAACTCACTCAAACTATTTCAAGGATTTATCCACATCTTTTAAAAGCAAGCAATTTACCAGCCATTACTGACAAAGGTCACCTTTTTAATCCATTATGTGTCACTAACAGTTTTTTGTACGTTCAGTATTTTCAAGTGTTTTTATTCATGCTTGAATTTTCCTGCTTTAACTGTTTAGTTTGCTAACAGTTTAGCCTTTAGCCATACTTTTAGTTAAATTAACATTTATATCAACTGAAGTTTATATTGTCAGCTAACATAGTTTTCCATATCATTTCAATTCTTATCCATACTCCGGCATTTAAGTTTCTCACTTTTTGACGTTTGAGTTTTTTTGTATATACTTGGGCTGTAATATCCTACTTTATACGCATTAACTGCTAGCTTGTTTAGGCACTTAATTCTTCATTCTTTAGGCCTTCGTCCCACTATGATCACCAAATTACACCATACCTAAGCTCTGCAAAGAAAAAATATTAAGCATATTATACAACCTGGTTTTTCATAGCTGCCGCATGTTTGTTGTGGTCAAAAGTAAAAAGTACCACAGATGAAATGTGTTGATTTTTATTCAAAAGTTACTGTCTCCAGACAAGTACAAATCAGAAAACAGAGTGACTGAAAGAGGATGGGATAATAGACAACAACTCAGAGTGTAGGCAAGAGTGCAGACAAAATAAAACACAGACATGGCCAAAATGAAGGAAAGAAATAAAATTTTGTATATATACACATGATCTAATAAGAATTTATACCGATGTAGTGGTAAGTAACAAACAATAAACAGTACTTTTTTTTCCTTAAAAGAATTTTTCTTTTTACTTACATAAAATAATTAGGCAAAACACATATAGGCTGTTTATCTACTTTATCACATTACATCTGACCACCTCATATTTCATGTTCTAAGAAGCCAATTATCCACCTTTAAACATGACTGATCCTCTGACATGGAAGATTACTGTGAGAAAATGTGACCTCCACAAGCATGTTTAAGGCTTAAGCATGGAATGACTACAAAATAAAAACCTCAGTAGACAAAACATTTCATTAAAACTTGTGTGTGACAAATACATGTCAAAATCTAAGCTTTGTCTAGCTGCCACAGCGCTGCTGAATAACTTTCATCTTCAGTATTGGCTGAATGACTACCTTACAGTTTTAACATTTGAAATCTAGAAGTATTTTGTGACAGGACTCTTTTTTTTTATTATTATTATTTTGAGAAAACCTTAAAGCTGAATTTCACAAGTCTTTTCATTAGTTTTATCCAAACTAATTTACATGTAGGAAAAAAGGTAGAAACCCGAAGACATTATCAAGACAAAGAGAAAAAAAAATAAAAGAACAAAACATAAAAATACAAATTTAAAAATCTTCCTTGATGCATGGCTTTACATGCTTTCATTTTTTTTTTAAGTTTTACTTACACATTTCTCACTTTGTGACTGAAGGTTGAAAAGTTGAAAATAAGAAAAAAAAAAAAAAAAAAAAAAAAAAAAAAAAAAAAAGCACATATATAAAATCAGCACCGATTCATATATAACTTTTATTTAAAATGTAGAGATACCCATTTCAACATTATGCTGCTGGATTTGAAAGAGAAAAGGTGATTTTCTTTGACTGAGCCATTATCCTCCAGAGCCCACACAGTGGTACTACTGGGACAAAAAAACAAACAAAAAAAAAAAAAAAACAAACAAAAAAAAACACTGCTCATTCTCAGGGTGGGGTACATAATGTATCTGGTAAGATGGTGGTGATCCAAATCTTGGGGTAAGCTCTGGGACTTACAGCATGGAGCGTTCAGTGGACTCTATAGGAATCTTCACAGCATAAAGGGATGTTGACTGATTCTACATCACATCTCACCATCTTAACCACCAGTGGTTATTAGGACCTCACCTCAGGCCCAGCAAAAGGGGCAAGAAACTTAAAGAGAGATAGAGGGAGGAAGGAGAAAAAAAAAAAAAAAAAAAAGCACAGAAACAAAGACCTCCATCCACTTGGCTAACACAGTACAAGCAAGCTACTACAGTCCGTTTATAAATTACTACTTCACACCTGGTAACTTACTACAATTGTAAAAAGGGTTAGACATAAACAAAAAATGTTTCTTAAGTTAAACACACCAATTCATCCCCATTAAAAAAAAGGAAAAAAAAAAAAAGAAGAAGAGGAAAACAAAAAGCTATTACTGATTTCTCTTCAGACATGTCTCATCTCTAATAGGTTTGGAAGTGGCCTGTTGCACTATTTCTGAACAGGAAGAGCTTACCCAAGATTATAAAAGTAAATATTTGAAACAAAGTCCTCTCTGAGCAAGCAACACTGAGTGTGGGTTGTCATTGGTCCACGTAAAGTACAAGCCAGATTTGATTTTTTTTTTTTTTTCCATTTTTTTTGCCTTTTCTTACAGAAAACACTTCTGTTTTCGCATCTAAAATTCTCTTTAAATACAAAGCACGTCTTCTCTCATCCCAGCGTCAGAATCATCTGGATATTAGCTTAAAACATGGACACCCCAAGCACCTAGAGGAAACACACAGAACATTAATACAGACTTTAAATTGCACTCTCTTGCCTCTTTACATGCATATAAGTAATGATTTAAGTCCAATAGTATATGACAGTTTTCACCCAGCTTCCAAACATAATTCACCGTTGGGGAAGTACTGATCTTAAGCAGGCTTATTCTGAGCTGTGCAGCAAAAGGCCAAGTACACTGGAAATTGTTTATTTGCTCAGAAAAATTCTTAATGGAACAAGATTTTAAGTATTTAGCAAAGACAAAACTTTTCCATTCTGTTTTGGCTTCATTTTGGGGATCAAAAAATATTTTAAGATTCCCGGGGGGTGGGGGGTGTTTAAGGCTGGCTATGCAGTCAGACATAAATAAAAATAGTTTACACAAGCCTAATGCTTGCTCTGCTAACCAAAAAGAAATGTTGTACTTGGCTAAAGGTTTGTCAGGTCAGCCTGTCAAAATGCACCGGCTCGTTCAGAACCCAAACACAGCATAGTAGCAGCTGCTCCACTTTAAAGCCATCCAATTTCAATTTACTACCCAAAAATCTCACATCATAAAAACTGATATTAATTTCCATCTCTACATATAACATTAGTCTACAAACCAAACTGAATTAGCAGTGCTGGACCGGCCTAATCTAAGTGAAGTGTAGGTGCTCCTTACCGATTCATCCATGATTGAAGCAGGGTCAAAGTAATCCGGCTTGAGCTCAGACCTCTCACGGCGGTTCTTAGAGGGTGGCTACGAGGAAGAAACAGCATATTTAGTACACAGTCAAGCAACTATTCCCAGTGTGCTTCTTCACCAGACAACCAACCGCTGTCAGAACTTTACCCCCATACCAAAAAAAAAAAAAAAAAAAGGCAGAGATTGACTGTGGGGGGGAAATCAATTATAAAAATGTTGACTTGTGCAACATAAAACGGTTACCAAAAGAAGAAGGTATATAATTTCAGCAGATGTTTGGAACATTCAAGTAGAGTGAATTTAGAGAAACTAGGACAGTTGTACAGTCTTCTGGTTGATTCAACATGACATTTGGAGCCCATCTCATGGAATCCAGCTCCTGCATAAGCATCCAAAAGAGGCATTAGCCTCGGATCAGATTTTGTTCTGGCTTTACACTCATCATACATGAATCTGTAGTGTTGGCATAAATGGTCAAAAAAAAAAAATTGTGATGTTTTTTCATCATGTTATACCAACAATTGCAATGCATTGCAGTGTACATAGTTCTTAAAAAAAGAAAGAAATAAAGAAAAAAAAAAAAAAAACCCCATTCTTCCAGCAAGCAAACATTTCTCCAAGGATTTATGACTTCGGTTAGTTCTTTTACAGGCAATATTCAAAACAAGATGACGGGTTACTCCCCAAGCAGGCAGTGTATGCATACAAAAACAGCAACTCGAATGCGTCAGGATGTGTTATAGACTTAGCTGAGGAAAGGTTAATTTGGTTTGTTAGCCTCTAACTACAATCAAAATGAATAATTAAACTATGAAAGGAGACCATTTGAAAACAAGGTTACTCTGTGCAAAATGCTGATTTTCCTCCAAGATCATTAATAACCAAAAACTTGATTAGTGAACTTTAGATTTGCCTAAATTTGACAAAAAGACAAATGAGCTTCAATCAAAACGCTTAATAGGACATCCTTATATGACACTATATGAAAGTACAAACTCATGAAAACGCATGTGCATCTCACCAGATCAATGTCCATGGTGTCAAAGTCCATGCCTTCATTGAGGTCATCCATACGGCCCTCTGATGACATCATCACATCCTCCACAATCGGCTCTTCGTCTTCTTCCATGAGCCCCGTGCCGCGACGACTGCTGAGCAAACCGTTACATCATTACTGAAGTGTACTTGTGTTCAGATCTTCACATGCATGTACAGGTGTGTCTGCAACTTACATAGCGTGCTGCAGATTGGTCCTGAGCTTGGCATAATTCATGGCTCTTTCTTGTTGCTGGCGTGCCTCTTCTTGCTGTCTCTGAGCCAGCATCCACGTCACCTGGGAACTAAATGTACGAGAGCACATTATTTCGCTGTGTTTTGACCCACAACTGTCTGGTGTTTTTACTGGAGATACCACGAGGATACAACTTAGTTGCCCACTGGCCTGGTGCCTGTAAAAACTCAGGGTGGATAAATAAACTAGTCAGTCAGCGTCCCAGTAGGATCAACACTTGGCAGGCTGTTAGGCATAACCATTTTGCTACCATTTGCCCTCGAAATTAATAGCATGCAAATAGGCAATTACACTGAACCCTGTCTTAATGTATTTTGGCTCATTCCAGTCCAAACCTTTTCTCAGAGAATAAGTGATCCTCTGGCCTTAATAACTGGCCTGGATATGAGCCTAGATATATTTATAAAATGTTGTGGTATGAAGCACTGGGATACACTTAAATAACAGATAATTAATTAAAAGTAAATGGTCATTAAAGAGCTTCGGGATTGTAGGGTCAACAAGGAAAGAAGGGGGAAAAAAAGTCAATGTTGGACGGTGGAGTCTGAGTAATTGGAGGTGCTTTCAAAAACTAAGTGGTTGCTGCTGCAGCTCCAGGCTACTTTCACTTCTCTCAGCCTGTACTCGGGAGGCTGCACTTACTCACTACTCATCTTATATAATCGCATCTTTGTTTAAACCCAAGGAAATTGTTACAGAGACACAATTAATAGCAGGTTCTGCTCACTAATATCATGAAGATTTATTGGCTTAGGTCAAGTAATCCAATTTTGAAGCTCAGAGACCATTTCTCCTCATTGATCTGCCCATTTTGTGCTAATTAAGAAACACATAGCAGATCTGTAAAATCAGGTCCCAGAAGGTTTGTTTGTTTGTTTGCTTTCTATGGATTTATCTGGACTCAACAGGTCATTATCATACCTGCCCTCATTATCATGCATCAAGATGCTTTGCTAATAAATTAACACTGACATGTTACTGACCTAAATAATATGTCTGAGAATGTTTGGACCTATTTGTGGTTTATGCACTTAAAAACATGAACTTTTCAGAGGTTTTGCATTTAAGCACAGGGAGGAATTAATAAGCAAGTCTTCTAGAGTAAAATGTTTTTACTTGAACTTTCAAAAATGTCCACATATATTAACCACGACCCCTGTAATGACTACTGTGCTGAACTGTGAAATGACAGTAATTGTGGAGCAATGAAAGACTGAGGCGTACATACTTGTAATCCATGGGTGTCTGGTGGTGCTGGGGCGTCTGTTGATGGTGCTGTGGGTGTTGGTGGGGTTGCTGCTGGTCCTGCGGGAGGGGGTAGACCCCCATGAAGCTGTCATCACGCGCCCTCTTAGGGTCTCGCATGGCAGTGGAGGTGAGATGGGGAGATGGCATCATGACTGGGGTCTGCATGCTCTGCTGCCACACTTCGCTGCTGCTGCTCTCCTCTGCACAGGAATGGGCAGAGTGTTTGAAAGAACTGTGCATGTGCTTGCTTTCATACATTTAGCAATGCAAAGCTCCATAATCATGGCTAGTGCTGAGTTTGAGAGTTCATTAGCAAAAGCACCAAATTAACCTTTACACTAGGGGAGGGATTCTCACAGTTCACAGAAGACCTCTAAAGAAATGTAGGTATAGAACTGACATGCTGTTCTCTGAGTATGTCTACGCATTTGGCACTTCTGAACAGAAACCAAGTGAAAAAACCAAAGACAGTGGTTTTCTTTCCCCTGCCCCAAATGAGCTGGATACTCAGTCATGTCATTGCACTGATAAAGGCTAACACATCTACTCATTATTAATTGTTTTTCTTGGCTTAATTTGTCCACAATATAAAATTAGCATGACATTTATTCAAGCGGTGTGGTACTATAAGCAGAGACTGATAATGGTGGCACTCTGGAGCTGTAAATTAAATCGTAATATTAGGAACATGAAGTATAACTTGTAAAGTACAAAAAAAAAAAAAAAATTAATGATTTTGGGGAAAGCCCTAATATATGTATTTGTTCCAAAATCAAACTTAACTGGTGATTCTATGCATGAAGCGTGTTTATGCTTGTGACACTTGAAACTGAAGTTATGGCTGCCTTCCAATGCATTTAAATAGGGGCTTTAAAATAAGTGCACAGAGCTCCTATCAAGGCAGCTTACTTCTAGGAGGACTTTGCCTTGGTGCCAGTGATTGTACTGAACTGAATTACATTTAAGAGTAGAGTTTATGTGCCAAAAATAATCTTGCAATCCAAATTCAACATTTGATACAGGGAGATATCCTTTGTTGTGAATATTTATTAAGCAAACATACATTTAAACAGACTGTTTGACTGTTAAGAGTAGTTTGACTCACTCCTACCATCTACTGTTTAATCCCCTAACCCACCCAGGCAGGCTAGTAGGAAGACATCTGGGTTAATCTGGGCTCTGTGTTTGTAACATCATGTCTGACTGCATTGTACGCATTTCTCCATTTTTAATTCATGTTGATAGATTAGAGAAAACTGCTAGTTTTAATATTTTTAAGCCAGAGTGAAATCAATACTTTTTTTTTTAAATATGGGAAATAAAACACATTGAACCCATTACTAAGACTATTATTAAACACTTTCTTTTAATTCATTTCTTATTAATTCCTGAGTTACCTTCTGGCAACTTCCTCTTGGCTGCTGAAGTTCCAGCTGTAACAACAGGAGGCTTAGTCTTCTTGGAGCGAACGGAAGAGCCTCTGCTGGAGTAGCCACTCATCACAGACATGGTATCATCATCGCCCCCAGCCTGTAGGGAATTCCTGTAGGAGATGAGAGGAAGCCAGCAGTCCTCTCGCTGCAGCGCCATCTGGAACGTCATGAAGCGCTCCAGGTACATGTGGCTGGGGAGAAGAGGGAGGTCATATTGAGAAAATGCACACAGAGGATAAACTTCACACGTGAAACCAGGTGCACATTCCAACTAGGACATTAAAAAAAAAAAAAAAAAAAAGCCTGTCATGTATCAGAAACACCAGTTGCACCAGTTGTCACAAACACCTGTTCCACTGAGACACTCAAGCTTCCTATCCAAAAGCTAAGTAGGAAGGAGGGGGTGGCTTACACAGTCCTCTTGTCTTGTCTCATAAGCTTGGAGGAGAACTCGCTGAGGATGTCCAAGAAAGCCAGGTTGAGTGGAGGGCCTCCTTCTCCCTGGGGACTAGGCTCCTTAAATGCAAACTCAATACCATCCCTGAGACAAGCAGAGGCAGAGAGGAAGAAAAAGACACTGTGAGCAACGTTTCATGGACATTAAACAAAGGCAGTTTATCTTCAGTGGGTAGTAAAATATTTGAGTTAAGAGCACTTATTCATTCTAAGCAGGGACGCTGCGTACATCTTGCGCATTTAGGCAAACATTACTTTGATGTTCAACATTTAAAAGACCTTCCAAAAATCAAAGAAATAAAAAAAAATAACCCGCTTCAATACCTTTCTGTACAATACGGTAGCTTCATAAAAATTGAAATCCTTTGATTAGACTTGTTAATCGCTTAAGTGAATAACCTATTTGTCATTACAGGCTCATGCTTTAATTTCAAGCTAGAAAGGATTTCAAACTCTTTGGCCTTGTTGCCCCTACATCAAATCTAGTTATTTTAAGTGCGTTAAATGTACACTTCTTCCCTCTGTGCCCTGGAACCAAAAATCTGAATATTCAATAATAACATAGGTATTTCAGGCCTTCTTTCAGCACTCTTTGAATTAGAACTAATTTAATTACACCAATTTGTGAAACTGATTGGCTCAAACAGATCAATGTCTGCCACTACCAATGTTTCCTCTGTGATTTACTCCCTACACCCAATATAACACAACAGTGCATTTATTGCCTGTAAGATTATAACCGCCCACAAAAAAGAAACAAAACTGAGAGATGAGTGATTCCTTCAATTTTTAAGATTAAAATATATTTCTGCCTCTGCAATAGTGACGATCCAGCAGCAGATATTAGGAACATTTTGTGCGGCTCTTTTCATTCGTGCATACTGGTTTACATAGCTCAAATGTGTAACCGAGAAGTTTCGTTTTAACAGAACTGCTCGGTCGGTTGCGTTCCTTTATGTTTCAGCAGCAGTGTTTTTTTAACATGTTTTTCTACAATACTTGCAGTGTATTGGAAAAGGCTAAAGTGTAACATTTCATGCCTTAAGCCTCTCTAAAATCCAGAGGAAAAACAACATGGCAAAAGGAAACACAGTATTTAAGGAGTAATTTGTCTAACATGACAGTTCCCAGATATGAGGCCAAAATCTAAGAACAGCATTGCAACCCAGTGAGAGCAGAATAAAGCCTTACTTGTGCAGCATAGCAATGGCATCTCTGGTTTTGACTTGATCAAGACCGAAAGTTAGAGAAAAGCGACGGGCCAACTCTTTGATTCCACAGAATGCCGAGGAGGAGCGATCAAACCCATGACCCAGTTCAGACAGCATTTCATTAAATAACTAGGACGTAGAGAGATGTGGAACATTAGATAACATCTTAACCACTGGGACAAATGAACAGAAGGTCACAATTATAGAATTAATTAATGAGTGAGCTAGAGTGTGCACACTGACCTGCTGCAAACTGAGAATGAGTGTCTTGGCACACTGAATTTTATCAATTTGCCGAGTCTTACTCATAGTCTCCTTGATGATATCACCGTAGTCATTGTAATACTGTGAGGAAAAACAACATTACAAGGTCATGAAGAATTTGTGCATGTACATGTATGTTCCCAATGTCTCTACATTAATTAAACAACTATCTCTCCTGTAAGAGTTGTTCTCCTCAACCTTAATGGGTTTAACGCAGGAACTGCAATTTTTTTTTTAAATGACAAATGTTCAAGTTTACCCTCATGTACTGTTTGAAGATGTCAGCTCCAGTCTTCATTTCTACCACACAGTAGATGATAAGTTTACAGTAGGCAGCCAGGAGGTTTCTCCTCTTGTGCAGAGCTTCAATTTTTACTGCCTCATCGTCCTGTTGCCCATCTGAAGAGGAACAAATGATTTGAAAACCCCATTAGTTCACGTCCTCACTCTAGTAAGTGGGATGCCAAAGCTGCATATTTATACCTGTGCTATTTGTGTCATCATCCTGGTCTATGAAGACATGGTTCAGGATGAAGGTGAGCAGTTCAGACTGCAGTGAGTCCTCTGGGGAATAGACCAGGGGCTCCAGATGTTCTCTGCCTCCGGACACCATCTGGTGGCTAAAGATGAGCAGGAGATCACACAGGATGGTGAATGCCTGTGGAAGAAACAAAAAGGACAAAGTTAACTCTCTGTGTGCACAAGCCTTACACGAAAGGATCCCAAATGAGGTTTTACATTAAGCAGATACAGTATTAGTGGCTCTGGCTCTGTAGCTGCAATAACCACCACTTCAGAGTTAAAAGGCTTGTTTGTTCAGCTCCACTAAATCCATGTACTTTGTTCTCTTGTTTTGCTTTTAAGCTGATTTCACTGATACCCTTAAACATGGATAGTTATTTTCTCTTCTGTCTCACCTGCTCTTTGACGGCTGTGTTGACATTGGTGAGGTAGCGCTGACACATCATACAGAATGCCCTCATCTGCTTTCTCAGGGTTCCCAGATCATCCTAAGACAAAGATCAAACACATTTTAAACATCATATTATGGCTGATTATTCTGTCAGTGCAGAACAGTAATGAAGTGAGTTAGACCTCACCCTTCTGGAGCTGCCCTCAGATAAACTTGGCAGGTGCCACAGGATCACGTAGTGGGTACATTGCAGTGAATGGATGACTATCTGCTCACAAGAACAGGGGGTAAAAACAACAAAAAAAATACAGCCATAAATGGTTGATATGCATCAGTATTTTAAAAAAAAGTAAACAATCTATGGATTAACTTTGTGTGCGTGCATATTACCTGCTCAGGCATGTCTCCATTCTCTATGCCAGAGTTGAGCAGCTTGAAGTTGCTGGTAAAAAGATCCCATCCCGATAGGTCATGTGCACTGCAAAAAAGTTGATGAAGTCTCATCACTCTCAGATAAATGCACACTGAATCCTCAACAGTGCAGCAGAATGGGGACAGAACAAAAGGGCAGAGAAATACTTCAGAGAAAACAACTTCATACTTGTGAAAAGCTGTGATCCTCTTTAGAGTTGACACCACCTGATAAGTATCATCTTCATCAGCATCTTCACCCTGTAAAGGAAAATTGTGCAAAAGTGATTTTTAGGGGTCAAGATGTTTAATTTTCAGGGTCTCCAAAAAGCAGAAGTGTCTAATGAGCTATCGGATTAGGTATTTCGCATACTCAGCATGTCAAATATTGGAATATAATACTGATCTCAAAGTATTATAATTACTATCACTACCATTATTTTCAGGCAGTCATCCCAAACATCCCTGTACTTGGGAAAATAGAGTAAAGTACAGATTTCTTCTGTCTTACAGACATTACAATCATAATAGATTGAACTTGAAAAACTTGAAAAAGTAATTACAGCTACAGCAAGATACAGCTACAGTTACACAATCTCAAGGGACAGGCGTAGTAAAATTATACAAATAATGCAGGACAGTGCTCTTTTCATGGTGTATGTTGAGAAAGATTCTGTTGTACTGGACTTCAAACTGCACGTATATCACCTCCAAAGGTGCTGCCTAGTTATGGTGGACATTAAAGCGCACTGTTACTCTTACCTCTTGTAGAAAGTCCTCCAATAGCCTATTGAACTTGTCAACCAGCTCATCCAGCAGCTGGGAGCGGGCTATGTCCACCCTGTTAAAGATGGTAAATTCCTCATTGCAGAGGGCATGGTAAGTCTTGGAGCAGGACTCCAAAACCTCAGTGTCCGTGTGCTTCTCCACAATTTCTTTGATCTGACGCAGCAGAGACTCCAAGTGCTGGAGGAGAGCCAGCGATAGAGATATCGATAATCATGTGGGAGATAAACAATTATTAATATGTTAAATACATTAATCCAATTTGCCCTTATCTGATTAGCACTGACAGACATGCCAATCTGTCTTACCCTCTCCAGACGGCCTGTGGTATAAATTTCCAGGTCAAAGAACTGAGGCAGCTGCAACAAGTTAGTCACTTTCTCTGCATCCACGGAATACTGTAGAACACATTAAGAGCATAATGATATTCTGTAATGTTCAAAGTAGAATCTGCTTAAGATGACTGCTTGCTAAGAAGATTGAGTGGACATAATATACCTTTGCCAGTAGAGGGGGCAAAGCCACAGCAAACAGCTCTGTTATTCTGGTTCTGTCATCCAGCTGAGTCTTCTTCTCCTTAGCTGTCATGACCTGATGTGTGATGCAAGCAAATTAGACTGCAGACCACAGAACTAGTCGCCATTCATCCATTCAAAAAGTCTACTCTTGGACTTGGGCTTTTTTTATTTACTACTCAACAACACCATTTGGGGCTAATGCAATCTTCATCTAATCTTTTATTGCATCTGGGGATTTTTTTTTTAGCTTTTCACTTAATTTCCTAAATAATTTAAGCAGTAAAGTGAACTGAGAAAACTTCTTTAGAAACTGATGTGTAGTAAACAACTCAGTAGTGCTGCTTCTAGATAAAAAGGACCAAAGGAAGCTCTAGTTAAACTCATTAACAGATTTTTTTTAAACTATATAATCATAGCATAAATATGTTCATAGCATAGCATAAGTACATGTTTATTAAGTACAACTATGCAGGGAAAAACTATGCAGCAACCTTCTACTGGAAAAAACTGTGCAGAATATCTGAACATGATATTGCTCTTTACACAACCACGAGCCAAAAAAACAACAAAAAAAACAAACTATGTACATTAAACAATCCTCTTATCCTCATATCTTAAATGTTGCACTTCAGACAAAATGCAGGCTGAAAAATAATAAAACAACAAGCCTTTACTGTTAGGTCAAAGTTATTTAAAGACACCAACACATTTTTAACCAGCTGAGTTTAAGATTGTTCAAAGCCCAGACCAATTTAATCAAATTACTCTTCAATACGGTCATCAGAGAATTCCCAGGACAGTCAACCCCCCCCATTAAAAAAAATACATTCTTGGCTCAAATTTTTACCATGTCCAACCACACTTACCCTCTTCCCTGTTCCTCTTCCAACAGGTGGGTGGGCACTCAGCAGCCTGGCGTACAGTACACAGCATGATTTCAATCAAAGCCGTCTCTTGCACTCCCTTAAGAGCTGCAAAAGAAAAACAGAGTTCGATGTATCACAATAGTGCTCTCAACTGCACGGCTGTACAAAGAAATACCAGAAACGGTGCCATACCTTCCTCTCCTGGCAAAGGTTCATCTAGCAGTAAGCTGATCATACACTCCCAGTCTTTCAGTAGCTCTGCACCACATTCCCAGAGTGAGTCCACTAGGTAGCTGCGTGCTCATGGAGCTGATTCAGCAAGTGTTCAAGCAGATAAGAGAAGGATCACTGAAACTGCTTACAGACAGTACAGCCAATAAAGAGAAAAAAAATGGTGCCTGAATGTGAGAGCAAAATTATAATACAATATGTACCTCACTCTCCAGGAAGAAAAAGACAGTGGTCTTAATGAGGTTGGCATTGGGACTTTGTCTGCCTCTCCTTCTGGGGGCACCTTCCTCTTCTGGTTCTCGATGGCTGAACAATCTGTGAGAATATTTTTCATTAGTTGGGAAATCACAAAAAAAAAAAAAAAACCCTTCACAATTCGCTGAGATTCTTTGAACCAGCCAAAGTTTAGAAACAAACAAAAAAAGACCACAAGCCTGAAGCTCAAATCTCGACTTATGTCTCACATACTCTTAAAAAGGAATTCTCCAGCTGCAACTGCGACTGGCCTGTGTGCCGAGTACACCAAGTGATACACACTCTCACAGTCCTCGGGTGTCAACACCTCATCCGTACTACTGCAGAAACAAATACAAAGAAGGTTACAAGAGTTTCCAGTTTGTACTTGATACCAATCACAGGAAAGTTACAATTGCTCAGCCTTGATGTACAATGATATGCGGTAAACAACATTAGATATTATCATGAACCACCACTTACTTCAAGACCAGAGTGAGCAGTTTAATCGCTTGTACTGCTAATCTACTCTTTGTCAAGAGTCATAGAGACAATACGGTCCTAAAGAAAGAGAGAGAGGGCAGACTTAATGAGTCATTTTGATTAGGAAATTGGTTAAATACTGGGAGTATACTTAAATGAAGACATGCCCATTGAGTTTCTTTCTCTGAGTGTGGAACAAATATAGCTGTTGTGTTTAAGTTGTCCAGCAGGTGGTGCTGACCTTAAAGCGACTGGTGAAGAGCTCCAGTCTTGCATTGAGTTCTCTGTTGTAATAGAGGCCCTGCAGTGCTGTCAGACACTTTAGACGTACTTCACCTTGCTGGAATAAAGTAAGAAAGCAGCATGTTATCAACACATATTTTTTTTTTTAATAAATAGAGTATGGAGTTTAAAGGAACTATAAAATAGGAGCTTCAGAATCCTTTGTATTGCCCACCTTGTCGTGCATCGTCCATCCCACATACTTCAGATAGCTGTCGTTAAGGAAGGCATCACTATAGAGTTTCATCCACACTCCAATCTCTTCTATACAGATTGCCCTGATTTCTGCTATTGAATCCCTGTTAAAACATCATCATTTTACAAAACACAAGAATGAGAGCTGTTAGCAGCATCAACAACCAAGACTGTATAAAGGTTAGTGATAACAGAGATTGATATTAGATGCTAACTATGTAAGGCCTTACCGATATCTGTGAACAAAGACTCCTTTGAATATTGCATTCATCATGTTTTCAATCTCATCCTGATTTTCCTGGAGCTGGAATTAAGAGCAGAATAAAACACATCAGCACATTTTATCAAACATGCACAGTAACTGACTAGACTGCTACAATAACAAGTGACCAGGATCCATTGTTAACATAATAAGACATGTGTGACAGTCAACTATGCCACCATGCTGTGGTGTGGCTGCAAAGTGAACTAACAGATGGATGCCCTGTGGGACCTTCTGTTGCGTAACCAATAAACTGACCATACAAGCTAAATAACGCTTGGCATTGCAGGTTCACCACCTACAGAGGTGTTGCAGTTACTATTCTCACTAACAAATATATGCTCACAAGCTACAGTAATTCACAATCACATGGTTATATAGGTTCTTTCATGATCTGGGGAGAGTTTAAGTTGAGAAACATACACATTTTATCTTTGGATGTCAGTCGTGGATTTTGTCTAACACTGGCTAGTTAATATAATAAACAGCTAATATATTGTGCTTATTTATTGTTTTGGTAGGGCGTGACTCTGGTGTCACAATATTTGATTCAGAATAGATTCCTAATTTTGAAACAAATCTCAATTCAATAAATAATCTAGCTCAGCAGAGGAAACAGTGAGGTGTAATAAGGACTGGCAGAAGAACAAAAAAAAACAAAAAAGTTTAGGAATAAAAAAAATCTCAAATGAGACAAAGTGGTCTGTGTCCTCTGATGTTAAGGGGTAAGAGGGTACACTCTGTCTCCAGCTGCTGCAACATAATAACCAGTTAAGCCCATTGTGTTCCACAACTCTGCACAGGTGCAGGCTTTTATAAATTAAACAGATTATGGACCAGGTAGCTTTCTTCACCTAATCAGAGTAGGCCAAAGGTTATCTGTTCAAATGTGTTTTTGGTTACCAGGGATGGAATTTTCAAAGCTTATTGTTATTGTTTCAAAGCTTATAAAGTTGTTGAATCTAAAATGCATCCATTCTTTACAGTTAAACTTCTGCTGCGTGGTAGGTAATGTACAGTAATTTCACAAATGAGCGCTGCCCATTTATTCAATTAAACATAACAACATTGCCAATATTTAAAAGTCTATAACTCCTTTCCTGGTATCTGAACATGATGCCTTTATGTCTAAAAGAAGTATTCTGGTCACTTTAAAAAAAAAAAAAAAAAAAAGTCATGAGAGCATTTGTACTAGAGCAGACAGTAACATTTACAAATCGCCTTCTAAAGAGCATAAATCTGAACTGCATGCAGTCACACTAACAGGCAGGCCTTCAACAGAAATGACATTTATCTCACTAACTTCAATTTTAGCTTCCACTAAGATTAGGACAATAGTCATTTCTGCTACTCTCAATCTGTAAGAGACATCTTTCTCACAGCCTGTGTGGAAGGGGCAAGGTACAGCTGCAGCATCCTGCAGCACATGCACACAAACAGAAAACTAAACTTTCAAAAGTGTAGCTGCACTTCAGCATGGTAGCATTAACTCTGCTGAAGTGCAGCTACACTTCAGCATCAATTCTGCTGAAGTGTAGCTGCACTTCAGCAGAGTTGATGCTACCATGTTTGCCGCCAAAAATGCACACGTGTTTTGCAAATGTGGCAACAGTCATATAGACTGCATGTCTCTATCACTGTACAGCATGTCTGAATGAAGCCATAAATAACCTGAAGCCAGGAATGTTGTACATCACCTGTCTTAAAAAGTGCTTATTTTAGAGTTTTCAGAGCAATGAAAAGAAACAATGATTTTTTTTTTTTAAATAGAAATTGATTATTCTCATGATCATATTGTTTTCTCTCAATGGTTTTGCCCTAAGTTAGACAAAAACAGACACAGTAGGGGTGGGTCCTATAGCCTCAAAAATATATCACAATGTTTCAAGAAAATTTGATTATATATATATATATATATATATATATATATATATATATATATATATATATATAAAAATACTGATCATCATGTTGCAGGTAGCAGCATTTATAAGTGCAAGTAAATGAAGGTCATTCTCCATCCTCCTCCAGTGAGTTACTGTCATTGATGACAGACTCCTTAATTTGAAGTGCACATTTACTGAAAAAAGTTGTCAGCAGCAGCATTATAGAACAATAACAGTGGGATCATTATATACATAGCGACGGAGCATAAATCAAATGGAAGTACAAAAGTAGCCTAGGTAGTGTTTTCCCTGGAAATTTTAGGTGTAATGTAACTATTTAATACTTTTAACAATAACTAAAGTAACTTAACAGGAACTTGCACAATATTGTCATACGATAAAACTGAAAAACATTTTCTACCAGGGATGCTGTACCATAAGTCGAGCTTTTCAGACAGCTGATTAAAGTCCTGCTTTTCTACCATGTAACTGCATCAGTAATTTCCATCCACTGTTTACTCCTCCTGTCATATAGAGTGCAACTACCAAATCCAACTAGCAACGCAAAGTGGTGTCATTTGTTTATTTTTGGACTGAACATCACCAGCTGCTAGCATAGCCTCCTTTCTAACTTGCCTGTACTAATGGTTAGACAAATGTGTTGTATGCACTTTTAGCAAGAACTGTTTTTCTGCAAATTTTGCAAAGTACTGTGCTTTGTTGGACATTGTTGAAGTAGCTCTTTTTTAAAGTACTAAATTATCACCAGAGGATGACACACTGCTCTTGCTCTCAGACATGCCCGGGTTTATCTTGTTGCACACGCTAGGAAACATAAACGCATGACGTTGCAACAGCAAAAAATACTGTGATTTAACACTTTTTTAGATTGTAAAAATTTATACCGGTATTATCGTAGATGATATTATATGGAACAGCCCTAAGGAGCAGTCGCTAATTTATCTGATACATTACCAAAGCTCTCCTCAAACAAACCAGATTTCAGCTAGAAATTAAAGCATCCAACATGTAAATGAGTCTTAATAAATACGACACGTGCTTAGGTGTAGGAAGCTGCATGTTAAAAACAAATGCAACAAATTTTGGCAACGCTTACCTCTTTGCGTTTTTGCAACAGCAGCTCCAGTCTGTCGTTTGCCCTTTTAGCGACCATTTTATTCCTCTCTGCCTCGTACTGGCGCTGGGTGTTGTCCATGTTAATGCTCAGGTTTAGAGCTACATTCACCAGGGCTGTCATCAGCTTCATGGCTGTCAAAAACACGGCAAGGAGCATGAAGAAATGAAATAACTGCCGTTATCTGTGGATTAGTTCGTTTTTTTTTTCATGATATATGTGGGTTTATCTGACTTGACATGAATGGGTGTACGGTGTTGATAATATGCCAAGAAAATTACTTGAGGTAATCTACGGGGCAAACTCTAAATACCCTAACTTTAAAAGATGATTAAATATTCATAATTGGAACAATATATGTATTTTATAGAAAGGTTTACATCTGAGTTTCTTTACGCCTGAATAAGTAAGTGAAAAAACATTAAACAGTCTATCTAAAATAACTGCCCACCAACTGGAACAGTCCAACCTGCCAAAACCATCCCTCACACCAAAAAGGAGCACAACAAAAGCATGTTATAGTTGAACAGTCCAAGTTAAGGACGACAATTTCTCAGTCTGTTTAAAAAAAAAAAAAAACTATATGTTCTGTGGTCACAACACCCACCAGCTCAAGTAAGGATTAAGCCTAACAATATCGGCTGTGTGTTCTACATACTTGGGATTATTGTTGAGCATATGATCTGCGCCCACCAGGATTCAATGGCATTTTTTTAAGTGTTTAAATCCACCTTTGCTGCTTACATGAATCCTGAGTGTTCCTGTGTATATAACAAGCTCAACCAATAACAAAGACTTAAGTTGCCCTGGCCTTAGAGGTGCAACAAAATTAAAAGGTCCAATCATGCAAAGTAAGCAAAAACATCTGTGTAGGTGTGTTATTAACTCCAATCCTGGAAAATATTTTTCAACAAAGACAGCAACCTCTGAAACAAACTGTGCTGAAACTATAAACAAAATGTTATACTTTGTGTACTTACAGTTTAATACTACTGAAATCTTTAAATATCCAAGAGCACTAGAAATGAGATAGTAGCTCTACATTCAACAAGAAGAACCTTTCAAGCCAGCCAACTACTCTGTGCTTAGAAAACAAGCCATTAATTGTGATTCAGCACCAACCTTTAAACGTACTTCATAAATACATTTGATCTTACCTGCCAGTGTTGAGGTGTGTCTGAAGGCTCGGACTTGGGAATCTGATAGTCCGGTGAGAAGGGAGATGACTGTGTCCATCATATACTCATCATAGATGATACTGTATTGACACTGGCGCACTAGCACCGAAATGAATTCACAAAAGCTTGTTTTGAATTTCTTCCACTGGGGCCCGGCTATGGTTAGAGGGTAGTCACCGCTGTCCTGCAGAGCACACAGAGGGACGACAGTTCTTCAGTACAATAATGAAATACTACTACAAATGGCAGTTATCACCAACAAATTAGCGAGGTTTATTGTCCTTGGCAAGTACAAAAATTCTGTATTTGGCACCTAAAATGACATTTAAGTGACTTATGGTGAATATGGTGTGATTATTAGTCTAATGAGGTAACATGCCTCGTCAAATTCTTCTGTCATCCGTCGGATGATCTCAGAGTTCTGCATGTTGCGAAACATTTCTCCAGTGACCACACCTGATGGGGAAAAAAAAAGTAAAACGGAGAGAAGTTAGAGACAGGACAATTTACTGAGTGGTCAACTGAGTCAGAAGAGTGGGGGTTCAGCAGGACATACGTCCTCAATATAGTTCTTTTTTTTTTAAAGGGTCAATCATGCAGTAGGATGACTTAAGCAGATAAACACAAATACCTTTGCATCCTGAGCACTGGATGAAAAAATTTATGAGATCCAGTAGTGCAACATCTCTGTCATGTTTGTACGACTCAATCCAGTCATCGACAACAGACTGCGGGAAGACAGTGACAGACAAAGTTTTGTTTGTTTTTCCTTACTGAGGAAAAGAAAAACAAAATTAGGTGGCAATCTCAAAGGGCTTACTGTTCGTACCTGCATTGCACTCCTTCCCAGCTTCACAACCTCAAATAGCATCATGTTTTCCATGCCATTCTCTTGGTGGTGGCCATTTATACGGCCTGCTCCCTTCCCTCCTTTTCCTTTCTCCCCTGCTGCCTTCTTCCCCTTCTTTCCACCCTGGGAAAGTATCAAAAAAAACAAAACAGAACACAAAGAATAAGTCCAAGAACCACTGCAGAGTGTAAGGAAAGAAAAACTTTACAACATTTGTTACAAATACTTGTGCGACGGTCCATTTGTTCCATCTATACCTTTCCTTTAGTTGAATTTGCACTCCTTCCATCAGGATCCTCAGAGAAGTCTGTGTCTGAGGAGAATCGGGTGTCTGTATCCCTGATAGAGACGAACACGAGGATTAAATATCACATCAACCTCAACCTTACCAATAAATGTAAAGTAAAAGCAGGTACTTACTGAGTATAGGCAAACTCTGATGGTATTTCTGGTGCTGCTATCATTGCTACAACATCTTCTGGAAAACTTCAACTTACGACTGGCTTATAATCCTCACAAAATAAAAGGCAGGAGTGGTTGCATGTGACCTAGAATATGGAGCAGAATTGCTTAGAGAGCTACACGTGCAGTCTTATTACACATTTCACCAACAACACCAAAAACAAAACAAGATAAACACTTTGCATGTGCTGTTTCCAGAAATCATGCCATCTATAGTGACAATGTTACTTTGATGTCTTTCGGAGAAGGAGGAGAAAAAAAAAAAAAAAAAAAAAAAAAAAAGGTTTCACATGGTAACAGGGGGCGGACACAAACTCTCCTGTCACGCTCACTGTCCAGCCATTGGCTCCCTCCCTTTCTCTGCTCTCCTGGGTTTACAGACAACGTCATGCAAGCAAGACTGGAGTATCTTCCTCAATGTCCAAATATGGCACTGCCCTATCCGCCCCATACATATCTCAACCAATCAAATGGCAGTATCAACATCAACAAGATTCTGCAGGCCACAGGGAAACTATTGCATGGTTGTGAAGTGTAAATTAGTGGCACACAGATCAAAGTGGCAAGAAGGAGGAACTTTTTAAATCAGGCCTCATATTTTGTCCATAATTCTGAAACAAATGTAAATATGTCAGTGAAATCAATAAAAGCCCTCCCAGCACAACCATTCAGTCTCGAAAAGACAAACAAACTCCACCCATCATACACCACTTTGGGTGCAGTGTGTCCCTCTTTCAGTCCTAGTACACGAAGAGCTAACATACAACGATGTCATTCTTCCATTATTAAAGCAGATATAAGCACTTTTTAAACTTTAAGATAGACTGTCCCGATTTAAATCGAAAGTAGGGGTAGCAAATGGATTCTCTCACAATTCCCTGCAAATGACGGCCCTCGCCTGCAAATTATAGGCTATTACTGCTTATTACGAATAAAATGTGAAATTCCCAGCACCTTCATAGCACCGTTAACAAATGAGTGCGATATTAGAACTATATAGGATACCGTTTCTGTGACTGAGTTTCAGCTTTTTGTAGTTAATTCTTGGTTTAAGAATTTGGTGCCGTGCCCATTTCCTTGATAGTAAGGGGGGATACTGCATGACAAGACGACGGGATTCGTGTAGACCGAAAAAGTGGCGCCAAATCGAGGAGTGTATTTTATAAACTTGTTAATGCGAAGCGAGCCGAGATAATACCATAAAAACACGAAACACTGAAACTCAATTGTGCGGATTTCTCAAGGACGACTATGCCATCAACTACCGGCTCAGCTCGTCCCAACAACGCCGGCACGGAGCCGCTCTTCGTCGGTTCCTGTCAAAATTGACGCCGGTGCGCCGCTGGTGCTAGCGCTAGTAGCTAAGTAAGCGAGGATTTTTGGCGTATTTTCCCCCAGCGTCAGCTAGTTGAAATTTGATGAAGTAAGCATGGACTACTTAGGGAAAACAAACTACGATTAGCCAAATGCGAAGGACGACAAGCCCATATGACACAATATCATCAGATTTTCAGAACATGCCAGCGTTTACCATCGCTGTACTAGTTGGACCATAATAACAAAACAACGCAAGCCTTTCTGTACTAGCGCAAGCTAACATTAGCCAGTACACAATAAGGCTAGCCAGCAATGCTGCCATGGACACGAGCTAAATTCTGTCTATATGTCAGTCGTAACCAGCGCCCGTCCGAAGATAAAGCAAATAATACCAGATATGCTGCAACGGACGAGCTGAAAATAACTCCCACTACTTAGCAATGCTAACAGCTACCGCTAACGTTACCTAAAAAAAACATCACGTCCTTGCGTCCTCCATCTTGCCTCGGGAGTTCCAGTACCGTATTGCATAAGCAACAAACACTTTGTTTACAAATATATAAAGTGCAACTAAGTCGATTATAGCAATAAAACGCTTCTGTAGGTTCCGAACTACGTATTTTGCGCCACTGTGTAAAAAATCCAGTTCGTTAGCCTGCTAACAACAGAAGTAGCCATGTTCCGCGAGCTAGCGAAGCGACTTGGTTCAGGCAGACATCCGCGCTCTGCGCTCATCCACAGCTAGCCTGGCTAGCGAGACGGCTAGCAAAATACAAATCAACTAAGTTCCAGATAGCTCTCCGCCATTTTACAGCTAACTTACCTTGTTGTGAAATGTAGTCCCGGTACAATCCTAACTTTTACTACTCTTATACAGCCTCCGTCTGAATTCCGCCACAATTCTGTAAAAAGAGTTTAAAAGTCGCGGTCAGAGGCGGTTTCGGACGTTCTCTCACCCCGCTTGCTCCGTAGTTCGGTTTGTTGTTTCGACGACCTGGGAGGAGGAAATCCTGATGCAGAGCTACCACCTAGCGGCCACAATGCTCTCAGTGGATGCACCGCTTATGACCTGACCTCTAGTGGTAACTGACGGAAAGTGCACCGTAACGCTGCCGCCTGTTTTTCTGGCCATTTGTTAGGTGCATTTATAAGGAGCATGCAATACTTAACCAGGGCTGGACTGGGACAAAAAATCGGCCCTGGCATTTTTGGCTTAGACCGGCCCGCAACTATGTCTTAGAAGCATTTGACACTGTTTTACTCTTATTCAGTGTGGGCATACCTTTTGCTAATAATACTTTTATACTTTTTTTTTTTTAAACTTACTTTAGTAATGCTTAAATTGCAAAGCTTTGACGTATCGTTTAGTTTAGTTTTTTTTAAAACCAGCACAGAGGCTACAAATTCAAACTAATGTGCAGCCTTTCAACACACCTTTAACCTAAATATCTAAAATGCTATGCAGCCTAAAATGGACACTTGCTGCTCATCCAACACTTCTCGGCCTTGACCGTTTGCTATTTTATCAGATTAAGGTGCCATGGCTGCCAGATTTGGGGAAGTATGCAAATGTAAATAAATATTGATATTAATCAATCGCCATTGCTCATCACACTGCTGCTGTCTTCACCTACAGCAGAGTCTGCCCAAGCCTTGAAGGGGACCTAAGCAATATTTGATTTGGGGCCCCCTTCATACCACTTCATTGTCCCCTGAACTTAATTGTTATTAATGCTGGAGGGTTAAAGTTGATTATTATTATTTTTTTTTTTAGGATATATTACAGTTTCAGCCTTTTCAATTCAATTTTTCAATTCAATTACATTTTATTTATACAGTGCCAACTCACAACAAACAGACATCTCAAGGCACTTTATAGTGTAAGGTAAAAACCCCACAATAATTACAGAGAAAACCCATCATTCATCCTAATCTTAAAAATAGAGAGGGTGTCTGTCTCCTGAATCCAAACTAGGAGCTGGTTCCACAGAAGAGGGGCCTGAAAGCTGAAGGCTCTGCCTCCCATTCTACTCTTAAGTATCCTAGGAACCACAAGTAAAACAGCAGTCTGAGAGCAAAGTGCTGTATTAGGGTGACACAGTATTATGAGCCAATGAAAAGAAGCCAATATGGGAGAAATCTGCTGTCTCTTTCTAGTCCCTGTCAGTACTCTAGCTGCAGCATTTTGGATCAGCTGAAGGCTTTTCAGGGAGCTTTTAAGACAGCCTGATAATAATGAATTACACTAGTCCATCCTTGAAGTAACAGATGCATGAATTAGCTTTTTAGCATCAGTCTGAGACAGAAATATTAGAGTGTAGCCTACTCATTAAATTAGTGTTGTTACAAGTGTACAAATCTGGACAGTTAGAATAGTCTCTTCTTTCTTTTAGGAAATTGGCATTTGTAAAAAATTAAAACAAACCAAAAAAGTTTCATGACAAATGTGGGCGAGCTTGGGGGGCCCCTGGTGGTCAGGGGGCCCTATGCAGCCGCATATGTCTCCTATGCCTCTGGCCGGCTCTGCCTACAGCTGCTGTTGCTGCAGCATTACTGTTACAGAGGACGTGGAGGCTACAGCAGCGACCATGCCTGTGATCTTTACACATTTTGTAGCATCTGCAGTGACACTCTTCAATTTCTTCGCACGTAACTTCTCCGCACCCCCTTTCTGCCGCTTCGGTTTCTCCATATTGCCTCTGCTTTAACACACGCGCTCAACACTGAAACTACTAGCGGGAGTAGTTTCAGTGTTCTGCACCACGCAGAGAAAGGGTGGGGCCGCTTTCATCCTATATCCTGATTGGTTCTGTCCACTGTCTATATTGAAGATGGGCCAATGGGCCGCCCGCTCTAAATTGTGGGCCGGTCTCTTAGAAAGAAAAAAGGGAAGAAAAAAAAAATCCAACGGCATCGGCCCTTGAGGACTGTCGGCCCACCGGGCAAATGCCCGGTACACCCGACTGCCAACCATGCATGTTGCCATTTGAAGTGTTGTACCAAAGCTGATTTTCACCTGCAGTTCCCCTCACAGGTCACAGTGAAAAGAAATATAGTACCTAGCTAAACATATTGACAATGAATTTTGTTTGGCACAATGAGAAATAGTTTTATCCACATCAGATAACCCTTATTGCTGAACCGAAGAATTAAACACCTTCCTCCACTGATCTGTCTTTCAGGAAGATGCTTAATACAAAACTGATCTAATTTTTACAAAATCATTACATCACTTTATCTAAAATGCCAAAGGTGAACCATTTCTAAAACCAGTTTATTTGGGTCCATTTTTGTATGGTTTACCATCTGCCCTAAATTTAGATTACAGTCAAATATTACATCACTTGACACGCTGTCAAACCTCAGCTGAAAAAAATGTGACTTTGTAGCTTACATTGCACAACATGAAGCCATTTGATTACCGATGAAAGAACACAACAATCAGGTTCTACATAAAGTTTATTCATACTTGATTAAAGAATAAAATCTTACATCACACTGATTTGCTTCAAGCCCTAGAATTTAGAAATGTGAAAACAGAGTAAAACTAGTTCAATACATAAAGTACAAACAAATGAGCTACAAGGTAACAAAAATGACTGCGCTACAACATCCAGTTCAGTTTACCTGTGGTATATTATGGATTAAAAAAATATAAACCCAAAGAAAGGCACCTCCGGAAAATGTTGCAAAATAGGAACTGCCCTTTAATATGCACTGCCATGTGTCAGGACTCATTGTTAGTCAAGAAAACTATAAAAATCATCTCCATCTATACAGATATTTGCCATTGTAGTGATTGTGAAAATAGTTTTACACATCATTCTGGTATTCATTAAAACAATGTGGTCTTTAAATAATATTACAGGCCATCTACTGTACAATTAATATTACATTTTAATATTACAAAGAGTAAAACCAGCACTGCTTTTGAGCAAGAGTATCTTGTTGCCTTAAGCAGTATAGGTCTTAAACTTCTGTTCTATGGGCCCACAGCAGATTGGACACTTGTCGAGCAACTGTGAACACTTCTCACAAGCAACGAGGTGACCGCATGGGACGAACACCATGCCGATATCTCTGTCCATGCATATTTTGCACTGTTTTTCCCTCTGCAGCCTTTTTAGTTTCTCCATTGGGTCCTCATCTGACAGAAAAAATAAATACATATACATAGAAGTCAGTGTTCAGACTATTTCATGATGTATTTGGGCAACTGAATTAAAAAAAAAAAGTAAATATTTACCGTTCCCATCTTCTGAAATTGCATTTTGATGAGTTGAAGCCTGGAAGCAAAAAGGAGAAAACAAAATCCTGTGACTGAGCTCACTGAAAACATTACCACTTTGATAAATTATGAAATCTTTCACACACTGAAATGTGTGTACAGAAGGCACACAATGGTAATCTGAGCCACCCTGCTTTGCAGTTGTGATGACATCATTTCCAAAAGTAACCTTAAGATTTTCTGCATTATGTTCAAGTTTTCATCTGAGCACATATACACCAATCAGACGGTGCTGATATTGGTCGTGCTCTAACTGAATCTTTGTTTCTAGTTTATGGAATCCCCAAGTTGGAAAAGTTTGCAAGAGCCTGGTTAATTTAGCATTAAAACAACTGAATACTTACTGCTCTGTTATACTGTGGTCTTTGTAGTTGGATGCCATTGACAAATTCTGGCCCTTTTTCTGCTAAAAGGAAGCTGCACCTGTTTGAAAACAGCATATACTCGTATTAAAACAGAAGCTAATGCTTTACATATTAATAAGTGGGAGCATCACAGTTGTTCTTACCCTGGGTAGTGTCTAGCATGCTCCTCCCAAGGGTCTTCCTCAGGCTTCCAATCTTTCAAACCTCCACCGCAGCGGAAACACAACACCATGTCTCCTCTTCCTGCAAGGATACAATTTGCAGTTGATTGCATTCACGGCTATCATGACCTATTGGAAACTTTTTAAAAAAAAAAAATCATACAGTTTAAAATGTTTCTTTAGTCCTAAACACCTGAAGGCTACCTGTGCTGTAGAAGCCAGCTCTGGCAAGCCTCTCGTGGTCAACAGGGTGCCGGACACCTGCAAAGCTATCACGCCTCTTCTCAAAACTCTCCATTGACACCTGAGCGTTCACATGCTGACTGCTGCTGGACTCCACCTCTGTACCTCCCTGGATTGGGACGTTGTCCACATCCTGCCCAAGGATGAATAAGCAGTTGGGAAAATGCTTTTCATGTTCACCCCAGGCGGTATCTCCCGTTTCCCAGCCACTCAACTTGTTGCCACAGCAGAAACACTGAACCAGGTCACTCTGCCCTACGTAGAAGAGGCCAGCTTGGGCCAGATCACTGGGATTCACGGGAGCGCTGCTGGGCCAAAAAGAGAAGGTCTGAAGTCGGGCTTCTTCTTTTCTCATATGAGGAACTTTAGGGTAGATGGTCTCATCAACCACTGCTCCCGTTCTCAAACGATATTCCATGTCTTCTGCTTCTTGACTGTATATGGAGCCATTAATTAGAGGGGCATTGGGATTCAGGTTAAAACTGGTACGATGTACACAGGAAAGAAACGTGCATGATGGGGAAACCTGTGAGAATGAGCAAAATATGATTTATCGATTTAGGGGGAAGAAATTAATAAAAGAGGAAAGTTGAAATATTACGGTAACCATTCAAACTTTTTCATGCTATAAATATGATTACCTCCTTGTGCCTGTCTACAGGCTTGTCTCCCCTGCACCAGTTTTCCACAGTCGTGTTGCAGCTAAAACAGCGCACACGGTCAGAATGGCCAGTGTAGAAGAAACCAGCCTGTGCCAGTCTGTCTGCAGGCACCTGCTCAGCCAGGCTGGAGCCACGGAACGAGTCCAGGCGACGGTTCACCAAGGAAAAATCACGCGAGAAATCCGTCTCCCAAACGCCATCTTGACTGAGAGCACACATGATTGAAAAAGGAAGCTGTAGGGATGGAGTCAACTTGATGGACAGAAGTTCTGCAAATAAAAAGAATATATTTAAAAAAAAAAAAAAAAAAAAAGGTACAAGATGCTTATCTGCTTTGTTTGTTCACTGGTTAAATGTTCTGCATCCCCATATCTGGCACCAGAAAGCTAGTCAGCACATCTGTACTCTTCCTGTGCCTTTAAGAGACGAGGCATCCAGTTATAACACAGAGGAACTGAATGTCCCATGTCAGGGATGGGCACTGGAAGGGCAGGTTTTTATACAGGCACAATGCACGTTACACCACGCAAAAGGATGTACCTCTTTAAAAGACAGAAGTGAGGACATAACAATAATACCTTAAGGAATATATCCAGCTGTTAAACATTCACCATACAAAACCAAAAGGCACTTCATGTATCAGCAGTACAGAAGTGTAGCAGTACATTTTAATCACGTTGCAACACATCACGAGAGGTATGCATCACTCCCTCACGGTATGTAGATATTATGGGTTGAACTTGTTACGCCTCTGCGTTGCCGTAGCAAAAGTTAAACATTTTATCATGTTTAAATTCCACATGATGCCATGTCACAGATTGACGCAAAACGTTTATCTTGCAGCGTCACCGATTAAACAGCTGCTTGCTAAGGGGTTGCGATCTTTGAACTGCAAGTAAAATCAATCACCAGGGTTACTTTGTTTTGAAGAGTGACTGCGACATCCTACGCATTAAAATACTCGCACTTTCTGATTTACTCGTAACAGCGCACGACTTTAAACTGAAAGTAAAAAGAAGCAGGGGAGTTTTACCAGCAGTAAGTCCACGTGTTACTTTTAACGTGCATTTATGGTCAGATTGGAGAGGATTTACACTCCCCTCGGCAGAGTCCAGAAAGGCCTCGCAGCTTGGCTTTAGATGAAAGCGACACAACAGCCGCGCAGTTCCCGTGAAACAGCGCTGTAACTGAAACTGACAGCCCAGACCTCGCTAAGCACACACACGCTTTTCGTTCACTGTTATACACTAGGCAATATAATGATCTAAAGTTACTTTAATGAGTAAAAATGTAAACCTCCAAGGCGACAGTCTCGGACTTTGACCGGTGCTTCTGATCCGTACTGATAGGCTCGTAAACGGGATCGTGAACGCTAGCTTCAGAGTGTTTGCTAGCTACTTAGCTTAGGCTTTCTACGCAGCTTAAGCTAGGTCACACAGTTACTTATCAAATATAATAACACCTTTTCAGTAATTACCTTTCAACGCAGGCCTCCAGTGTGCCTCAGTCAATCCAGGGTCTGAATAGCTACGGGAGGAAACTCCGGAGAAGCGTCTTTTGTGACCTCTGTAATCAGGAAATGACACACGGACAGCCCCCACCCGCCCGCAGACTGACGTAGCACACTGATTCCGCGCTGGGTTCTCATCGATACCCGTCGATATGGTTTAAAACTTTCTTTAGTTGTACTTTTTAAATACCACTGATTTTTTTGCACAGTTAATTAATTGTATTTAAATTGCTGGCTAAGCCATTTATTTTTTTTTAAATTTAAATACGCTTATGAGCGAGACAGTCAGTGAAACCACGCGATGAGGGGAAGCCCCCGAAAGCGCTTTGGTTAGGGGATAAAAAAAAAGGGGAAATTGCATACAAACTAAACTAAAAATTTAAGAAAACATTTATGAAGATTGTCGATCGTGGAGATGGATCTTATTAGAACCTGAATGTGTTTCAAGGTAATCAAAATACTGTCTGCAAGTCAGTCTATAGTTATTGTAGTCTGGACAGAGGCCATACACTGGCCGGCCGCTTTGTTAGGTACACCTGTTCAAACGCTTATTAACGCAGATATCTAATCAGCCAATTACATGGCAGCAATTGAATGCATGCGGGTATTTCGACATGATGAAAACAACCTGCTGAAGTTCCAATTGAGGATCATAATAAAGGAAAGTGATTTAAGCAGCATGGTTGTTGGTGCCAGATGGTTGGTCTGTATCAGTATTTCTGGGATTTTCCTGAAAAACCATTTCTAGGTTTTACAGAGAGTGGTTCAAAAAAAAAAAACCTTGTTGATGCCAAAGGTCAACCTACTCTGGTATTGTTGCATGACCTTTACGACCAGATCCCAGCAAATTAAATGCAGAACAATGTGGGATATGCTCCTGATGCTGAGAGGCTTTTAACATGTGCTGAAGCTTGATATCTTTATTAAGCAACACTCTTCTTACTCTAATGTATTCTTGCTTTAGTCTCAAAAGCCTTTAAAGCTCTTCTTTCCTGATGTTTCTATGTTAATCATTTGGATTTCAGTAGGAAAGTGCCCATCAGCATGTCACTTTGAGCTGCAAGTTTCATGTGACACTAACGAGAAGAAGAAAAAAAAAAAAGAAGTGAGAATTGACTATTTCCTTTGTGGCAATTTCTACCATATCCACAAAAATCTGCATGGCTTGTGGCTGACACTTTTCCACTTTAGTGTAGGAACCTAATGACCTGTGATGACAGTCTTTGCCACTTTTGTCACAGCTATTCAGTAAAAGTCAGATGATAGAAACAAGAACTGAAAAGTAGAGCCAATCAAAATGTGGGACATTATTTCAATATGTGGAACTGGGGAACAAAAGATAAAAATGCCATGTGGCACCACGTCAAGAGGAAAACCTGGTCCTTTCCACTCACTGTACTTCTGTGTTTGTAGTACTATACAGAACATATACCATACATGGCATCACTATTAAAGGATTTAAATATCTGTCGCAGCTGGCGAGTTTTCAGGCTAACATACTACACTGAAAGGTACACATTATTTAAGATTGAGTGTAAAAACATTAAAGCTGTGCGACTTTTTCATTTTTTTTTTTTTTTTAAGTCTGTCAATCTGGAACCTGAAACAGCCACAAATGTCCTGCTAGTGATTATTAATGTTCCCTAGTTCACATATTTATCAGGCACACTAACAAGGCTCTGCTTAAAGAACCTGGGTGTAAGTTAAGAACAAAGATAACAAATATGAAGTAAACATTAACCACTATATGTAGGGTAATTACAGCTTTGGTTCCTACAGGCACCAACAGGTTATTCATGTACAACAAATTTATTAACAGGTTGAACTTCATGTTTTACATTTACAATTTAAATCTCATAGAAAAAAAAAAAAATTGCCTGCGGGGTTTGAAAACCTGCACTCAGAGACAGGGTTTCTGATCCAACAAATAAGATCTGCGCTGTTTCAAAGCAACATCAGAGTCCACCTTCTCATCTTCCACCAGTCTTCCACACCAGATCGCTTAAGGAGGACTGACTGGAATAACTTGGCAGTTTGTGGGGATTTCAGCCGGAACAAGACGCGTGTCAGACAAAGCATCATCCCTCCACGATCCGACGAAGTATGTTGCCCAGGCCGCCCTTTGCTATCTGGAGTGGGGTCTTCTCCTCCTTGTTCTCAATGTAAATGCTGGCCCCGTGTTCCACCAGCAGCTTGGCTGCTTCCACTCGTTCCTCGTCGCATGCGAGGTGGCTGGGAGAAGAAAAGAAAGAAAATTCACGCATAACTAAATACAGAAATGCCAGTTTTACTTTTTCAATGCTAGTCACACTATACATCACATTTTATTTAGGTGTAACCAGAGTTTGTGTTTGTTCACATTCCACTACAACAATGCTGTATTTGACTTATACTTCATCATACAGAGGTGTATTGCCCTGTGAGTCCTGGATGTTGGTCGATGCGCTCTGTTTGAGAAGCAGCTGGATGAGCCGGTAGTTGCCCTTGGCGGATGCTCTGTGAAGAGGTGTCGACTCCAACTTGTCAGTAGCATTGGGGTCTGCTCCATTTTCCAGGAGCAACAGGGCAATCTGCAAAGAGGGAACTATGTTTCATTCACAAATTGTTGATGGATGCCAACGTTTTACATCTGGGGATTTCCTGTTTCCATGGAATAGTGATTTTTTTCAGATCCCCATCATTTTGGTTTCAGTAGTGGAACCAAAATCATGTGGAAGGTTTAGTTTAAGAAGTGAAATTGAAAGTTAGAGAAACCGTGGGTGAAATAATGGCTACCAAACGTAAAATGGAATGCATTCATGTCCTTACAGGAAAATCGTGTGCAGGTCCTTACTTTCTGTTTAAATAAAGTTGTTGAATGCTTGATGAAGACACTTAAACACACAGCCTAATCGGACCAGGCAACTATATTATAGGTTCATCTCTGGACTTGCTAATGTTTTTCAGCAAATGTCAATTCCAAAAATTCTAAAGAATTAAAAAAAAAAAAAATCCATCTCGATTGTGATGATCTTTTATACTGTGTTTGGTTTAACAGGAAAGTATTGATCTTGATTGTTGCAGTACATTGTTAGACCCTGTGGTATTTGAGATAGCTCAGCTGTTCTCATCGAAAGTCATGTGCTACAGAACAAGTAAAACTGCCAAAGTTATACTGCTGTACGTTACTATGAACTTCATTACTGAAATATGCATACCATTACAATCCAGTACATACCATACATACGTACTGAACACGTGTTTAGGATCATTGTGTTGCTGAAATGTGCAGTCATTTCATTTTCAACATCCTGGTAGATGGCTGCAGATTTTTTATTAAGAATGTATTGGCAAACCCCCCCCCCTCTAACTAAGTACTCAGCTTAGTGTAGCGCTTTAAAGGAAGCACAACAGGAACAGATTTTAGTTCAGGGCAGAAGTTTCCAAGAACAAGCTGACAGACCAGAATCCGCACTACAACATATTACACATACAGCATATTACAGGACCAGCCAGCCTGCTGGAAGTAAGGGGCAAATTTTCAACAACTTTTTAAAAAGATGTCAAATCACTGAGGGAAGAAACTAGGATTATTACACAGAGGTTGATTTATTATTTAACAGAAAAACTTAATTTGAGTTATCAATATTGAGTATTATTTTAAAGAGTTGGTGTTGCTGTATTAATGTCAGGTAAACTGGGATCTGCTTCTTTTCATCCTTTTTTCCAGACATTTTCACCAAGTGCTGGAAACTGGGTTTTCCTGTGTTATTGAACTGTCTTCACTTGTTAGCAAGGCAAATGAATGAACTTGCAACTATCACAATATACTGCCCTTAAAAGTTCATTATTTGTTGTCTTTTTCCAAAATGGTTACGTCAGCCTGAACTCTCTGAGGCAGCTTTCTTGTTATTTCTTTAAGCAGTCTTCAGGAACAGTTCTAAAGGCTTCTTCTTTTTTGTTCTCTTCCCCGTCAAGATGATCCCACACCGCTTCAATAATGTTGATGTCCAAGCTCTGGGGAGACCAATCCATGACTGATAGTATTCCATTGTGTGTTTTTCTATCCAGCTATACTTTCACTGCATTGGCAGTGTGTTTGGGATCATTGTCATGCTGAGAAATGAAGCTGCTGCCAATCAGATGCTTTCCAGATGGTATTACATGCTTGATCAAAATCTGATGGTACCTTTTTTGTGTTAAATTTTGACAAGATCTTCAACACTACTGTCTGAAATGCAACTCCAAACCATGACAGAGCCAGAGCCATGTTTTATAGATGGCTATAGATACTAGGGACAGGATGCTCCGATACTGATGTTTCAATGCTGTGTCGAGCCCACGAAGCACAGGGGTTTCAAAACACTATTCCAAAATGGCAGCAGCAGCGGCAGCAGAAACCACAGCGAAAGAGTCTGTGGGAACTTTTTTTTTTTTTTTTTTTTTTTTTTTTTTTACAGCCAGGTTAGTGTAGCCCATACTACCCACAGTGCAATTTTCCAATATATTTTATTTTATAAATTGGCTTGTTGTGCATTGCACTGAATTAATAAGCAACTGAAACAGCGACACAAATGTTACCACAACAGGCAGAAAATAGCATTTCCTAAAAAACACTGATATTTCACAGCTTGCGATCTTTATCGATCTCCAGGTTTTACTTGCTGTGTTGTACGGGGATTTCTCCAAAACATATGTTGATCATAACTGTTAGTCTGGCATCATATGTAGCTTTGTTTATAACTGCAAAACCTAGGTTGTTTCATAGAACAGAATGATCAAGGCGTGACAATAGCAGAAGTGGCCAGCAGATGTCACTGTGGAGATGGGTGTCAGATTGTTTCAAAGCCTTTATCTAATGGGCTCGACACACGGGGAGCGACAAACGACAGCGACGAATGGGTCGCATCGCCACTGGGGTGAAACTGAACACACGGGACGCGATAGCGACGGCAGCTTTGCGAATCGCGCTCTTACGTCACTCGTCTCCAAGAAATGTGATTGGTTATGAAACTGGAGGGATTAGGGCCACTATAAAAAAAAAATGGGGCATTGGAAAAAAAAACAAAAAAACAGCCAGAATTGTGACTTTATTCTCAGAATTCTGACTTTTTTTCTTGCAATTCTGACTTTAATCACACAATTCTGACTTTAATCACACAATTCTGACCTTATTCTCACAATTCTGACCTTAAAGTCACAATTCTGACTTTTTTCTCAGAATTCTGACTTTTTTCTCAGAATTCTGACATTAATCTCAGAATTCTGACATTAATCTCAGAATTCTGACATTAATCTCAGAATTCTGACTTTTTCTCAGAATTCTGACATTAATCTCAAAATTCTGACATTAATCTCAAAATTCTGTCAGTCAGAATTCTGACTTTAAAGTCAGAATTGCGAGATTAAAGTCAGAATTGCGAGATTAAAGTCAGAATTCTGAGAATAAAGTCAGAATTCTGAGAAAAAAGTCAGAATTCTGAGATTAAAGTCACAATTCTGGCTGTTTTTTTGTTTTTTTTTTCCAATGCCCCATTTTTTTTTTTTTATAGTGGCCCTAATCCTCTTCCGTACAATAAAGATGAGGAGTCTGAAGATTTTATTTGAACTGACAGAAATCTTGCTGTTAAGTCTCCTCTACAAAAGAAAAAGACAACCTCGCGTTCATCCTATATTAGCACTAAAGTCCTCTCTATCCGTCTGTTTAACGTTAGTCTTGCACCAACACATTCTCATATGGCTGCCTTTTATGTTTAACTCGATAATCACTGCATGAAGTGTCATATAATATAGGAAAGTCAAACACAGCTAAAACGATGCTTTCCTTCCTGCTGAAAGTGGTTGCAGACTGCAGTGTGTAGCATACTCTTACTGATTGGTTTAGTGCCACGCAACAGCGACAAAAGTAGAACATTTTCCAACTTTGTTGTGTCGCGTCGCCTGGTCGCGTGTGCACGTCTACGTGTACGAGCTCGAAATTTCACATGCACGAATGTCGCCGGTCGCTTAGCTGGAGGAGGGCAAGCGATTGTCGCCTCATCACACAAGCTCCATAGGAAATGAATGGAGAGCGAGCGACATCGCTCCCCGTGTGTCGAGCCCCTAATTCTGGCAGAACTGCTTCAAATGTATCAGTATTTCACAAAGCCATGCTTTACCCATCACTAGTAGACACTCACTGTTGTTACTGAGTTCCTCCATATGCACTGGCAATGACTTGAATAAAAATAAAAATTAAAAAAAAAATCTCATTTTTTTATATTCTCAACTCTCACTCCCATCATCACAGATCTGTTGCCACTGATTTTCAGTCTAGTTCTTGTGTAATTTGGCATACCTCAGCCCTTTCTCCCCATTTCCCTTCCTTAAGAATGGTTTCTTAACACCACCCTTCCACTGAGACCATTTCTGTTGAGGCTTCAGTGAAGTGAACAGTAGATGGATCAACTGAAGGGTCAGATGCATCTCTCAGGTCCTGTGTCAGGTCTTGGACTTTGGATTTTTTCTTGTTTCTTAAGGACATGACTTTCAGACAGGGGCGTGGTGGCCATCGGGAGGTTCGGGAGATTTCCCAAACGGCCGGTCGTTTCCATGCCGGACCGGCCGGTGAGCAGAATTTTTTTTCTTTTTACCCAATTAAGCACAGCAGCGCTTGTGCTGCAGCTCTCGTGGCCACAGGTTAAATTATGGTTTGTCCGTTCTACGATTGGATAAAAAACCTCTCTAAACCAAGCTCCCGGGCTGAATTTCAACCCCAGCCTGCCCCTGCTTTCAGATACTGTTCATCTGCTGCAGATAGCTTTTTAGGCCAGCCACTTTTTCTTTTATCCTCCACCTGTCCTTTCTGCTCAGTTTTTTAAGGACACACTGCACACCGTGCTGAGATATGGCATATTTTGTTTGTATAATTCAGTGTATAAGTCCTTTATTATTTTATGTCTGACAAACTGTTATTGTCAGCATTTTTTGGAGATTCATCTAACAAAATTGGAAGAATTTTGTGTGTTTTTTTTTTTTTTGACAGGCTGCTATTGGTTCTTTGCTAAGTTGTCTGTTATGTGTAGACAACACTGGTTCATCCCTTGAGTTAGGTGCCTTTTTATGCTTAAATGATTCATAGGTCAGTGTTCGGTCTCTTAACATGTAGATAAAAACATTACTCTGAAAATGGTCAGGTGCAAGGACTGGACTGAAAATAAGTGAAAAAGCAGCCATTGTCCAAAGACTTGAACAATACTGTATAACAGCTGTAAAACTAAAGGAAAGATAACACAACTATATTAATTGCAGATTCCAGAATTATTGACTACTGATGCTGCAACCTGTGAATGTTACCTCATATCTGTCTTTGGAGGCGGCATAATGCAGAGGGGTGCATCCATTCTGATTAACCGAGTTCAGCTGAGCTCCTTTGGATATCAAAGCTCTCACTATATCTGCTCTGCCTGCAGATGCTGCAATGTGCAGAGGGGTCCATGAGGCCTGAAGAGAAAAAGAAAACACTGATATCAGTGTTCAGCAGTATATCTGATGTCATCCTTGAGGACAAAAAAAAAAAAAAAAGTCTACATCGCGGTCTATGTATCCAAAAACAACCCTACATCATCTTGCAGATTCACTTCAACTCCCAGGTCAAGAAGAAACTCCACAATATCGGTGTGTCCAGCAGAGCAAGCCCAGTGCAGTGCGGTTCTACGGTCCTGAAAACACAACGCTCTTTTAATTCCTGGCGGACAAACAAAAGCATGAATCCCCCGGAGGATTTACTGCTGGGTCATGTGTCCTTACCTGATCTGTTTTGCAGGCGAGCGTTTTATCTGACAGGATGCACTGTTTTAATTTCTCAAACTGTCCCGTGTAAGCAAAGTTACACACCTCTACATTGGACACCGACCCGTCCATTCTGAAATATAGCTAAATGCCCAGGTAAATGTATTGCAACCTACTGAAGATACTCTAGTTATTTCGTTTAATAAACAGCGGCAGCAATGACTCAGGAAATTATGAGCTCTCCTTCCGCACGGGTCGACTTTTTCTCTTCAAAATAAAACTCCAGCGCTGGTGTTCTCGTAAAAATGGCGCTGAATTGTCCACCCAGTCTTTAATTGCTACCATTATTTTTTCCTTGAATTGCAAAACCACCTTAAAAAGAGAGCAATTCGAAGAGAGACGTTAGGATGCGTCTGAAAGACTGCACTTACATTTTATTTTGGTAGGCGGTGTTGGTGCCCCGAGGAAGTAATAGACGAAGGGATAGGAATGTGCGGTTTGCTAAATGAACAAGAAAAGCAGAAAAGCAGGCTGAATTGTGTAGTGTTCCCACTATTTTTGTAACATTACTTTTTGTGTTGTTTCCAATAATATATTTGTTCTTATGGCAGCCACGCTGGTAAGTTTTTCTAGCGCCGTTTAAAGTAAACACACGTTATTCACCGTATTCACAGTAGCTGGCTTTGAATAATACTTAATTATCTCGTTAGGATTTCAGGACCCACGCCGACCAGTCATGCAGATATTCAGAAGAATTTGTCAACATTTATTACGACTGTATGGATAAGAAGAGGAGGGTGAGTTTCGTTCTTGGAAGTTACCTTCAGAGGCCCGAAACTGCCATAAATATGTTCGGTATTGCCTTATTTTCCAGCTGTGTGTCCCAATCAACAAGTTTCTTTGTTGTAATTCTGAAATGTAAAGCATTATTAAGGTTCAAGAAGGCTAGTATACCCCAAAAAACACTCATCGGCCACTTTATTAGGTACAAATTTCTAGTTGGTCAACGATTATTTCAATCGTAACTCACCTGTTCAAGTCTGCCCACCTGTTATCACCTTGTTCTCTTCTCACATTAAAATAATGACCCATAAAAATACGAGTTTGAAACTAATCAAATGTATTTTAAACATTAATGTGACCATCACAATAAATATCAAATTAAAAAAATGCATATTAAAGTAAATGCAATTTTTATTTTTAAATGAAAATATAATGTGCAAATAAATAAAAATGGCCTCTGTCCAAAAGTTCAAATAAGGCTTCAAATTAAATCAAAGTTTTTTCCGTCCAAAACAGCTGAAAAGTTTAGACGATTCAGTTCACAGAGCAGGGATCCTCAAATCCAGGCCTCGAGGTCCGGTTTCCTGCAGGTTTTAGATGTGTCCCTGATCCAACACACCTGAATCAAATATAGAAGTCATTAGCAGGACTCTGGAGAACTTGACTGCATACTGAGGACGTAATTCAGTCATTTGAATCAGGTGTGCTGGATCAGGGACACATCTAAAACCTGCAGGACACCGGACCTCGAGGCCTGGATTTGAGGATCCCTGTCATAGAAGTTTACTATTCAGGATGAACGCTGATATCAATATGAGGAAAAAAAAAAAATAGGAGCCAGCGTAGCTGCTCTTATTGTCCTTCACTCGTTAGCTAACATAACTGAAATGGTGGCGCTTAGCAAACATCATCCATGAGAGCTTGTTTCCGACAGGTAAACTAACAGAAACATTACTGTACAAACATTAACAGGTATCAGCGACGCACTAACGTACCCATCCAGAGCTGACGTCACAGCTCCAGGGTGCCGGCGCTTTAAACGCTCAGCATTGCAGTGATGGAAAGCTCTGCTTTGCACAGTCTGCATTCAGCTTTATTTTTGTTTTCTGTCAAATGCTCCCACACCTTTGACAGTCTGTCTCCATTTTCTTTCATTTTCTCCACCCTCCTCTCTGTTCCACTAGCGTTACACTGTTCTGTTACTTTCTTCTTCGTTGTAGTGATGGGTCGGTCGCGAACGATCCGGCTCTAAGAAGTGAACGACGGGAGCCGGCTCCCGATAGTGAGCCGTTTCTTTTTTCTTTTCGTTCGTTTCTTTTTTTTTTTTTTTTTTTTTTTGTGGAAGCCGCACGTGATTGGTTAAGATGAATGGTAGCATATGATCGTCTACACTGAGCGGGAGGGGAGGGTCCACGGACACACTGCACAGTGAGTAAACAAACACCAGAGAGGGAGGGGCTCCTGCAAAATGGGCTTGGAGACAGGAAAGAGCCAGAGGAAGTTGCGAGTTACATAGAGGGTACACGCGGGAACGGTGAGGAAAATGAGTGACGGAAAGCGTAGCAAAGACTGGAAACATTTTAACCTTATACCTCCAAACATGTGAGAAACAGCATACTTCAAAGGTGTCGGCATTTGTGGACTTCCGGTCACAAATACCGTAATACTACTACATGACTGTGAAGTGCAGTTTCTGAGCTTTCAGGAACCATTTGAATTTTTTCGATAGCACGATTGGTCGCGGAGTTACGGTGAAAAGCCAGCTGATCAAGTTTCTTTGACCAGCTGACTCTGCAGTGAGACACTATGTCTTAATCAGCTGTTCGCGCCTTGTGAGGTCAGGAAACCTGCGATTCAGCAGCGATCGCCTGGCGTTAAAGGCTTATTCTGATAGAGAGTAGACTGCAAATTTAAAATTTAATATTGAGCAGGCTGCAGAAACAACCTACATAGGTATACTGTATACGAATTGTTCATCCCTCAGTGTAATTAGAAGAGCAAAACAGGGCAGGTCATCAGGCAGGAGAAACAGGATCAACTCCT
Organism: Archocentrus centrarchus; assembly: GCF_007364275.1. Lineage (NCBI taxonomy): Eukaryota > Metazoa > Chordata > Actinopteri > Cichliformes > Cichlidae > Archocentrus > Archocentrus centrarchus. The sequence goes on along the minus strand of NC_044355.1, from coordinate 23,628,302 downwards.
CAAAGGCCCTTTGTGTTTCTGATTTCCAATGTTTTGTTTTATAATTTGTATTTGGAGCACTTTATTATATGTTCAGTATATAAAAAAATGTTTGATATAGGCCTAATGTATGCTTTTACATTAGTAATTCATTTTACACTTTTTTTTTTTTTTTAAATTAAAAACTAAGGAGCCATTTGGGAGCTGAAAGAGCCGGCTCTTCTTTGGGAGCCGAGCCTAAAGAGCCGGCTCTCTGAAAAGAGCTGTAATTCCCATCACTACTTCGTTGGTATTGTTGTTGCTGGCAGACAATGGAGGCAATACTGCCCCCATATCTTCCTGTAGTGTATTGCAATTATAAAATCACACGATAAGCGGAACAAAATAGATGGCTGGGTTTAAAAGTACAACGCTTCGACGATGAAATTCTCCGTCAACACATTTTTGTAGTCGACGTCATCGATTACGTCGATGAATCGTTGCAGCCCTAACTGTGGAGTACAGTGAACTCTTTTTCTTGTTGAAGAACCCAGTTTGAGATGATCTGAGTTTTCAGAGCCATCAGAAGATGGTACATTGTGGTCATAAAGGGATGGGTATGATCAGCAGCAATACACAGGTAGGCTGAGGCTTTTAAATGGTGCTCAGTTGGTACTAATGGGCAAAAAGTGTGCCAAGAAAATCTCCATTGCAGTACTACCACCAGCCTGAACCGTTGACACAAGGAAGGATGCCTTCATGTTGTTTACACAGATACACATATTTTCTTTATCTATCAATAGAAAGTTTTTGTCACCACTGCCACAAGATAACAAATTATTGTTACATTATCTGGCTCATGTTGTTGGCTATAAAAGTCATGAATTTAGTACCCTGATTATTTTTATACACTTTCCAGCTCTTTTAGAGTAATAAAAACCTCTGTAGGTTTGACTAAGCCATCATCAGTGTGGTTTACTCAGTGCAAGTTCCAGAGGTCAGCTGTTACCATAAGCAGTTTGACTGACAGGTGATCGAACAGGTTAAGTAATCAGTGTTCAGGTAGTTTGCATTTGTACAATATCTGAGTGATGAGCTGGACCTCTGAACTAAAAAACTATGTAGTGTTGACATAGTTTGAGTTGAATGCTTTTGCGTCACATTGTTGTGTAAGCTCTTTGAGTGCTCATATCTGAGTAGAAAAGTGCTATATAAGAACTAGTCCATTTACCATTTACCATTACCACTGTTCTTTGACTGTCCACCTATTGTGTTCATCACAGCCAGCGAACGACACAAATCCTCTTCCACCTCCTTCAAAAATAAAAATGCATAATACAGCACTTCCTGGTAAACCAAAGTTTGTTTTTTAATCAGTAACCTTACATCAGGCACATCATGTTCAGAACAGCCAGTACTTTTAATTTTAAAAATTAGCTAAAACTCAGTTGTGCAATAAGGAGATACAAATGCATTTGCCATAAAATAAGCAGGTTTATTGGTTGTTTGTCCTGGACTGGGTACCAAGTTTTATAAAAATGATTTGCTGTACAGTGAATAAGGTTTGGTGGATAAGTTTAGGTATCAATCAAGCCACTGATAGTCGTGGCTACCCAGTGCAGTGTAAAAGAAAGACATAGCCCCACCCTACATCCATTGACCCTCCACGTGTGGTCTGAGTTAACAGGGATCTTTCATGTGTTTCCTTAAATACTGTTAGAAGGGTATTTTTGACATCAGTTCATGGACCGGAAGTAGGGAGCAGGGCTGGAAGCGGCCCACGGGCCGAGTTTGGGCACTCCTGGTCTCAGAGGATGAAGTGAGAGGCCAGCACCAAGGTTTAGTATAAAGATGAACGAGGATGATTTTGAACTGTTGATCATACAAAGTTAAGAGCTTAGTTTTCACAGAGCACTTCCTTGTAGTGTGAAAGGTTTCGGTGAGCCTGTGTGAATTGTATCCTCAGTTTCCTGTTGTTTGCTGACAGGAGTGACACCCGCTGTGGTCTTCTGCTGCTGTAGCCCATCTGCTTCAAGGTTTGATGTGTTGTGCATTCAGAGATGCTCTTATGCACACCTTGGTTGTAACAAGTGGTTACAATAATCCGGTAATTTTCCTCTGACCATCATCCAGAGAAGTGCCACTAACTGGATATTCTCTCTTTTTTTCGGACCATTCTCTGTAAACCCTGCAGGTGCTTGTGTGGGGAAAATCCCAGCAGATCAGCAGTTTCTGAAGCACCCAGACCAGCCTTTCTGACACCAGCAACCATGCCACGATCAGTCACTTAAATGAGCTTTCTTCTTACTTCTGATGCTCAGTTTGAACTTTAGCAGGCCGTCTACATGCCTAAACACATTGGGATTCTGCTGTGTTATTGGCTGATATTTGCGTTAACAAACATTTGAACTAGAGCCCAACAGATATAGGATTTTTTCAAAGACTGTTATATGCAGTTATTTAGAAGTCCATGCTAAGATAATATAAATCCAGTTTAAAAGTAATCTTGGATTACTTGTTTACCCTCTGCTCAGATCTGCTGGTGGTTGTTTGTGGCAGAGTGCCCTCTGGTGGGCAAACTATGTAACATCAATACTCATAACATGGGTATTAAAGGGATTTTCTCCTGTCTCTTCTTTACTTTATCCATTTTCATGTATTGGCTCATGTTCATACTGTATATCTGCAAATAGCTAATATTCGCCAATATATCGGTCGGGTGATGTTATTGTTGCTCTCAACTTTCTCCGATGTCCCAGAATTTAATCCGGCTCTACCTGGACAAGGCCACCTTGGTGTGGAATGGAAATGCGGTATCAGGACAGGAAGCCCTGGGCGAGTTTTTTGAGTCACTGCCATCCAGCGAGTTCCAGGTTCAAACCCTTGATTGCCAGCCTGTCCATGGTCAGTGGGTCAATCCCAAACTCAGCACATTTTAAACTGTTATATTGATCCCCTTTGGGTTTTTTTTTTTTCTTTTTTCCATAACTTCTCTCCATTCACAGAACAAGCAACCCAAGGCCAGACGACGCTGCTTGTGGTGACTGGAGGCACGGTCAAGTTTGAAGGAAACAAACAGCGTTTTTTCAACCAGAACTTTCTTCTAACGGCTCAGGCTTCACCCAACAACGACCAGCCTGTGTGGAAGATTGCCAGCGACTGTTTCCGCTTTCAAGACTGGAATAGCTGAGGCCCTCTCCACCTCCGGCTTCCACTAAGTGTACAAACGCTCAGCAGTGATTGCTGTGAGGAAACAAACAAAAAAAAAAAAAATAGGCTTGCATTTGTATATTGAAGTCTTTTTGTAATAAAAGTGTCAAACAACACTGAATATGAAAGCTGTTTATTTTTGAAATATTGAACAAGGCATGTGACTGTAATTGTGGGAGTAACAGATACACATAAGTTCACCAAACAACTGAAGTGACTGTCATATTTGTGTACTTAAGGTTTTTTACAATGCAAATCCACCAACATGACAAATATTTGGAAAAATACATAGAAAACACATCGAGTTCAGAGGAGCCTTTGATACCAAATTGTACATTAACCTGTTAACTGAGGTAAAACACACAGTATTACAGTATGCCAGTTGTGACTATAATGAAGGCTTCTAAGCATTTTAGTAGTTAAGCATACTAGCTCTTTAATAAGGTGCCTACAAACATTTTGACAGAAATGTTTCAATACAAGCAGCACCCCACATCTGACAACTTCATATTAATAAAAAAAAAAAACATGTCCGTCTTCCTGAGTCATTTAGGTCAACACATTTTGGTCTTCCTTTATGAATAAACCATTACAATAAAATAAAACATAAATAAAACAGTTTAAAAAATGTGGATAAACAGACATGACAAAAAGTATTTTCCATCTTTTATCCATGTCTGTATCTGTTGGGGAGCATGTTTCCTTTCAGTCAAGTAAACATGGCCTTCAAGCCTCATTTTTTTTTCTCCATCTAGCTACCACTTCTGCTTGACTACAGGAGTACTGCAAACTGAAGGCACCTCAACATCAGTACTCCCAACTTTACAAAACAGTATCACATGTTTCTGTAATGATGGTGACTTTTTTTTCCTGAACATTTTCGATGGGAGCAGCGGCAAGGCTTAAACACCAGCAGTGCCATTTCCACCGACAACACAGTGGCAGCACTTTGAAATGGATGGCAGTTGAGAGCTGCAAAAGCCTTTGACCCTTCTAGTTGACATAAAAGTTGACATTTTAGTGCATCGCTTTGACAATCAGAACTTTTCACACAAACACACCCACTCACACACGGGAAAAAAAAAAAAAAAAAAAAAGCAGCACGTGTGGATAAACGGCTACAACTATCAACAGCTTATGCTTTTTTTTTTTTCTTGGAAGCTGTGGACCAGAAACAACTTACAGCTTTGTAACCGGGTGAATATTTACACATCAAAACAGTGGTTATGGTGATAATAGAGACTCCTGGGGGGCTGGAAGTGCTGGAAGTTACTTCCTCCCATACATTCTTTCTATGTGGTGTAGATAGTGGTTCTTCAGCTCTTTCCTCTTCAGCTTGAAAGCATCTGTAACGAGGCCCGTTTCAGGCGTCCACGGCTCTGAACTCAGATGCACCTTCAATGGAATCTCAAAGCGCTGGAGTTTAACTACAAGGATTAAAAGCAGAGGAGGAGAAAAGTGATGCTCACCCATGTTCATTTGAAGGTAAAACGTACATATCCATGTCAGCACTTTGAAAAGTAGGGCTGCAACGACACTGCCGACAATAATCGACAATAAAAATAGTTGATGACGAATTTAATTTTCAATAATAGATATTTTTTTATTACTGATGATTTTTTTTTTTAACGGAGTGAGACAACTTCCTGTCCGTCTGGCGAGCTTCGCACATTGCGCAATCCGTTTGTTAAGTGATGACGTAGATTTCCATTTCCAGGTACAAACTGTCACGTGATCAATATGCCGCAATGCTGTGTCCGACTCAAAAATTAAAACAAACAAAAACATTCAGCTGTCATTTTACCGATGAGAAAGAAGCGGAAATTGCTGCAGTTGATAAGGTATGTTACAATCATTTTTAATAGTGAACAGTCTCTGGTTATGGCATTGCTCTTTATTTAGGAGCATTTGAACCCGGAAATGTCGTCAGACTTAAAGACCGGATAGCATTCAGCGACATCTTTAGTCATAGCGGCTACCATTTTTATATATTTTATATATATATATATATATATATATATATATATATATATATATATATATATATATATATATATATATATATATATATATATATATATATATATATAAATATAAAAATGGTTGGAAAAATAGACCATTAAATTTATATCAGCAGCAAACCTGATTAAAGTTTTTAATGAAGTATCCATCTTCCGTGTGTTTACTACTACATTTTAAAAAACCTTATGCTAAATGTAAAAGGTGACTAATCGTTTCAATAGTTGATGACTAATTGACTATCAAAATATCAAATAGTCATTAGTTGCAGCCCTATTGAAAAGACAGTGTGAACTCTTACTCTTTGTGGCGACCTCTGTGATCTCCTTCAGGACCTCAGTTTCCATCTCAGGGTTAGTGCAGATCTCCTCCCATGTTCCCTCTATGCCCCTCTGTTTGGCCAGGTCTGTGAGCCTTTTCTGGTTGGGAACCACGAAGCTGATCACATAGTTCTGATCACTGCAAGGATGCACATTAAGAGAACAGTTTAGCAATGGTTAACATCTGATCAATTGCACCTGAAATAATTAACTTAAGTGGCAGGTGTTAACATGTCAGCCTAATTTGGTGCCAATTTAATTGCTCCAATATCAGCTGAAGTTAAAATGCACCCTGTTGTCGTAGACCGACTTGTGGGAGCGCAAGTGATACATCCAGCTGAAGTGGGAAGAATTTTGTGGCAGGTTGAGTTTGTGCACTGAAAGCTGTGAGTTCAAGTCGCGGTTCAAGTGTGTAGGCGTTAAAAGCTGTTAGGCAATTGTGTAGGAACAAGTGAAAGTTGTTAGATTTTACTGGAGCTTGGTGGGGAACTGAAACTGACAAGGATTTAATGTAGGTCTAAAGTTTAAGCACAAAAAAGAGGGCAAAAAAAGCTGAAGCGGGAAAAAAAAAATGACTGTAGGAGTGATGCTGAATCATGTGGAATGATAAAAGGTAGGAAAAAAAAAAAAACTTCAAGGAGTGGAGCTGTGACAAAGCTCAATACTGGTACAGGAAAGTTGAGAAATACTCTCCTGCTCCTGTTACTGCTGCGATATCCTGAGTAACTGTGTCTGCGTCATATTGCACAATATTATGCAATGTTCCACTTTTAAACGTTATGACAACACTGGGATACTGCTATGACTAAACTGGCTACCCAAAGACAATTTTCAAATCGGGATTAAACCAAATACTTGCATAATCAGAAAAAAATACATATGATGAACAAACTGGATTGGATTTAGGTTGAAAATTTAATCAATGAATTATTAATTTAATGTGATACTGAAATATGCTGTACAGACAAAAGTACTGGGCCATGTAAACCCACACCATGAAGCTCCCAGCACACAGCGTTTGTGCTGATGTTAAAGCCACGCTCTGCAACTCTACGTGTCTGAGTTGCTGTGGTTCCAATAACACACTTACAGTTGACTGTGGAATATCTAGGAGGGAAGAAAAGTCCCAGACTAACGTTGTCAAATACCACACTGGAACTAAGTGAGCTCTTTACAATAACTCAATCTTCCATAATTATGATTTCAAGGTGTGGCTCAATACTTTTGTTCATACACTGTACATTCATATTAGGTATGAACCTATGATTCATATTTCAAACAAATATTATACCAAATATTTGACAAGTGAAACAGCAGATAACATTTCCCTAAATGCTATACAAAGCCTGTAGATGTTAAATATTGTAAACAGCTCAGAGGTCGTTTCCTAGTATCTTTATCTTGCATTACATTTCCTTGTTCATTTGCATAAACTGATAAATATTTTTTGCTTGTGCCTCTGCCATATGTAAACCTGTTTAGTCAGTTTGTGTTACCACAAAACTCAAAAACATCAGTAGACTTAATGTGCCAGGGATAATATGCTACATATTATTAGGACTGAAACTGTGATTGATAACTATAATACAATTTTGTCCATGCATTCTCTCCAAAGTCAAATATATGAAGAGAACAAATAACTCATGTTCTTGAAGTGAAGCACAAAAGCCCGCAGCTGTTGACTATGCTGTTTGTACTGTAAACAGTTGTAAACTGACTCAGATGTTTTTGACCTTCGCTATCTCGTATTGTACTTGCTGGTTCAGATGGAAATGATATGGAGGAAGCCTGCCTCTGAATGATGTCTCCTGTAATTTTGACTTTCCCTAAATAAATAAAGGCAGGTCACTCACCTGTTTGCATATGCGCAGATGTTGTCTATAAGAGAGCAGGTTTTCAGAGCGGATTCCACTTTACCGAGAGACACATACTCCCCTGCCTGCAGTTTCACCAAGTCTTTCTTGCGGTCTAAATGAGAATATAAAAAATGTGTTGTTAACAAGCCCAAAAAAAAAATTGCCAGAAGAATACCAGCCACTGATTGGAAAATAAATCTACACACCAACAATTTGTAGACAGCCATCTGGATAAATCTCTCCTACATCGCCAGTGCAGAACCATCTCTGACCCTTTTCATCCACAAAGAAGTCCTGATTGTTGCCTTCACTCCTGTAGTAGCCCATGGTTACATTGGGGCCCCCAATCAGGATCTCCCCTCTTGGATTTGGTTTGTCTTTGCTGGTGTAGCCACCTGAATGGAAAACGAAATAGTGAAAATAAGAACACATTACCCTGCAATAGAAAGATACTTTTCATTCTGCCCTAGCATGTACTGGCATGTTTTTCCCCAAACATACCTTCAGCCCAGTCCCTGAGTCTGACCTCACAGCAAATCAGAGGAGCTCCAACACGACCAGTGCTGATGTCTTCAACTGTGTGATGAGAAACAATTTAACAGTTATTTAAGAAAATAGGATGTCAAATTAATTTCTGCTCCCCCCACCCCACCCCACATTTTAGGCATTTCTGCTTCACAATGAGGGGTTTGTTTTTCTATGTGCCGTCTGGCCAGGATCACTACAGAAATGGCTGCTTCCAGTCAGGAAATCACCAGCAAACTGAGGCACTCAGCTAATCTATCTGAAGACTGTTATTCAGTTTTAAAAGAAAATAATCCTGACTAATGCCCACATTTAACTTATTACTTTGTCATTTTTAACACTTAAAATGTCGTCTTACCCTCTGTGATGGTCCCTGCTCCACAGGTTTCGGTGAGGCCATAACCCTGGCCCACTGGACAGCAGAAACACACATTCATAAATCTCTGGGTGTCCGGAGACAGCGGGGCACCTCCGGACAGCATCATCCTCACTCGTCCACCCAGCAGTTTCTTTACTTTCCGGAACAACAAGCTGCAAAAGACAGATCACGTAGTGTTTTGATTTTAAGTTAAACAACACAATCGCATTTCGGTGCAAGGATCTGTGGAAATCAGAGGCTTCTTACGCATTGCAGAGTGGTGCGTCATAGCCCCTCCTGATCTGCTCCAGTTTATAACTGTAGCCCAGTGTAAACAGCATCTTCTGAACGAAACCCATTTCCTGCACTTTGCTCATCACATTCTTGTTGATACGATCCATGATTTCCTTTTTTGGACCAAACATAGGATTCATTTAGACATTTGGTGACAAGTTGGTTTAAAAAAGGGGAGCAGTGTAGTAAGACCTAAACAGAAGAAAAACAAACTAAATTGTTACCGGCACAGCAGCCATCAGGGTGGGCCGGAGCACAGAACAGTCTCCTTTACTTCCCTTCTTTATCCTAGTGGACTAAAGAGCACAGAGAAGAAAAAAAGATTCAGGGGGCGTGATTGCATTATAAAAACTGCATAATAATTTCAATCTGCCATGCTTCCCACTGATGTGGCTATTGTGGCCACAGACTGTAGAAATAATGGACAAAGCCAAGTTAAAGTCAAACACTGGTTTGTGAACTAATGCTTCGATGCCTTCAGTTTGCCATTTAATGAACTCGCACATGATGATTCTTTTATTCCAGCTGATTTGCTACCCAGTTAGCAAAATGCCCATTGGGCTAAAAAATTAGCAGTTTGCTTTCCAAATCACATGAAAAAAAAAAAAAAAAAAAAAAAAAGACATGTGAGAAGCTGCCTTTTTGGAAAGCTGCAACCTCTCGTTTCTTTAAATCTTTACAATAGAAGTAAAGGGTAAACAGTTAGCACGGCACACAGAGCCACAATGGCCACTTAAACTGGACACACAACAGGTTGAAATAAACCAGACCTTTTATGCAAGCACACAATGGTGAGAAGTATTAGTAACAACACCCACTGAGACTGTTAAGAATTAAAAAGTACAGTGACACAAACGATGCAACCTGGTGTCGGTGCTGCTTACCTGGTCTGACAGCGTCTGCGGGGATGAGTAGCCAATCCGACAACCGTATGTGACGCAGGAGATTTCAGCTGTCATTTCCAGAACGTGAGCCAGCGGCAGATAGGCTATGTAGGTATCATTAGGCCTGCCAGAGCAGTCAGAGAAAGTGTAGGTTAGAGGCAGCAGTTAGCGCATGTTTTCTGTTCCTCTATAAATTCTTACACTGAGGATCTTTGACTGCACCTCGAAGTTCCCAGTTCCAAATAAATACACTTTTTAAAAGAAGAATGTACCACCTACCATCTCTTCATGGCTGCAAGTAGCCACACAAATTTCAAATTATCCAACTAAAATTCTACAAATGAGTCTTTACTGAAACTCACCCAAGCCCAGGGATGCGTTCACACTGGCCTGTCATTCCTGCAATTAGGTTGCTGTGGACAATCATGACTCCTTTGGGTCTGCCTGTAGAGCCACTGGTGTACATCACAACAGCCAGATCAGATGGCTGGGGCTCAACAATTACCCTGGCCACTGTAGAACAAAGGAAAGTGTTACTGTCTTGTACTGTGCCTGGAATATAACAAAAAGCCCAACCAGAGTGAGTCAGAGAAATACACACTATTCTCGGGCTGCCTGCCCCGCTCTAGTACGGACTGCATGCTGTGGATGGAAAATCCTGCTGGGTAGCCTTCTGTGCTCATTTTCTTCTGATCCACATAGATCACATGCTTCAGGTTGGGGATCTGTGGCAGCACGCTCTAGACAGAAAAAAAGCAGACAGTTCAAGTGTCACAAGAGGATGTCCAAGTACAAGATTTCCTTTTAGGAAAAGAGGAGAGGGAAAAAAAAAAAAAAAAAAAAAAAAAATCAACAATCATCCATGCAGCTGTGGATTCATCCATGCATCCACAGCTGCACGGATGAATCACTTCCGTAATTCATCCATGCAGCTGTGGATGAATTAAGGAGCTATGGGCAATAAATAACAGTATTCTGGGGTTTTCGACTTAAGGGTTAATAATTTGCTAAATCTCAAATTATAATCATGCGATGATAATTGGGGTTGGTTATATAGTAAATGAAAATGTCTCATGAGAATAATCAGATCACTGCTTCTCTTGTTCTCAGGAAAGGCGGTTGGCCCATGTGCTGTAAAGGATTAACTCACTTTCAGTTTAGTCTCAAGGAGCTCCACACTGGTGACTAAATGTGTAACACCAGTCTCATTCAGACCATAAGCAATGGCCTCCTCCCCCAGCGTGGCATAAAAAGTCACCACTGCAACAGAGAAAAAAAAAACGACATCAATGAGGGGGAGCATAAGAAAGTATGAAACAGTTAACACAACATTCACACTATTTAAGCCTCGCACCTTGGACTCAACATACTGCGATGTACTTACGTGGGAAATTACATCTGAAGCATGCCTGAGCAGTGATCATCCACTCTGCTCTGGTTTCACAGAAGATTGCGATGGTGCTTTTGGGTTGCTGCCCCAAAGCTGCCAATCCACTGCCAAACTCACTGACTATGGAGTCAAGTTCATTGTAGGATAGCCACCTGTATTCCCCAAGGATCAGCTAAAAGGAGAAAGGAGCACATAAATCACTCTACATCTTTGATCACTTTAAGGATCTGTCAACAGAAGAAGTAATCTATGAACAACCTTACCTTTTTAAAAACTTTCCCACTGGGCTGAGTCTCGTTCTCTTCACTCAGAATCTCTCGGGAACCTAGACAATGAGCTTCGCCAAAGCGTTGTACAGCATGCCTGAACAGCTTATCAAGTGTGTCCTTGCCTGGAAAATCTTCCCTGGCCAGGGAATCAAAGCAGTCCACGGAGCGGTATGGTCCCTCTGCGCATCCTGAAGTGGAACGGGCTTTTATCCTCTTGGACAGAGCTGTTCTTTGGCCAGCTCCGGTGAGGTAGTACCAAGGTAGGAATGAGAGGATGGAGTACAGCCATATGAAAAAGTGGATTGGAAAAAGGAGGATCGACCGGAGGACAGAGTCTGACTGAAGACTCATGTTTTTTTCTGGAAGAGGACTGAGCAGCAGTGGTGATCAGGCAAGTGTCGAATGCTGTGCTGGTCCCAAAGATGTTTGAGGTGCGTCAGAAGAATTGTGTTGGACGGTTAGAGAAAAGCTCTCAAGGCAGTATTATGAGTCCCACAGCTGTAGCATCAAAATATTTGGTCCACTAGTCCCCAAGATGCTTAGGCTAAAGCTGAGACAGAAAAGAACAAAATGCAGTTTATTCATTAAACAGTTGTGAGTTAACACCCAATAATCAATACAAGTTAATGCAAAAAACCAAACATTTTGCCCATGTGTCACATGCTAAGAGATGACTCAAAGGGGAAGTTGGCTGGTTAACTAAGTTCAAAAAAAAAAAAAAGAGAGAGAGTAACAGAACTCTGACAAAACTCTTGCTTGAAAATCAAAGAAGTGAAGTAACCATCAGTATCTGCTTATCTAAACCAATCCACCTCAATGCTATCTCTTCTTACAGCCAGGAAGACTGCGCTAGGCTGACTAAGAACTCCAGAGCCACACCTCCTCCTTGCTGTGTAGCAAACTGCCTCTGCATGCCTGACGGCTCTGTGCTCATCTAGTTAAACAGCCTCCAGGGAAGGATGTCCTCTCCCTTGCGCTCAAACACCTGCCTGCTTTTAAACAACAGGTTACTCGAAAGGTCATAGAGGGATGAAGCTGTGCAGAGACATGGTCACCCTGACCAGACTGGCTCCTGTCCAATGAGGATCGCGCTGCAGAGAACCAATGACAATACTCTTGAAGCTCACCCCACTTGGTGGCAAGAGAAAGGCCACTATAGGGCAGGCTCGGCTCGCTAATATCCTCAGAGTGCGGAGTAGGTGAAGGAATTAAAACTTAACAAACTAACGGTCATAATGGCAAATTGTTGTAAACATACAAATATTTGCTTTGTGGCCGGACCAGGTTAACACAGAACAAAGTAATTATAGCCTACAGCAGTCAGCTGTTAAGTGAGAAGCATCTTGATGTAAAAAACCAGACATCAGTTACTTGAAATAAACAGAGAACATGTACTTAGCTACATTAGGAAATTTATGAAAAACACAAGTCAAATCATCCAGTTGGCTCTCAATCCTTACACATAGTGTGAGTCACGTTTCAATGAATCACATCTCCAATGTACGTCACATCTGTCCATACATCTTAAATACCAGTACACCCACAAATGAATCAAACCGGTGTAGATGCAATGTTTCTAAGCCAGGATCTTATGCTGTGCTCTTACTGTGGAAAAAGAAAAAAAAGCTGAAAACATTCCTGTGTGATGACAGGCCGTGACTGAGAGGGAAAAGCCACGCTTCACTAGCTTCAAACACTAACTGTTGTCTTTTTTCTTTCTGCTAGACATGAATCAATAAAAGGAAATTCAAATCATTGTATTTACAACACATGAGCATGCGTGTTTTCGCCGCAAATGTCCTCACACGCCTCTCTCTCTCTCTCAATGTAGATGAGATAAGAACACGCTACCTAACGTAACACAACGTTACCGCTTTAAACGAATATTAACAAAAATTGACTTCTTTTTTTTTTTTTAATACCAGCTGGCTTTGGGCTCCTTCGTCTGCACTTGTAACACGTTAATGACAAAAACCCTTTCAAACCATTACAACAAGCTGTAATTAAAATTAAAGCGACCTTCTCGCCCTCTTTACATAATTGGTCGGAACATCTCAAAATAACGCGAGATGGGAAGCAACAATTTGACCTCCTTATCTGCCGCTCAAACGACAAAGGGTCCGGAGCGGCGTGGCAGACGATGTGATGACAAAGCCACTGCACGTTAGTGGCACGGCGCGCGTAACCGGCAAGTTGATTAACGTTAGCTGCTGTTGCTTAAACCTACTCAATATTGCCAACACAAATTAACAAACGGATAAAGGCCATAATGAGCTTACAGCGGTTAGCCAGCGAGTGATACCCTGCTTTACAGGCAGGCTCGTAGCGCTCTTACCTTCACCGGAAGAAAAGCCCGGTCAGTCGTGTGTTGCTCGCTTCCACAAATGACCGAAAGTTACCTTTTGTCGGGACCTAGAAACCCGGAACTACTACGTCATCTGATTCCATATTTCTCGACCAATGAGCAGCCAAAGCAGATTTGCTTTCTTTTTTTTTCTACGTCCGCTTGATTTAAAAAAAAAAAAAAGAGTAACAGGAAGTCAGTACTCTGTACGTCTGTCCTCTGGCGTTATTACAGTACCTGTAATTGTTCTTTCATCATGTGCTGGTTATGTGTGTAATGTCTGAAGTCTTCCTAAGCATATGTGCAAATAAAAGTTACATGAATTTAACAAACGTAATCATAGTCGTACTCGTATCTGATATGATGACAACTGAGATCTGATAAGCTATGTTTATAATGTAGCACACATAAATCCAGTTTAGATCTGATAACTGAGATCAGATAATTTGTTTATATATGATGTAGCTTACATAAATCCAGTGTAATAAATTGAAATTACTTTGAATTTGTTCCTACATCAGTGAGGACCTCACTTGGACATTTAACACCAGCTGGTTCAGAGGGCTCAACAGCGGCTGTATTGCAGAGAGTGGTGAAGACTGCTGAAAAGATCACTAGGACTCCACTGCCGTCTCTGCAGAGCATCTACTATCGCAGAGTCCACAGGACAGCTGTCTCCATCCTCAAAGACTCTACCCACCCCAAGGGCGTAGGAATGAGTTTACTATTGGGGGGCGGACGCATATTGGAAACCCGACAGATCCGTAAATACTCTGAGCAAAGCATAAAAATATGCTATATTGATCACGTGTCTATCGCAGTACATATTGCTATTGATTTATTGTCCAGCCCTAAGATGTATACATTACATCTCATACGCTGTCAACTCTGTTAAAAGCATCACCTGACCCTTACAGTAAAAGTTTTCATTTATTTTAAAGCTTGACCTCGAGCCGTGTACCACCCTCTCTTTTTCCTGTCTCCTTTGTGCTGCCCCTGCATTGCTGCTCCTAAACATATAAAATGGCTTCAGAGACGAGGCACTGCTCCTGAAACTAAAGGTGGCTCATTTTATACTAAACGAGAAAAAAATCCACTTATTGGTCACTATGGAGAAGCATTTCACCAACTCTAGTGAGGTGCTGTACTGCACCTGGCAACCTAAATATAACCTAACCCATACTCTTATAAGTACTGTGGAAATAATGAAAACATTGAAAATTTATCTTGGAAAAAAAATGAACCTGACATCAGTCCTCACCTGTTCATTCTGGATCTTTTATAATTAAAATGGTTTTTAAAGCTGACCTCACACCCTGATGCTCCACCTGGCTCTCTTATCTCTTCCCCGAACCAGTTCCTCTCATGATCAAACTGTTTAGTTTTATATTTAAAAGTAATAAGAGGCTAATACATATTTCACTAAACTAATTTAAGACCTCGTCTGAGCTTCTTCAGCCTCTCCACCTTTCATTGCTTCAACTGAGTCATAACTCTGTGTACAACCATTCTCCTGATAAGATATCATTACACATATCTAATATACTGTCGTACATGTTGATAAATTATGATCAGGTGTTGCCCTTGTGTTGTGTGACTGTTACTCACACTGACGTTACTCTTTTTAAAACAACAAAGTGAGTCCTGCTGCTGTTTCAGCCTGTTTCAGTACTGTTGGTGGCCACATCATGTCCACCAACAGTACTGTGCAACAAGTCTTGAGCCACCTATGATAAACCTATAATACCACCTATGGGTAGCTTTTTTGTATTTTGCTAAGTAAATGTGAAAAGGGTACAGCTATTTATTGAAACAAATGGAAATATGGAAGTAAAGTATATGAGGTTAAACAGAGAGTGTACAATTCCAAGAAGCTTGAAAACCAATATTTGTTACATGGAAATACAGTATATAAGCAAAAACAGAGTTTGTACAATTCTAATGAGCTTGAAAGTCAGTATGACCACCTTTATTCTTCAACACAGCCTGAAGCCTCTTTCTTCTCATTTCTTTAAGTAAAATTCAGGAATAGTTCTCCAGGTTTCTTTATGGAGATTCAAAGCTCTTCTTTGGACGTTGGCTGTTTTTTTGTTCCATTCCCTGTCAAGATGATCCCACACTGCTTCATTAATGAGGTCTGGGCTCTGGGGATGCCAATTCATAACTGATATTATTCCACTGTGTGAGTTTTTCTATCCAGGTGTGCTTTTACTGCGTTGGTGGTGTGTTTCAGATCATTGTTTTTTGCTGAAAAATAAAGCTGTTGCCAATCAGAATTTTTTTCCAGATGGTATTGCATGTTGGATCAAAATCTAATGGAACTTTTCTGCATAATTCCACCAATTTTGACAAGATCTCCAAAACCACTGGCTGAAATGCAGCCCCAAACTATGGCAAAGCCTCCACCGTGTTCTACAGATGGTTGTAGACACTCACTGTTGTATGCCCCTCCTGACCCCCTCTGTACATATTCACAATGATTTGAGCCAAAAATTTTACATTTGGAAATTGACCTGTTGCCACTGACTTTCAGTTCAGTTCTTGTGTAATGTAGCATACCTCAACCTTTTCTCCCCGCTTTCCTTCTGTAAGAGTGGCTACTTGTCAGCCACCCTTCCACTGAGACCATTTCTGATGAGGCTTCAATGATCAGTAGATGGATCAACTCAAGGGCCAGATGCATCTCTCAGGTCCTGTGTCAGGTCTTTGCTAGATTTTTCCCTTTTCTTAAGGACATGACTTTCAGATACTGTTCTTCCGATGCAGTTATTTTTAGGCCTGCCACATCTTCTTTTGCCCTCTACTTGTCCAGTTTCCTCAGGTTTTTGTAAGCACACACTGCACACCATGCCAAGATATGTCAAGCTTTTGGCTAATAGCTTTTTTTTTTTTTTTTTTATACCTTTTTTTGCAGCAGGCTCCTAGTAACAAAGTGCCCAAAGATAAAATTTAAAATTGGCTCTATACTAAGTTGTCTGTTTTATGTAAACACAACACTGGTTCATCCCTTGAGTTAGGTGCCTTTTTATGCTTGAATGATTCATAGGTCAGTGTTGTGGCTTAACAAGCAGAACTCTGAAAATGGTCAGGTACAAGGACTGGACTGAAAATGAGTGAAACAGCTGCCAATGCCCAAATGAAACGACCAAACATGCATTCTACCAGAACCCCAGTGCATAGATGAGCCAGGCTGTACCACCATTGCTCAGCTGTTGTGGGCTGAAAGTATGATGTAAACAGAAAATTCTGGGCAATACTCCCTTATGATTGCTGTAAAATAGAGTACACAGAGATAAGGTTTTTTTTTTTTTAATCACGAGTTACACCTTTCTCCAGTATTTCGCAGCATTTGAAAACTGGGACGTGCATACACCTCGGAGGTTTATGGAAAACATATTCTTGTCATTCCTGTTCTCCTCAGCATCTGAAGTAGAGGGATGGTGGTGGTGGTGGTGGTGGTGGCTGGAGCCTATCCCAGCTGTCGTAGTGCGAAAGGCAGGGTACATCCTGTACAGGTCGCCAGCCTGTCGCAGGGCTAACCATCCACACTCACATTCACAGATTTGGTTTATTCTTTTGTACTAACGTCAATGTCGCCCTCAAGTGGTTGGAAAGTAGGAGAAATTTTGAAAAAAAAAAAGAAAACGAAAATGAACTAAATTTGTTAATTAAAACTACAAAGTAGATTTGCCATTTTAAAGGAGTCCTGATTGAACAGATTTTTAAAGCAACTTTATTTCTCCATATTGTGTGTACATTTCAGTGGAAATATAGATTTATTTATTTATCTATTTATTAAGAAGACTAACTGTCCAATGGATAGAAATTTCCAGACCAACAGAAAATCTCCTTTGCTTCTGTATTTGCTTAGTCTATCCACTTCATTAATTATTCATAAATGTAATAAAATATAAGCCATGCACCGTAAGTAGGTAAACAGACTATGAGAAATCAACTGTTGTATAACTTTATGTATCTAATGCATCTCCTTATTATAGGGAAAACAAATACTGTAGTCCTTTTTGATGCTGCTGGGATTAATCAAAGGTCTGCTGATTCGTGGGAGACGTGCACATTTTGTTCCAAAACACGGAAACGGGTAAATATATCTCTATAGAAGCCTACAATTAATTTAGGTATTGGATACTGGAAATAAAAGGGTAAAACCAACCTAAAGGAATAAAAAATGCATCTCCTCGTGAAATAAAGCTGATAATAAAACAGAGATGAATGTGACCCGTATAGATGCTGCTTGCATTGATCAGAGCTCTGCAGCTTTCCACGTGAGAGACGTGCACACTTTGTTCTAACCGTAAACCCACGCTGCTGACACACTGACACACATGTAGGGGGCAGTGTTGCCAAGTGATTGACAACCAATAGTGGATGAGTGTTTTGTGAACTGGATGAGCCCTGGATAGCTGTTCTCACTTCGGTCCCTCTCGGGAACTCGCGTTATTTTTATGCACTATATGGTTATTTTACAGGGGCGTACATTTACAATTCTGTTATCCATTATTAATAATAAAATCCCTACTATTTTTTCCCTACAGGCTAAACTGACAGATACGTCACCGCCCTCACGGACTGTCTGTAGCGAAAAAACATTCGCACCGAATACACGTCGCCCCACGTGGCTGATAGCTGCTGCACAAAAACATCACGGGTGGCTGCTGGAGCGTTGGGTACCAGGAATACAGCACGTTGTAGCATTTGGCAGTCGGCTGTAGTGACAGACCTCAAACTTTGAGTTTGTTTTAAGTGTTAGTTTACGAGCGGAACTTGTACAATTTTACGCTTGTTTGCGTAGTTTTGTCCGCGTGAAAGGCTGTGGGGGAATTTTTGCGAGTTTCGGGGCTACACAAATAAGTTGTTTTCTCAGCTGCAGTTAGGCCAAAGTTAGCATGTCGGCCGGCACAAATCAAGTAAAAAGCTGCCCTATCCCCACCAGGGTGCTCACCCTGAAGGACTGGTCCCAGCTACCGGACTGTTACAGCCAAACACCCGGGGGTACACTCTTCTCCACCACGCCTGGAGGTAAGAAAACAGCGCTGTTTGGAGTTCGGTGTTCTTCTCTTCAGACAAAATTACTTCGCCTTTTGTCTGTTTGTGTTTTCAGGACTCGACAGAAGAAGAAGAGGGAAAAAGTAGTTTGATTTGTACTGGAATCAAATGGTTTGTGCGTACGTGCAAACATCCAGACGTCGGCTCTCGCGATAGGCTGCGCGCGACAACAGCTGATAAAAGTATCTGACGTAATATTGATTTCTCCTAACGTCAGTAAATAGCAGCAAAAACGGGACAAAGATGGGTCCCAGTGTTGAGCCAAAATGTGCGTACTTACAGCCTATTACGTTAACAAGTTTGCTTTTCTTGTAATTTATTTGATAAATACTTTTACATCAGAAACAAGTGCCCCCCCCCCCCCCCCCCCCCCCCCTTTTTTTTTTCTCGTGTTATTAAATTCACAACCATAAAGTTCTACACTGGAACCTTTATTGATAAGCGGTAAAACTACTGGCCTTTACATGACAAATGCAGACTTTTTTTTTTTACTTTTTACGGTCTGATCAGTGACTTGTTGCAGCGTCCAAACTACTGATGTCTTAAAGACAACAAGCGGAGTCTCAACTCGTGACATGAGGGTGTATGTGTCGCGCCGCCAGAACAGCAAAGGGATTGGCCTGTGCAGTGGTGGTGGAGTTGGAGGCTGTCCTATCCCCCGCTTCTCTCTGTTCTGCAATTGACGAACAGTAGAGAACATTCTGTACGTTTTAAAGGGGGGTGGGGGGGTAGTAATGTATGGGGGCGTATAAACAGTTTAAGAAAAAGGCCTAAAAATGGATGCCAGGCGACATGTGATAGGATGTTGCAACAGAGCTTTGACTTGAGTTACACTTTGTGTAGCAGCACATTAAATTGTGCACACACTATCGGGGTCAGAGCTTGTGTTGCTGACCCCTTTTTCATATGGAACTGCTCTGCACAGTCGCTGCAGTACAGTGCGCTGCTTTCACTATAGGATACATTCCAGCCCCCTTTGCCAGCCCCATTTCTCTCTGCTTTGCTTAACTTTGTCCTGGATGAACTGCTCACAGCTCTGTTGCATAACATGTTTTTTCCTTGTAGATGGTACAAATTCCATTTTAAAAAAAAAAATCTATATAGGACTGCTCCTTCACTCAGTCATAACAAGTCTGTTTTGTTTTTCTCCCCCCCCCCCTAGAGGTTTGCCAACGTTTAATTTTTTTTTTTTTTTTTTTCCCTTGTGGCTGGGGTGCTCTTCAGGTTCATTCATAAGCATTTCACATCTGCTGTCAAAAATATGAAACACGTGGCTTTAATCACAAAGCATCTTGCTTCAAAGTGAGAATGTTTTGTGCTTTGATTTCCAAGAATTACTGTGACAGCTGTAAACCCTCCCCACTATGCACACACACACACAACCCCTTTCTCCACTTAAATCCCCTCCAATACAGGATAATGTCCAAATCTCCAGATGGGCACCTTCCATCTCTGTAAACATGCTCGAGTAATAACTAGGCAGCAGTAGAAGTCCAGCCTTTCTTCTGCTCTTTGCTTAGATGCTATGGTTTTTGTTTTTTTTTTTTTTTTTTTTTTTTTTTTTACTGCAAGTCAAAGACCACATATTCTTTGTCCCCCCCCCCCCCCCCCCCAAAAAAAAAAAAAACAAACCCATAGGTACCCGCATCATCTATGACAGGAAGTTCCTCTTGGATTGTCGAAATTCCCCTCTTGCCCGGACCCCGCCGTGCTGTCTGCCCCAGATCCCAGGGGTAACAGTTCCAGCCACACACCCCATGGGGAAGTTGCAGGATCTCAAAGAGGAGGAAGAGGAGGAAGAGAAAGACGTTGCAGGTAAACACACACCTGTGTAGTTCTTGTCTTCTCTGAGCTTGGACACACAAAACTAAGTTCATGTGCGTGATCACAGCATCTGATTGGGGGTGGATACTTGTAAAAATGTTATTTATGTTGATCCTCCTGAAAGGTCAGTGTCTTTATTGATGCATTTATTGATTCCTGATAAATTTTCTGTGTGAACAAAAGGCGAACGCTCAGGAAAAACAGTACCTTAAAAACCGTGTGTGTGGCTGAGGTGTGCTAAATGAGTACGAGTTCAATGACTTTGTTTTGCAATGTGAAAAACATCAGGAAAAACATGCCTACACTGATAAAAGGAATTAAAAAGCTTGAAGGCATATGAATCCTGATGGGTTAGATAATAGGAAACCTGTTCTTAACTAGAACTGGTTTCCTTGTTTCCTAACTCTTAAGAAGGGAGGGCGGGGGTTGGGGAGAAAAACATCTCCATTACCTTTTGTGGTTTTATGAAATGTAAACATTTCCTCTCACATTTTACTGTGACTTTATAACTAATGCAAAGAAGGCTCCACTGACTTTATTTTATGAGAAACTTAACATGCTTGGTAACCCAGCATGTGCAGTGCTAACCACCTGCTGTGCCTCAAACTTTGCAGCACAGCAGCTGAACTGTTTGTTAGCTTCACTTCAGACACTATTTATCTTTTTATTAAAACCAGGCCAGCAGCTTATTAGTGAGCAATTTATTTCCAGCTCTATTTTTTTTGTTTTTAATCCTTCAAGTCTGTTTGAGTAGCTCTGCATGATTTACAGTTCAAAATAATCCTTATTTATCTTAAATTGTGCCTTGATGCAGTTTCTAAGTTGTTCCTCTCCTTAGAGCTGTTTTAGCCACTCTCCCTTTAAACCAGCTCTCCTCTCATTGGCCAGCCCTCACAAACATAATCTTTGGCTTTAATTTTTTAATGTGAGCTTCTGCTGCTTTAACAAGATGAGGAAAAGCATCATATGTCCACTTTAATACACTGAAGGGTAGACCTTTTGTCAGCTTGGTGTCCTTTTTTGGGAGGTAAACAACTTCACGTTATACTGCTGTTTCTTTATTTCTAATAAGAATATTGTGACTTGGTAGAGATGGAATCCCTTATTTTGGCAATAATCCTCTCAGGCTTTCTGTGGCTGTGTGACCAAATGTTTGGGTTCATGGTCAAGCCCTTTTATTACTGAGTGAAGTACATGCAGCGATCAATCTGCCCTCCTCCATTCCTCCTGTCAAACTAAAGACCATAAGGATTACACGTGAACCCCCCCCCCCCCCCCCCCTTTCCACCTGTCTTCTTGTTTGTGTAGGTAAAAACACTCAAAACACGTTGTGGGTTTTGTTTTTGTTCTCCATCGTTGGTGTTTTTCTCCTCCTTGGCGGTTTCCACTGCATTGATAAGAGCTTCTGTTTTCTTCTCCGTTGTCAGTTAACGTGCGGCTATATTTGGGGCGCAGCCACGAGAAGAAATTGCTGGCCGATTGTCACACATCACCATTTTTAATCTCGACTGTTTTGTGCCTTTTCCAACAGATGACAGCCAGTTTGAGATGGACATCTGAGCTGCAGTATTACCTCCTGTGGAGAGTTAGTTGTTGAAATGCCTCCAAGGTCATCACTGACCGTAACACATTACAAATGAAGCTTCTTCACTTTTTTTTTTTTTTTTTTTTTTTAAATTAATAAAAGCTTTTGTCAGGAATTTCAAAAGAATGAAAGTGTTAAAGTAGGGTGCTTTTCACCCTATAAATGCGTTTATTGTGCTAAATGGATTGTTTGGTTGCTGATTCACTTTAGAGCTGCAGCAGAATTAAAAAAAAAAATCAATTTTGATTTCACTTTTTAAAATCTTTGTAAATAAGAAACTTGTACTATGTTGCCTTTTTTAAGTTGGGGGGGGGGGGGTATGATATGATTACATTAAGACATGTAAAGTTATTTTCAATGCATGCATCAGTTTGTTTTTCTTTTTTTTTTTTTTTTCTCCCCCAAAAAGGAAGGTCCTTTGTTAGATGGACAGGTGTCTCCTGATGGTGGGGGTTGACTGCTGAAAATCAGGTCCTATGTTGTTTTGTATAGAGTGATGGAATGTGAAAAATTTCAAATAAAGGTTGGATAACTGTCAGATTGTTTCTTGGCTCATTTTTATGAACATTTATGCCTATTTTTTTTTTTTTTTTTTTTTTTAAGCTGCAGTAACATGAACTGAACTGTAAAGACCTTGTAACTTTGGTTTATGAGGATTTTGATGTTTTTAAATGTTCATGTGTTTTATGACCTGAAAAGATGGCCCATAAAATTTGATAACATGTACTTTGGATACAGTACAAGTTGTGGTGTGTCAGGGTTTCTCCTGGCTCAGAATGTACTTTTGCGGGGGTGGGGGGGGGGGGGGGGGGGGGGGGCTTTATTACATGTGGCTGTAGCATGGTCATCCTGTTCAGTGAAGGACCTGATCGTTGGCCCTTTTAACAGAAATCGTGTGTATCCAGTCTGTAGATGAGACAGCTTAGGGTAAGATTTTCTTAATCGAAATCTACACCTTGTAACAGACGCGTATGTGGCCACACAAAATTGCGTGATAGGCAGTTAATGTGTTGCGTAACTCGTGCAGATGTTTTTGTATACTGAAAAAGGAAATCCAGTTGCACATGCAAGTAGAATTTGCTGAGTTATGTTGAAGCAAAGCAGTTACTTTAGGCCAGTGGTTCTCAAAATGTCAGGAATTGAGCCAGTGCAGATGACCAGGGGAAAAATATGGAATGACAAACTGAATATGATTTTTGTTGGAGAGGAAAAAAAGGGGGTTGCTACTCTAATCTGTATGTATGTATGTTGGGCAAGATACTGAACCCTGAGTTGTCCCTGATGCATCCATCAAAGTGTGTGTGTGCGCAGGT
Organism: Archocentrus centrarchus; assembly: GCF_007364275.1. Lineage (NCBI taxonomy): Eukaryota > Metazoa > Chordata > Actinopteri > Cichliformes > Cichlidae > Archocentrus > Archocentrus centrarchus. The sequence continues at coordinate 23,605,089 of NC_044355.1, read as the reverse complement.
CCTTAGGCATGGATATGAATGTGTGTGTGTGACTGGGTGAAGGAGAAGGCCCATTTTCACTGAAATTCAGTTTTGTTTTTATTAAAAAAATTGTGGGATGTGTTAGCCTCTTATTAGGAATAGGCATGCTTTATATTGATGGGAGATGTAATCTTCAATTTTCAGACATGGTAATAAAAACATCTAACAGATGAAATCTGGCAGGAGTGACTTTGAAGCACAAGGCCACCCAGAGTCATGTGCACTGCGTCTTCAGCCTTGCCCACTCAGCAAGGTCAGTGCTAGGCATGCTTGCTTATTCCAGACGCTGACCTACAGACCAGGGAGAATGACTGTGGGTGTAGCTCCGGTCCTAAGGAATGAAGGCAGCTGCAGCTCAGACATAGTAAAACTATACCACAGTATGGGGGTGGGGGTATTTCATCTGCTGGTATTTGACCAGACAGTCATCTCAAATATGTAATTGTGGATTTACTGAGTATTTATAAGTTGTGTTGAAGTAGCTATGGCATCAACATTTGTTTCATCTCTCATGAGTCCACAGTGTGGATTTCATAGCAAATAACAATGACAGGGTCTATACTGAATGGTGTATTCAAGTGAGAACAGATAACTAGGCCCCTATATTCTTCATGTTTGATATGACGTCATTCTGCTCAGACGTTCTACACATATAGGTTTGCAGATGTTTTTTTGGCAACCACGGCAAATTAATTAAAGCTAACAGCTGAGTTTTATGCAATACTAAGACTGAAGTTCTTTTGGGAACATGCAAATTAAACTTGCTCTGTGCCCTTGTGTTAGCTCGTCTTACAGCAAATACTATGCTCAGACAGCAGCTTAACATTTTGCCAAGTGTCACTGTAATACTACATCGGCACACAGTTTGTGTAAACTCAGTTTGTGTGTTTTGCAAAGCACGTGAGAGCAAGGCCATGTGACTATGACAGGCACCATATGCTCATATCATAGTTTTTAAAGGGGTTACTCTCTGCTAGAGGAAGTTTATATTCCCCCTAGTGGAGGGTTTATTTTATCCAAATGCATATTTACTGCATGATCATCCCATGTTCTTATCCAGCGTCATTGCATCTAATCCATAGGACTACTGAGGTCACCATCTATCAATGATAATTGGCTGAATTCAGATTTTCTCACAGGCACACGGCACTAAACAGATTTTACAAAGCAATCCTAAAGTAAGCTACAAACATCAGCAAAGAATTTCAAACATAATGTGATTTATTTTTGTATTTTCACTAAAGCGTTTAAGTGGACTTATTATATTCATTGCCAGCTCTATGCTTTTATTTTTGGACTCCCCCAGAGTAGCTTTACATGACTCACAGTTCAAAATAATCCTTGTTTATCTTACAGTGAACTTCTGTGCAGTCTCTCAGCTTTTAAACTATCCATTATTGTAACAGTATATATATATATATATATATATATATATATATATATATATATGTATATATATATATGTATATATATATATATATATATATATATATATATATATATATATATATATATATATATATATATATATATATGAGAGAAACTGAGAAAAGGGGTGATTGGTCTACTTCAGAGAAATGATAAGTTTCAGAGTGATTCTGAAATGTTTTCATCTTGAGAACTGGCCATTGGTCTCTGCACATTCATGAAATGTTATTTTGGAAAATATCAGTCTGTGCTACTGAAAACAACACCGCAGATGGCCACCCGTGCCATCTGAGTTCAAATGAACCCTGATAAACTTGCTCCAGTGCCCTTTTCCAGAGACTAAATATTCCCCCTTTGCTTCACCCCTCCCACACTGACTGTGCCCCGCCCAGTTTCCCTGTAAGAGGGTTGGGTAAAGTTGGGTTAGCCGCAGGGGTGGGCAACTCCAGGCCTCGAGGGCCAGTGTTCTGCAGATTTTAGAGGTGTCTCTGCTTCAACACACCTGAGTCAAATACAGAAGTCATTAGCAGGACTCTGGAGAACTTGACTGCATACTGAGGAGGTAATTCAGCCATTTGATTCAGGTGTGTTGGATCAGGGACACATCTAAAACCTGCAGGACACCGGCCCTCGAGGCCTGGAATTGCCCACCCCTGGGTTAGCCAATGGGGATCTATTTTTATCAGCTGCTCCTGTTAAAGCCGAGTGGTACAAGTTCAGGATGAATCACCCGGGTGACGATGTAAACAGACACTCAAACACACAGCCTACTTGGTGACATGGATCCTGACAGGGAGGAGCCGGTAGTCGGGGGGCTGAAGTGGACCACATGTTTGACACATACAAACTCCACTTCACATTACTCACACTGCAGGAAAGTCAGCCAGCTGTTTACCAGCATTCCAGTTGAGCACATGAGTAAAAGAGTAGACTGTAAACTCTGATTCCTCGATCTCCGTTACACTGAAATTAAATATGAGACACTGTTAGATGTTTCTTGGATTACACTGGGCTCGTGTGGTGCTTGAAAACATTTCATCATTATTTATTGTTTAGTTCCTAGAAGTGATCTTTGCAAAACGTGACCACAAGTATTTTTGAAGAAACTCAAAAGCTGAGTTTTGAATTGACTGTCATTTCTTCAGAATTGCTGCACAGTATTTAAATTGCAGACTACACCATCTTGCATTAGGCTCAGTAAAGCTCACGATTTCTTTGCTGCTTGTTGCACAGTCTCTGGTACTGCTTGTTGTTGCCTAATGTGCCACTGGTAACTTTCATAAACAGATTTTCTGCGCATGATTTTACACTCACTGTGAACCTACTGTGCTTAGTGTGCATATGTCAGAGATCAGGTTTTTGATATTCAGTGGCACCACTGGTTTACGGCTTTGTCTGTTGATACAGGTGTCCTGTTGTACATACTCAAAGTGCAAGTCTTATCACATGTTGCTACACGGATTACTTTGCAGAACAGAAACAATTACCTTTGAAATTCCACTGTCAATAGCAGCTGTCAGGCAAAAATGTCTACCAGTGACCTAAAAACCTTTGTGAGTCTGAAAATTCGACATATGCACTGGTTGATTTGTATTTGACAGTAAATATGATAGAACAGTATGCGCTACAGCCTTTGTGTTAATGAAATTTGTAAATATTATTCTGCAATATATAATAATGCAAGACTAGGCTCCATGATAAGTACTTACAGTGGTGAAAATAAGTAATAAATTTGTCATTTTTCTCAGTAAATGTATTTCTAATCGGGCTATTGACAGGAAGTTTTCACCAGTAACAACCAAAGTAATCCACAAATACAAAGAAATCAAAACAAATAACTCCATAAATTTAATTATGTGTAATAAAGTGGAATGACACAGGGAATAAATATTCAACACATAAAGACAATGAGATGCAAAAAGTAATGGAACGCCAATAAACCAGCTGAAATCTGTCGCTATTTAGAAAGCAACCCTGCCCCCTATCAGTGAAAATTAATATTAGCCGGTTCAGTCCTAAAAGATGATGTCTATAAAAAGGTTTCTCATTACCAAGGTGTCACACAACAAGCATCTCATGATGGGTACAAGCAAAGAGCTTTATAAAAATCTTTACAAGCTTGTTGCTGCAAAGCATACTGATGGCATTGATTAAAGACATATTTCTAAGCTTCTGAATGTTCCAGTGAGCACGGTTGGGATGATAATCCATTCTACCAAGAAAACAATAAGTAATACATTCAAATGCCACGCAAGACTCCACTTCTGATGAAAAAGCATGTTGTAGCTTGCTTAAGTCCCACAGGACTTTAGCCATGTTGTTCTCAACCACTGTCTGCAGTGTCTCCCATCAGGAATTGGGGACTAGACCATATGTAGCACAGATGTTCCTGTACACTATCCCAGCCACTTGGTTGCGGCCTTTCAGTGAATGCTGTCTCAGTTTGCAGCTCACATTCTGCTACTATGAGTTGGATAGTCTCCAAGGCATCTTTGCACAGCCTGCAATTGGATCCTATCAGCTGTGGTAGACTCATGCCTCTATGGATTTATAGAGAGGATTTCTTGATGTCTTCCACTTTTTCTATCTGTTGACAGTACACCCCATGCTTGGTCATCCATGATAGTTCTTCTTCCTGTTGCTGTCTTCAGCTACCTGAGGCATTCTTGGAGCAGCTCATCTCAGAGGACCATCTTTCTGATGTATCCATGGATGTTCCGTGTTTCATCGTGGATTGTGGCTCTGATGCTCACTAATCCTCGCTCTCCCTCTTTCTGTTACTCATCGAGCCTCAGGGTGCTGGAGACCGCCATGCATTGTGAGGAGTTTTCATGTCTTGACATCAGTTGCATCTGTCTCCCCCTCTATCTCCTCCTCCATCTATCTGATGACTGGCAGGACATATGTATTGATAGCTTGGATCTTATTCCTACTGTTCAGCTGTTTTTTTTTTCAGCACCTGTCTTACCTTCTGGAGGTATTTGGCTGTGGCTGACGTTTGTGCATCTCTATCATGGTTCCCATAGGCCTGTGGGATACCCAGGTACTTGTAACTGTCCTTTATACCTGCTGTTCTGCCTTCTGACAACTTCACCCTGTTCAGTCCACATGACTTTCCCTCTCTTTGCCACCATTCAGCTGCAGTCCGAATGACATCCAGATATCCTCACTGTAGATCCTAGTGAGGTGGATCAGTGAGTTAGTGTCTCCATCCACAAAGATAGATGCCATCCATGTACAGGAGGTTGCTAATGGTCATTCCACTCCTGAATCTATATCCCTATCTGCTCTTAGTGATGAACTGGCTTAGGGGGGTTGGGACAGTGCATCACCTTGGTATATACCACACTTGATAGTAACTTGTGTAATTGCCTTGAAGCTGGCCTCCGGTGTTGTCTTCTGCAGACCTACTGAGTTTCTGAGGAATGTTATTAGCTCACTATTAGCCTTGCATAGTGCCAAGCACTCCAGCATCCATGTGTGGGGCACTGAGTAGTAGGCTTTCTTATAGTATGTCCACGCAGTGCTCAGACTGGTTTTGCTGGTCAGAGAGTGTGTCCTGCTCTGTTAGCCAGCAGCTGGTGCTTTGGCCTTCTGGTGTTATTTCCAATGCCTTTCAGAGCTGCACTCATGTATTGACTCATGTGCCTACTCAGCTTGGTTGCTGCGATGCCTGAGAGGAGCTTCCATGAGGCAGGTAACTGACTGATAGTTTGATGGTGTTGTATGCTTGTGAATCTTTCATGATCAGGAGTGTTCTATCCTGTTTATTAGTCCGGATGAGTACCTGCTGTTAGCAAACCCCTTGTTTGTGCTGCCAGGCTTTCATGAAGTGCTGTTAGCTTCTTCAGCTAGTAGGCTCAGATCATGTCGGGTCCTGGTGCTGTCCAGCTCTTCATTCCAGAGACTGGTTGTTGTTGGATGTCTGCCTTTGTGATGTTGACTGGTTCTTGTTTTGGGAGGTTGCTATGGTCTGCTCTTAGGTCCACCAGTCACTTGGAATTGGTGTTGTGTTACACCTCTTTCTCCCAGATGTTCTTCTAGTATTGTTCAGTTTCAGCCCAGGGTGGGTCTGCCCTTGTGCTGTTGTTCCCTTTTACCTAATAGTTCACCCTGAATGGATATTTGGAGAACAGGCCATTTATTCTCTTTGCCTCTGCTTTCCTGGTGTATCTCTTCAGTCTAAATGCAAGTGCTTCTTGAATTATTGTGGCATATATGAACTCTATGGTTTATATACAGTACCAGTCAAAAGTTTGGACACACCATCTCGTTCAAGTTTTTATTTATTTTTTCCTACATTTTAAATTAACACTGAAGTCGTCCAGAATATGAAGGAACACATAAAGAATCATGTAGTAAACTTAAAAGTGTTGAACTAACCAAAATATGTTTGAGATTTTAGATTCTTCAAAGTATGCACCTTTTGCTTTGATTACAGCTTTGCACACTCTTGGCATTCTCTCAATCAGCTTCGTGAGGTAATCACCTGAAATGATTTTCCAACAGTCTTGAAGGAGTTCCCAGAGGTGCTGAGCACTTACTGACTGCTTTGCCTTCACTCTGTGGGCCAACTCATCCCAAACGATCTCAGCTGGGTTTGTGGTGATTGTGGAGGTCAGGCCATCTCACGCAACCCTCCATCACCCTCTTTCTTGGTCAAATAGCACTTGACTGAGGAGGTGTGTTTGGGGTCACTGTCCTGTTGAAAAACAAATGATGGTCCCACTAAACGCAAACCAGATGGGATGGCATGTCACTGCAGAATGCTGTGGTAGCCATGCTGGTTAGGTGTGCCTTGGTTTTTGAATAAATCACCAACGGTGTCACCAGCAAAGCACCCCGTACCATCACACTTCCTCCTCCATACTTCACGGTGGGAACTACACATGTAGGAACCATCCGCTCACCTTTTCTGCATCTTACTCATTAGACCAAAGGACAAATTTCCACTGGTCTAATGTTCCTTGTGTTCTTTGGCCCAAGCCATTCTCTTCCTCTTGTTCTTCCTTAGAAGTGGCTTCTTTGCAGCAATTCCACCATAAAGTCCAGACTCACGCAGTCCTCTATGAACAGCTGATGTAGAGATGTGTGTGCTACTTGAACTCTGTGAAGCATTTAGGTGGGCTCTTATCTGGGGTGCTGTTAACTTGCGGTTTCTGAGGTTGGAAACTCTGATTAATTTATCCTGTGCAACAGAGGAAACTCTTGTTCTTCCTTTCCTGGGGCGGTCCTGATGAGAGCTGGCTTCATCATAACATTTGATGGTCTTTGCAACTGCACTTGAGGATACTTTCAAAGTTCTTGCTGACCTTCATTTCTTAAAGTAATGATGGACTGTTGTTTTTCTTTACTTAGTTGAGTAGTTCTTGCCATAATATGGATTAGAACATTACTCAAATAGGGCTATTCACTGTATACCAACTCTGCCTCTTCACAACACAACTGATGGTCTCAAACACATTAAGAGGGCTAGAAATTCAAGAAATTAACTCTTGAAAGGCACAGCTGTTAACTGAAAGCCATTCCAGGTGACTGCTCAAAGCTGACTGAGAAAATGCCAGAATGTGCAGAGCTGTCATCTAAGCAAGAGATGCCTACTGTACTTTGAAGAATCTAAAATATAAAACATATTTTGGTTTGTTTAACACTTTTTGTTTAATAAATAATTCCATATTTATTTCTTCATATTTTGGATGACTTTGGTATTAATCTACATGCAGACAATTTTTAAATAATGAGAAACCACTGAATCAGAAACTGTGTCCAAACTTTTGACTGGTAATGTATGTATGCGTAAAGCCAGTCACCAGAATACCTGCAGTGTCCACATCTTTCAGTTGTTAAATTGACACTCTTGTATTCTTGTATTTTTGCTACATGCTCTAGCCGGTTTAGTCTATTTATTACCACCTTTTATTCCTAAATGTTCCAGGGCTTTAGAGATTATTTTTAGACTATCCACCTGAGTATGTTATAATTTTTGTATCTTCCTTCATATACCCTGACGTGTCCCTTTTCCTATTTGTACATCAGACATGATCATGTGACAACTTTGAATGGTATGCGGGGTATATATGTACATGTGTTCTAGATTTTGTCATTAAGTCTGAAGAAGGGCATGGATGCCCGAAACGTTACTATACTTTGAAGGCAATTAAAAATATCTTTTTCCCAGGAGCGTTCTGGTGTATGGACTGTCTTTTTCTACTGCTATCGCCATTGTTCCTGTACCCCTTTAACTGCTGGATGTGCATATTTGGCTTGTATAGACAAGCTCTGGAGACAGTTGTCAACATAAAAGCATCTTTCCACCAAGTACTGCACATCCTCCCCAACCGTGCTGTGATCTTCCACGTGACGCTGGAGGGCCTTAGTTGCACAGCAGGGGCTACAGGTGGTCCCAAATGGTAGCACCTGCCACTCATAAACATCTGGTGCACGATCCCGCACTAAATCATGCCACACAAATCGCAGCAGGGGTCTGTCTTCTGGGAGGAGGTGGACCTTGTAAAAAAATGCCTTTGATGTCTGCGCTGATGGCAATGGCATGTTCCCGAAACCGAAGCAGAACTCCCAGCAGCGAGGCACCAAGGCCCTTGGTAGACATGAGAACAGTTAAATACAAGCCAGTTCTTGTTGTTATGGCTCACCATGTGATGGGGGATAAACCATGACTCACTCTCCAGTGAGAGGGCTTGGGGGTCCAACTTAGTCACTGCACCAGCTTGTATCAGTTTCTGTATCTCCTCACAATAGGCTGCTGTACGCTCTGGGTCTTTGGCGAGACGCCTCTCTGTGTTTCGCAGGTTAGGCATGACTGACTCCTGGAAAGCCTGGAGAACAGGCATATCCCCTTTCTGCAATAGTGGAGTTGCATAACGGAATGTTCCACTGATGTTCACTCGTATTGTCTCCCTCTTCAGTAATTCGATCGCCTCATTATCCTGTTTGAATTGTGTCACAGCCTTCTCGTCCTGGTACGGGAGGATGTCAGCCTTCCAGAGCTTCTCCACATTTCTGAGTAACTCCGCCACCTGGAGGGTGGCTACCGTTAACAGGCACTGTCGTGGCTGTAGACATCTCTCTAGAGTTTTCATAGGGCCCTGAAGAGTCCACCCCAATCTGGTATGCACTGGAGCAGGGCCACCAGGGGGACCCAACCAAACGGGCTCGACAGGAGTAATGAAATGGGGATGGTCAGTGCCTATGAATAGTAATGGCTGTGCATTTTTAAAGGAATGCAGAGGAAGTCCTAACAGATATTTGTATTGTTTCTGCAGGCTGTCGAAAGGATAAGAGTGCTCAGCAAGTCCCAGGCAATCAGCAGTGAAAGCACCGTTAATGGCAAAGCGACTGTGCTTGCTGGATGCAGGAGAGATGTGAAATGACACTGACATTTAGGGTTTGAATGTCTTGTCTGATGGTTCTCAGGTCTAGGGTTTCAGGGGTTCCTTGTAGGCCAAGTCTTTGTGCCACAGCCGGCAGTAGCATTGTGCGCTCTGAGCCATCATCCAGCAGAGCATACGTGTTTAGGCTCCGATTGTTGTGGTGTAAGGTCACTTGGACAACTTTCAACAGGACCCTGCTGATGTCTGGTGGGCGGTCCAGGTACAGTGTCTCAGTGGTGGTGCTAACCAAACAACTCTCTGCATTGATTGCCCCCTTCTCTTCCCTGGTATTCACCTCGTGGAGCACCTGAAGATGTTTCCCTTGACAGAGTCCACAAAGTTTCCGTAGGTCACAGTGGGCTGCTTGATGAGCTCTAGCACATTTGTCATGAGTCCTTATCCACTGTGACAGTTGCTCCTTGTTGCTGAATGGTCAAACATTGGCTGAGGTAGTGCTCATTGCTCTCACAGTAGGGGCAATATGGCCACCCTTTACTGGGCTTCTTCTTCTGGAAGTTGGTGGTTCCCTGGATTCTCCTTGGATCCATGCAGAATGGTGATGGCTTTACGTTTCTGATGACCTGACTTGTCTTTCGCTGCAAAAACATGGGGATGGCTATCATAATCATGACACCATGCCTCATACTGCAGCCATTCTGATAAGTCCACCAGAGTGTATACTCTGGACTGCGAAAAATAGCACGTCTGAAGTCTGCTCGTTGCTCTGCTGGTAGCTTACTCAGCAGGCGAGCTACATGGGATCCACATCTCAGTTCAGCCTCACCCTCTGGACCCAGCATTTTAAGCATGCCTACCAGGGAGCGTACTTGTAGGGCAAACTTCTCAAATGCGACAGTATCCCCCGTCGAATATCAGGTGAATCCATAACCCTGGTTGTTCGGTTCAGAGCAATCTGGTGTGGCTGACCAAATTTCTCATTCAGTGCCTCCATGGTGTCCGAACAGGGAGTAGGAGAATTAAGGTAAGACTCAGCAATAAGTCTTGCCTCATCCAGCCTGAGATTGTCTACCAAAATCTGGTATTTAAACAGTTCAGTGGCGTCTGGAGGTAATAGGTTGGTCAAAGCTAAAATCACTAGGGTCATGCGTGAAGAAGGGGATGCTGATGCTTGGCCGTGGGCCTCTGTATGTTGCTTCCGCAACAGTGATGGGATTATAGTAAGGCTGTGACATGTGTGATGACTCTGCCCCTCTAATCTGGCTTACAGGTGTAGGGTCCGTATAATGGATACTGTGACTCTCTGGCCTTGGCCCAGACCGTGGAGGGTTGAAATGCCACTGAGGTTGTTCATAACCATGTTTTGACTTGCTGTGAGGGTGCTGCGCCACCCAGCTTCCACGCTCTAGTGAAACTGATTTTCCTGCTGCTGATGCCTCGGGGATCTGGTGACCAGTAGCTTGGGCCTTTATGACCTGAAGGTCAGCCATCAGTTTCTCTAACATACTTAGCACTGGCTCGGTGCCAAGAGAATGATCAATTCCATCCTCGGGTCCAGGCCAAGGTGGAGGGTCCGGCCAGTCATCATCAATATCCTCTTCCTCCTGAACAGGTGGAGGGGTGGTGCATACATAGGAGGGCCCGACCTAGGTCGTGGGTCAGGTGGCGGCCTACTTTGCTGGATTGATCCCATCATGCTTTCGGCCTCTTCTCTGAATTGTCTGAGCTCAACCAGTTCTGCGTGCAGGGCCCGTTGAGAACGTTGCAGCTCCAATCTTTCTCTGTGCAGATGTTCTAGCTCTGCCGTATAATGGGAAGAAGGGCTCACTGATTTTCTGCGTTGAGAATAAGGTGTAGAGTAGTCGACATGCGCCTCCCTGGGCTCTCTCTGTGTTTGCCATGATCCTCGACCTGGGTGTGTTAGAGTGGTTGTGGTCCTTGCCTGAGAGCAAGCCCACTCATCTAGTGTAATGTCCCATTGAGCTCTGTGACCACTCAGTGAAGAGGGGAAGGGTGTCATTTCGGCAGCTCCCTCGTGGTCTGAATGTGGGTCCACTTCATCTCCAAAACTCCTCTGTGCACTCTGGAGGTGGAATGGCATGTGCCTTCTCTGTTTCCCGTACTCTGTCTCGTAATCTTCTAAGTGTGCAGGTGGGCGGGTCAGCCACTTAGGCCTAACTGCACGGTCTTCTCCAGCATGCATGATGAATCAGAGGTAAGCGTCCTTATCCGGCTCGAAGGACCAAGTTGTAAGTGAGGAACTGGAATGCTGATTTCTTTGGTGGCTGTTTGACGCTCGCCTCTGAGTGTGGTCAGGACACAAACTGGAGATCGCTCCGTCTGTTATAGTGCTTTTTTGCAGGTTTGGGGTAGGGGTGCGTGGGTGTGTGGTTCTACAAATCAACAAACATTACAGTGAGGTCAGTTCACTGACTCAGGTAATTGTCAGAATGACAACATGCACACCAAATCAAACAACATATACATACACAAGAAACAATAATAGTTAAGCAGATATAACCCAGATAAACTTATAAAATAAAGGAGTAACTCAGTCCACCTTAGCTCAAACCTACTAATAAAAGGTCACAGGGGCCATCTAGTGGCGTAAACCGGAAATGGCATCCCCGCCTCGCTAGTGCAAAAAGTAACATTATTCACAAGAAGCCCCCCGGCACACAAGCTACAAATGGGGCAGTTTACAAATTGTCATAACACATAGTATAATGAAGCATGCTGTAATACTAGTACCTTGTGTCTAAACAAGCTACACAGCAGGCTATCTTATCAGGTACAATGTCAAAAGAGCTAACAGTGGTGGCTAATAAGCTTTTGCTGCTACCTAAACTCAGTCAGAATAACTCAAACATTTGACACACATAATAAGCCATCCAGAACCATTCAAACCTTACAGATAGGAACTACTCACTTTAGATCAAGAACACACCACCACGAACTGGACTGGACTGGTTTGCTCAGCAGCCCCACTCCAGTGCTCCACATACCTGCAAGTGAGGAGCATCACTTCCCCTGCCAGTCCAGTAGGTGGTGCATTACTACCCAACACAAAGTCATAACACAGAAGACACTAAATAGGTCCGGGCCTTTCTAACACTTACACTATATAATGTTGACTTTATATACCTAACATTACATTGTAATGTAAATAATGTAAATAATGCTTTTTGTTCTTCATAGTATAGGTCAGCTGTTACATTTCAGGTTTACAGTAAGTTTGTCATAAAGCAGCTGTCCTCTGGATGAATACTGCGCTTCACCTGAGCTGTCAGATATCTATAACTCTGACTTTATAGATATTTATATGTGAAAAGTGGGAGAAATCCAAATTCACCAGAGAATAAGCAAGGGGGAAAAGGGGAAAACAAATGCAAGGGGAGAGAGCTGAAAGCAGTACGTAAGAACTGATGAAGGTCAGACAGGCGGCTTTATGTTGTTAAATTCAGCCTGACATTTGATCACTTTTGCTCAGTTATAGTTGAATAATGTGAACTTGCCAGTGTGGTGAGATTGCCTCAGAAACCGATGACAACTCAAAGGTGTGCTGGTGTGCGAGTAACTGGTGAGCTCACTTTTTTTTGCTTTTCCTTTTGCAATCAGAATCATGATCTAAATGCATTGTTGTGCAAAACATATTTGCTATTCTAATATGAGCACTATAAATTCTCTGTGGGCTCCTTTTGATAGTGTATTTTTTATTATTTTTATTTTATTTTTAATTTATTCAAATTTATTGTTCACACAAGTGCACGTGCGACATGGCAATGCCAGAGCTGACAGACAGATCAAAAACAAGAAAGGGGGAGAAAATAAGTGAAACATAAGAATAAGGGGACAGAGGTTCCTCAACTGCTACACCTGTACAAAAAAAAAAGACCCCCCCCACACACACACTTTGCGCATAATACACAGACATATACAGACGTATATATACATACACTTGAAAAAACAGATGCACAAATGCGCTCAGCTACTTAAACAAAAACAAAAGCACGTGGCGAATATGCAATCTTAAATCACCCCGCGGTTTTATTCACTCTTTATTACAACAAGAACTTCACTTAACTCGAGGCTTGGGCTAGCCTGACATCTGCTGGGATAAAACCAGCAATGCAATATGATGGCTAAAACACAGTAAATAATTCAAACTAAAATAAAAAAAAAAAAAAATTGTTGTTGATATTTACATAAATGAAATCCCATTAGAAATTAATGTAATTTTGATGACGTGTAGGATATGTAAATCTTCCATGAGTTCCATAATCAACACTCCCAAGGGTGAGAGAAATAAGGTCACTGATGAATAATTAACTGTTTAGTCACTCCTCGAGTAGCTGGTCGCTCCTTGTGTAATTTTGTCACCGGCAGAGTGATGTAGGCCTGTTTAATCCTTCATCTGGTCAAATGATCAGAAGTCATCGTTTTTTCCCTGACATACTGCTGGTCATCGCGCTAGCTTGTGATTGGACCCTGGCGCGCAGCGGCCGAGCTCAGCAGCCAATCCCGCGCTCCGGTGGCCCACTGAAACGCCCCCTGCCCCTTTCCCTTGCAGTACCTTTTAAACTGACGTCACGTCCAGTAAACGCGATAAACGGTGGGTTTCTGGAGAGGGTCCCCATTGCGGTAAAAAGTAGTAATAAGAACGGAAGGCAGACGTGGTTTTCTTGCTAAGCAGACTTTGCTGCCGTTTCCGACCGGGATACTGTTTATTCAAAGGTAAGTAGCCAAGGCAGGCCGTACATTGTGTGTAATATATATCTATATCTGTATGTATTTGTGTATGTGTGTGTGTATATGAGCCTTGTCACTGTCAAATTAGAGGGTTCGGACTGGGTTGTGGCCTGCAGGTGCTACTTCTGTTTAGCAGATGTAAAAAGTTAAATAATTCTTTTTGTTAGTTTATAACCGAATTTCTGCGTACTCATCTAAGAATAGCAGGCTACTCATACTAACAAACGCTCAGGTGGCAAATAAACGGATCAGATACTAACGGACTAGCTTTAGCTTAACCCAGATTAATTAAAACGGCGTTACTGAGCAAGAAAGGTTCTGGTTATAAGTTAATTTCTTTATTTAGCTCGGTACCTTTGTTTGCCCTAAGTGGCTGTTTATGTGGGAAAAGCTATGGTTCTGGTGGCTCTTAATTGGGTCCAATGGGGTGTCTTCATGTACACACAGCCTTGTCTTGTCTCTAGACAAAGACAAGAAGGTAAACATAGGCTGCCAGGCTACGGAGCAGCTCTGTCACGGCTCAGCTTGCATACACATGATGTAAATATAATGCAAACTCACTCCTCTTAGGCAATATGGGCCTGTTTTCTGTTTCTGTTTTTCCTTTTCTTTTTATAGCTGCCCTTTAGGCCCCATTATTTAGGTTTCCTCCAGGCAGCACTTTCAAAATTACGTCATATTTTAACCAGTGCTTTGTTAAAAAAAAAAAAAAAAATCAAAACAAAATAGGGATTTCTTTATTTTCTCGATACTTGCAGTTGTGATGGTGCATAGATGCGTTTTCCCCATTGTAGTGTTAAACTCAGTCAAAAGGCTAAGACAAGTGTTAGATAAACTGTTTATGTCTTTGTCAGTATATAAGGGCCTACAGTGTCATTTTTCAGAGGGATTTGATGGATTCAGATAGGTGTAAGGTGAATTGTCCAGGTACTCTATGTGCCTTGTTTGTCTGTGATATTATCACTGTGATACTGTTGTGAAAACATATGTGGCCTCACCTCTGCTCACTTATTTATGCTTTTCATTGGGGGGGGGGGGGGGGGGCACTCATGCAGATGACCATCCTGGTACACAGTAAAGACACGCTGAGAAAATCTTCATACAAGTCAAGACCTATAAATCACTGTCCATCAAAATCTAACCCTGTACCAAAATCTAGTGGAAGTTTATGTGGTTGAAATAAAAGCATGTAGCCTTCAAGGTGAACTTTGATCTCATAAGTGATCATCGTTACTGGTGTCAGGTTACTGATTTGTTTGGCCCCTTTCTCAGCCTTCAGCATGTAATCTTACACAGGAAGAGAGGGAAAGAATAGACCTTTATCACAGGGGACAGTTTGGTGTCTCCTCTCATTGTCATAGCAGGACAGGTGAGCTTGTTCCTGTGTTTTTGCTGGTGTTTGTTCTGGCTTACTGGAGTTTCATTAACAAATCACTAGGGATTGTTCTGTTCCTCTTGCAGTACAATAACCAAATTTACAGAGACTGTGCCATCTGTCAGTAGCTTGAAGACCATGTTCAGATGGTGAAATGGGTTAAAGCCACAATCAAGCTTATCATCACATTAGCAATATGGGCTGTTAATGTTAACACTCCCACAGTATTTAGAAATTAGTATGAAATGTACCCAGTATCTAATCTGCAGGTATAACATTACTCAAGAGCCACAATCAAACCTTGATATTAATGCCACTGAGCAAAGAAAGAGATGGAAAAAAAATAGTCTTTGTACTTTGAACCTGATTTGAGATTTTCCATAACTGATAAGTACAGAAAAGGAGAATAAGTGCTACTGTATATACAAGTTGAAATGACTTGACAGCGTCCAGTGTGTAGATACTGTGTGTAGATACTGTGTGTATACATTGTTATATTACAAATACATGTGGATGAATAAGATGAGCAGGAAGGAATGAAGACTATTTGGATGTTTATAGTGTACATATATATATACAATGTGACAGAGGAATTCAGGTGACGTAAACACAGCTAAAATTTTCCGTCTATCAAAATCAGTGATGAAAGCTGGGGTGTGTTTTTGTGATGGGCCCTGATCAGCCTTAGCCATTGGTTGGGAAAAATACTTGAATATAGTTTAATACTTGACTTAAATGACCTTTTAGAGAGCTGATCTCACACACACACACAATATGAATACTTTGAGAAGAGCTTTCAGATCACGTCTTGTTTCACACATTAACCGAAAACAAAAAAAAAGACATGAATGTGTGATCAAATGTGATGTGTCAACATTTGTGTTTTTCTAAGTCAAGAAAAGGAAAAACAAGTGTGAAACTGCAACCTGTACAGGCCTGAATGGTCACAGCAGTCTCTTTTTCTTTCTGTTCCTCTGGGCTCACCCTGCACACTGTGAAGCCAGCTTTTCTGTTTGCAAAGTCTCTGTGTGAATAGTAAGATAATTATGCTTGCCTCTGGAAGGGTTGATGTGCGCCGTGACTGCCCACTGAATCATAAAACATCCTCTACAAACATCAGAGTAATGTACTGTGCTCGGCTTTCCTCTGTGGCTGTGGAGATAATGGCTGTTTGCCGGAAGTGTGAAATAGTCAACAGGTTGAAGAATGAAGTGAATGAACTGTGTGATGTATACATTTTGGTTTCATAGTTTTTATGTCTGTCTAAAAATGTGGGGTTATATATCAAAACACTTGGGAAATTACAACAAAATATGACTTCAGACTTTCTTAATGGGAAGTTGGAAGATTAAGCAAGAGGCAACAGGGGAAGTGAGAAGGTGAAAAATACCAAGATGGTGTTATGCATTTATTGCAGTGTATAAATAACATAGGCATTATTCCATGTATCTTCAGTTCGTCTAACTTCCAATCAGGAAAAGTGTCACTGACGCGCCACCATTCCTGTTTTCCTCTTTTGTTTTTAAGTGATTGTTTAACCTAGAGACGAACATGGAGAACCCGCCTCCATACCCAGGCAATGTCCCACCTGCTCATGGCTACCCAGCTCAGGGCCCTCCTCCACAAGGCTACCCTCCGTATCCTCAGCAGGGATACCCTGTGAACATGGAGCAGCCTAATCCAGCTTACCCCAACTACCCTGCCGGACCAATGGGCCCTGGAGGGCCTTATCCAGGACCAGGACAGCCTCCTTATAATGGATACCCTGGACAGCCACAGTTTGGCTGGCAGGGTGGTCCCCCTCCTGGGCCCATGTATGGGGAAGCTCCCAAAAACACAGGTGAGCATTTACACACACCACTTGTGGGTCCAGATACAGCGGTGCTAGCAGTACTCATAATTGTGTAAGGACACTGCTAGTCTTGCCAGTTTGCTTTCAACTGAGAGGGAGTTGACCAACAAGATTAGCCAAGATCACAGTTAAGTTCAATGTGTAGATGTGCTGCATTTGCCTGTGTCAGGACACCTGTCAATGAGGATGGCCACACCTATAAATCTAACACTTTAGAGTTATTATGAAGGGGGAAACTGGCCACAAAGGCCAAAACCTGTATGGGAATTACCTCCTTCTTTTTTTCTTTTTTTGTTTGGAACCAGCCTCAGGTGGCCACTAGAGTAACTGCAGTATTTGGCACATTTTTCAGATGTGGAGACTGCACCTTGCCAGTAGTACTAGGGAACTGATCTGTTAGCATATTCACTGTTGGGTGAGCATAGACTGCATTTAAGATGATTGCATTAATGCCTTTGTGCTGATTTAGCAAAAAAGTCAGATGTGAAAAATAGCTCATTGTTCACTTGATCTGTGAGCTCAGTAAACACTTTTTTTTTGATGAGTTTATGGTCCCAGTTCAGAGTAAAATTGGTGGTATGCTTTAGGGCTGGCCTGCCTTGTGATTGATCAGTCAGATCCTTCCCAATCATGACATCTGATTTATTATTAAAAAAAAAAAAAAAAAACCCAACAAAAAAACCAAAATGGAAATGGCCAAAATACAGAAATTGATGCTTCAAAATGAGACTTCCTAAACCAGTAAGTGGTGTCTATGTGGGTGACCAGTGAAGCAGACTATATTTAAACATCAAAGTGGACACATTTCAGTGACCTCCTGCAACGTGAGCTCTTGTTTGGGGTGCATTTGTAGTGTCTCCTAGCTAACTGGGCTTAGTTAAGACTGATAAAGATATAATCTAATGGGAAGTTGTTACTTAGTTACATAGTTGTTACACTTTTTAACTTGTCCTCATATGGGGATATTATTTTGCAGTATAACACAAGTATAAAACACTACTGAGAAGAATGAAGCATAAGCAGCAGAAAAGCCAAAAGGTAATATCCCCATATGAGGTTGGCAGGTATTAGCAGGGTAGCGAATAATTACTAAAAATGCACCCACAGTAGTACACAACTTCCTGTTTGAGGAGAATAGATAGAAGTACAAAATGGAAGTTGCTTAACAAGCGTTTTTCCTCTTTGTTCTAAATAGTCTAACTTTCCTAGAATGGCCGGGCTGCATTATTCATTCCTTAAGTGTTTATGTTGTAAAATACCAGGTATTATCCTGTCCGTGCTCACAGCTGCCTCCAATAGGTTATGCGACCCTTGCTCGGTCGGTTTAAGCATATCATCGGGGAGGGGGGGGGGGGCTGTTTTCTCAAATTTCATGTGTCACAGCAGGAGAGGCCCAGCTAAACAAAGAATGAGGATTTCATTTAGCTGCTCAGCTTTCTAAAAAAATAAAATAAATAAAATTCTCACACACAAAAGAAAAACCTTTTGCTTCAAAAACGACTTCGGTGAGTTGTTAGGTAGTTGTACTCGATAATCTGGCCGCCGATTTGACAAATAGCTGCATTTCTATCAGGGACTGTAATCTGGTACAGCTTTAAGTATACTGTGCAAGCAGCTAAGGTTTCAAAGGTGTGAAGTCATATCAGGTTTTAAATGAAAGGTGTGTTAGTGCAGTAGCAACTCCCCACTGAGCAGCCAGTAAAGTGTAGTACAAGCTGTGAAACAAAGGGTACATTTTAAAATATTGAAAGTGCCTATGCAAAGAGAACAGTCCTGCTTGAAGAAAACCTAGCCAATGCCTTTATTTATTAAAGCAAACACTGGGGTGTTACTGCTTTCGCAGATAAAACCTGTTCTGGCTGATAAAAGGAAAGTTTTCTGTGACTGAGATTCTCACTGTGAGTAATGTTGATAGCACTGTTAATGAATAAACATTGGCCAAACATTTATTAACCTTTGCCACAACACGATCAGAATTTAGTGTAAATGTAAACTTTTACCTACTGGCCAAGTGGCAGGTCACCTAGGCAACATGCCACACAGCTAAAGCTGTTAAAAGGTGGATTAGTGTTTGCTTTCACATAAATGATTAATCAGGAACACAAAGAAGGGGAGATGTGCTCATTGAGGCTGGAGCAGCTGTTAAATCTCATGCATGGGTAACGCAGTCATTTCACTCAAGTTTCCACATGTTGGCTAAAGGTGAAATGAAGCCACTACTACACGTGTGATGTAAAGGAAGATGTCTTTTAAACATTTAAATCCTTTAAATGTTTAATGTTTCAAGAGTAATGCTGTCTGATCATGGCTCTGGACTACTGTGGTATTACTGTAAAGATGAGCCTCCCATGATGACTGTAATTAGAGGAAAATCGTATAAACCCATGGCTACACTTGAACTCACTGCTGGAGATTTGACACTGAGAAGAAATCACTAATTGCTTTCTTTAAATTCACTGCCATTCTCTCTTTCTTTTTTTTTTGGAAATCCTTCCCAACCCTTTTCTTCCATCTCTCGTCTTTGTTTCTCTGTAGTGTATGTGGTGGAAGACAGGAGAAGGGACGACACAGCGGACACAT
The DNA here is from genome assembly GCF_007364275.1 of Archocentrus centrarchus. NCBI lineage: Eukaryota > Metazoa > Chordata > Actinopteri > Cichliformes > Cichlidae > Archocentrus > Archocentrus centrarchus. The sequence continues at coordinate 23,585,735 of NC_044355.1, read as the reverse complement.
GCCTGACAGCCTGCTGGACAGCTCTGTGCTGCTGCTGTCTCTGGGACATGCTCACATAACGCCATCCCGCAACTGATCAACCCCTATTACCCTCTTGCCCCTATTTCTGTGCCTCGAAGCCCATCACCCTTTCTCCCATCTGTTTTAAACCTCGCACTCCCTTACAACCCCCCACCCCCAATTTCCTCCGCGATTCCCGTACGTCTGTAAAGCTGTAAATGACTTCTATAAATGAAGTCCTCGATCCCATATGGAAGCCTCGTACTCAACCTTGATGTGAAGCGCTGACTGACCTGTCCACGGATTACACTGCAGCAGTTTCCGAGCTTGTAAACATAAACTAAATCTCAGGCTCTTAACTAAAATTGTGCAACAACACACGAAAGCTAAAGATGCACACACAATAAGGTAGAAACCAAACATACAGTATACATTGATCTCAGGCTCATCTGGCGTGATTCTCTTGGGCACTTTATGATGATTACCTCTGTAATATACTCCTGCCTATCCATAAAAGCTTCCCTTATTCCCTCCTTAAGCTATGCTTTCTGCAATGTCTAAGAACTACTCCTGATATCCAAAGGCCATTAAAACCCTGGCTGCTAATGAGCCACAGGGCTGATGCTTGAAATGTTTCCCTTTTATTTGCACACTAGTCATTTTAGCAGATGTATGTATGTCTGTAGGTGGTGAAACAGTAAATGGAATTTATTTTTTTTTTAAAGACAGTGACTTATGTTAGATTATTGGTAATATTTAATGGCCACAGAGGATTTTTTTCCCTTGATATTAAAATAAAGACTATTATTATTTTTACATACCTTAGAAATAAAACTGAAACTATGTAAAGGAAGTGTTGTGATTGCTATACAGACTAATCCAAATCACCAAAACAATGCCTTTTTGCTGTAGATGAGCCTTGCATTAAAATAATTAATTGCCATAATAAAAGGCTCTGTTTGTTCAGTGGACTGTATGTGAATGTGGTGTTTGAGATTCAGGCAGGGTTGAAAGTATAGATCCGTGGCTGTTGGTGACTGGCCTTTCTGCTATTTTTAACACCATATATTTTACAAACACTGTGGGGGAAAAAAAGCAAAGGAGAAAATTAGTCATAATTGCCAGGCAGCAGTCGTGGAGGAGGTGAATTACAGGATGCACAGTTACTCAAGCACAAACTCTTTTGGGGTACTTGTGTTTCAAGTGATTTCCTTTTATGCCACAACACTGTCACACTTTCAGGCAGTGCATTTATTGCAGCTTTGTATACACGATTACCTGAAGCACGGTACTTTTTCATTTCTAGAAGAAATAACAGAATAAACATCCATTTATTGAATATTGCATGTTTAAGGATTAAAATTCATGGTACTATCAAACAATGTATAAAGAATATAAGGCTTATGTGTAATGGGCCCACTTTTAGTTAAACCTCATAACTTCCTGTAACTGGCCACTTGGGGGCACTGTGGAAACAGGCTGTGAAACTAAAAGCAATTCCGTGATGAACATGTTGGCAACATTTTACTATTTACACTCTAAAACTGTCCTGATTGTGACCTCTTATCAAATATAAGTCCAATATTCACTTACCTTTCAACAGTTTTTGGCTTCCATGAACCTGAAGATATTTGGTTTAGCTGCTAAATGCTCCACTACAGTCACCTGCTGAGCCAGTTCACTGCCACTGTGGGTAAAATGGAGACTTTTTCACCCCCAAAACTGCCTGATGTGGCAACGATAAGCCAACCCTGAAAAGTCATGAGCTAGCAGGGGAATTGTAGAATCATGTGAAAACTGCATTGCACTTCATTTGTGGGATACAGCAGGGAGCTCGCAGGTGAACCAACTGTAGTAAACCATAGTTTGCATCACAGACCCCATTAAACCAGCCTCCACAATACTTGCAACTATTTCAATTAAAAAACACGTTCTTTTGCTGCTATAACCTCCACTGACTGGACAATTTATTAGGTGCTTGTCATTGAAAATATGTATTCAGACAATAACATGGGACCAACTCAGAGCATTTGGGCAAGGAGTCATGGTCAGCATGACCTACTGAAGTTCAAATCAAGCATCAGAATGGGGAAGAAAGGAGATTTAAGTGCGTGACTGTTGGTGCCAGACAGGCTGGTCTGAGTGTTTCAGAAACTCCAGATCTGCTGGGAGTTTCCCTCATAAACATCTCCAGGGTTTTACAGAGAAGGGACTGAAAAAGAGAAAATATCCAGTGAGCTGTATTCAAATGGCCCCCACAGTCACCAGATCTCAATCCAACAGAGCACCTTTGAGATGTGGTGGAACGGGACAGTCACGCGATGCATGTGCAGCTGACAAATCTGCAGCAACTGTGGGATGCTGTGATGTCAGTGTGGACCAGAAAACGGTGTTTGCTGATGCAAACACCGGCATGTTTGCATCAGCAAGGGTAGATGTCACTGTTTCATTTTTAAACTATGTTATCTGAACGGGTGATATCAGATGTTGTCACAGTGCCTTTCATGATAATTGCCTGGCAACAGTGAGAAGACACCCCCCCCCCCCCAAAATAAAAAAAAAAGGAGACCGCCTGTCAACCCTGGCAGGTGTATTGCTGGAGAGCAGAGTAAGTGCAGGTTCAAGTCTGAGGCTGTATTTTTGGGGTGCTTTTAAGTTGGTAAGCAACATCATCAAAAGCACTGTTCATATCATCTGTGACCACATACACAGTCCTCCTTTATAATTAAACCTTCATTTAGAATGCTGTCACATCTACTTTTGCTTATGTAAACATGCCTGAGCAAGTGTCAGGAGGCAGTAGATATAAAGAGCATACATAAGAGGCAAATGGTAGCTCTCTGTGTACAGTTAACAAAGGGGGGGGGGGGCTGCCTGTTTTAATTCCTGGAACTTTCCAGTAGCAGCAACACCTCAAAGATTCCTTTGAAATGCATTTCATTGTCATATAAGTAATACAAATGCATGTCATAAAATAATGAGGATGTTCTGTATAAATAACATCGGTAGCGTTCAAGCACAAAAAAAAAAAAAGAGATGAAAGTGAAGCACACGCAACTCGGCTGAAGTAAACAATTATGTTTTATTGATAAGGTTTCTCAGAAGAGTCTCGTTTCAGTGAATGTATAAGAATCATCCTTTGATAATACTGATTTGGTACATTATGACATCCAGCACGAGTCTCTTCACAGTGAGAGGGATCCATTACTGCTACTGCTGTTGGGATCTAGGACAGCTTCCAAACAAAAAAACAGTCAAAAACAACAAACTGGGGATTGATATTGTAGATATGGAGTATTAGAGTGCCACAAAACTCTAGAGTAGTAAGACCAGCTAAAGATTTTGCACATTACAAGCCACTTCCTCTTAGAAATATAAAACTTGATAATCTGAACAATATTCTACTGTGCTGCATAAAGGTAAGTCTATACACTGTACATCGAAATATATTTCGAAAAAACAGATTTCACAGTTTTAAAGACTTTATTTAAAGTATAAACTGTTTTTTTTTAAACACTTTATTACATAAATTATTCTTTTTGAGAGTGACTATTATTTGCCCTGGCAGCAAACAGAAATGAATACAAAAACAAAATGAACATTTCTTACATATCTTACAAAAGAAAATAAACTCAGCCATTTAATGTTCATATTGAATCGAACTGGTGACTCATTCATGATTGTCATATAGTACTAAGAATAAATAAATAAAAAAAAAAAAAAAAAAGAGTCAAATCAAATAAATACTAACGTAGCATGTCGTCTGGACTCTGTGAGTGGTTGTGTTTGATCGTTCTGTACAGAAGTGCCTTGGTGAAAGTCTCACAATTCTACCGCGACTGGAACGTACAAAACTACGGCATCTACAGTATACGCAACATCCTGAAATTCAGTGTAGTCGGACACATATGTAGTAGCATGATTCTTCTCCCCGATTTAAAATAAACAATGCTGTGTGATACCACTGTCCACAAATATAGCCATCACTTTTTTTTTTTCTTGGTTTTTTTTTTTTGTTTGTTTTTTTTTTTTTTTAAAAAGTTTCATTTGTAGTCTGTTAACAGCGTGGATTTTCAAGGATGCCGTCATAACGCCTGCGTGTGTGTTGCTTGGTTGGATGTGCGCTGCCTCGGGCAGCGGAGGACTGGTCCGAGGTGGGCAATGGGAGGCCTGAGACAGGGAGACGACTCATAGTGTTGGACAACATTTAGCATTGCCTTGTCTGTCGGTGTGTACGGTGTCCTCCTTTGATGAGTAGTTGTGATGGCTGCACTCTGGAGCGGCTTTGTCTCCACTTTGGTCCCTTTGCCTCTAGTATCGATTAGAGACAGACAAGCCTTTTTATCGCAGAAGCCACCGCAGTGCAACTCTCCCATGTTATCAGTAGCTGTCATGGACGCTCTCAGTGTGACCCAAAAAATATGGGCAAAAATATCACTATCTTTTTTAAAAAGGGGAATCTTCGTACTCATTAAGCAACAGTTCTTAAAGTTCTTCAGTGCTTTTTCAGTTGTTCAAAGTTTTTTCAAAAGAAAAAAAAAAAAAACTGAACCCCAAAAAAAAGAAAAAAAAAACTGACTAAACTGTATTTTTTTTTTCTTTTTTTTGCCTGTGGCAGTAAAATTAACAATGTGTTGTCTGATAAGTCATTCTTTTTAAAAGTCCCTGCAGCGTTCCGTGAATAACCCCGTTTGTTGGTTAATTCTCCATGGGTTTTGAGAGGAGGGAGGTTTGAGGAGGCTGGGTAGGGAAAAAAAAAAAAAGGAACAGGGACAGAATTTTGAGAAGCGGGAGAGAGGGAAGAGTCTGCCCTTCAAGTGGGCTGTTACCTCCTGCCCATCTCGTTCTGTCTGAGAAACTGGATGTTGTTGCTGCTGTCAGCCAGTTCTGGATACTGCTCCACAGGCAGTACATAGTAGCCATCATAGCCCTGTACTCGACCTGTCGTTAGGAGCTGCTGTCTCTCCCCTTCTGTCCAGAGGCGACTGCCTCCCTTTCCGTCCCTAGCCCGCTGCTGCTCCTTTGCCCAGGCCCCCGCCAGGGCCCTCTGCCTGGCCAGCTCCAACAGTCTTACCTTCTCTTCGTCCACCACATCTGCAGCGAGCCCGTACCGAACGCTCAGTACTAGTGATGGAACCGCAAACTCCACAGTCACCCCTCTCCTCGACCGGCCACTCACTGTCACATTGATCCCGCTCTCCAGTGACTTGCGCCCGTTTGTAAGCCCCAGGGCCAACAGGTCACTGTCAGCAGAGCCTACCTTCACAAAGTAGTGGCAGTCCTTCCCATCCTGTGTGTAATGTGTGCCCTCAAGGTACTGCGCACCATTAAGCACCAGAGCCACTTTGCGGCTGTCCTCACTGGCCAGCGCTGACACGCCGGCCACCACTCGTCCCTCCTTCAGCGCCAACATTACTCCTCGGCCTATTATCGGGGTGCTGTGGCCGAACCAGTGGCCGGGCTTGTCTTTGCGCCTGCGACGCTCCTTGTTGAGCAGACGACCCTCCAGGGCCATGAAGGCCTGGTTGTGGCGCTCGGCTGCCTGCTGCACACCGGTTATGAGCTATATATATTTTTAAAAAAAGTTGAAGAAAAGCTTTGTCACTTTATTGAAAGGGATGATAATGTAACCACATACAGCCGACCGCAGTGAGTAATATAGAGTACATTTATAATATATTTAAAAGAAAATGGTCAATATTTGATTTAATAATGAGAATGGGTATATATATATATATTTAAATAGCTGTACCTGTCCGTTCTCACAGTGCTGGGTGGCCTGCAGCTCATACGGTGGCTCCACAAAGTAGAGCGAGTGTCGAGGGAACCCTGGGATTATGTTACTGAGCTGGAAGCCAAACATTACCAGCCAGCTCTTCACATCTACAGCAGCAGACAAGGGGGAAATTACTTTTGCTGAATGACAAAGTTAAACAGTAGCAAATGAATCAGTGATTTTATTGTAAAAAAAAAACTGAAAGTGTGTTTGCTTTTGTGACTTATCTCATCCGTGCCATCTGTAGTACATTGTTACTAACATAAACTGTCTAGTCCACAACAATCTGTTCCGCTGAACACGAGAGATTCCTGACAGTCTCAGGACATAAGCTAAGATGAGCTTGGTAAGTAAACTAGAAGCATTTTTTTTTCAGCTTTTTAATATGCTAGGAAGAAACACAGCCAACCATCTGAGACACAAGAGTACAAGGGCTAAATATTCATGCAACAGACTTCACCATGTACCTCATGTAATATATATATAAATATTCTACCTGTGACGTAGTTTTTGACATCCAGCATGTCACTGAGTGGGTTGTTGTTCTTGAACATATACAGATTAAACGGAGAGGGATCTTTCCCTATCTTGGGCCAGATGCTGTAGTCAGGCGAGGTCCACCGTCCAGCCAAGACATCGTAGTCCCGCTGGGTGAAGTGGACCAGCTTCGTCAAGGGGTCGTACAGACCGCCGTGGAAGCCCACCACCAGCGGGAACTCCGGGTTAGAGTCGAGGTACACCTCGCCGTAGGCTGTGTACTGGACCTGGGTGACAGAAGCAGAGTCAGTTTGCTTTTGCTTTCCAGTTGTCCCTGGAGCTGTGATCAGTCAAAAACAAACAATAATGTAACTGCTGTCAGAGGAATAAAGATCACAGATTCACAGCTGCTTTGCGGGAATACCTGTTTGATCATCTGTCCATTGCTGCTGAAGACCGCTAGCGGCGTGCCGGTGTTATCAGAAGCTATGTAGTATTCCTCTCCACTGCTCACCTCCATGGCAAACAGATGACCCTAACCATCAGATAGTTAGAAATTACAATTTTAGTTCATATTTCATGTTTCAGGATCATGGCTATTAGTCAGTTTGTCCCATAAAACATTATAGGTCTGTGTGCATCCACGCCCACCTGCAGGTCATAGTAGAGTGACGAGATATCAGAGCTGGAGTGGTTGAAGATGTGCGTCACCCTGGTTGGATGGTTGAGGTCAGCATAGAAGAACTGAAGGTGCTGTCCCAGGCTGTTCCTCGTGGACACTCTGCGACCGAGCCCGTCATAGTGATACACAACGCTCCAGCCTCCAGGCCCTCTATTATAAGCCCGCAGGAGCTGACCTTTAGAGTTATAGTCAAATACATCTGAACCACGCTGACTCAGGAAGCCGTCTTCGTCCAGGCGATACTGGACATCTCCCAGGCGCGTAATGCGATCTCTGAGGTCGTAACGGAGAGGCAAGATCCGGGCACTGTTCCCAGGATTCAGCAGGTGGAGGTTACCGTTAAGGTCGTAGCTGTAGCGCCAGGTAGACCAGTCATTCACCTGGAAAAATAAACATTGACTTTTGTGATTCAGACAGTTTTCATTAAAACAATGCCCCGAGAACAGCGCCAGAGGCAGATCACAGCTCATGGTCACTTCAACATCTAATGAAGACACAGTGCAAACAGTTTCACTACCCGGAGTATTCACCTTGACACCACTGAGCTGCCCATCTCCATCATAATCATAGCGATACTGTGTGGTGTTGGCGTAGGGGCCAATTTTAAGCTCTCTCTTCACCACCCGTCCCATGCTGTCGTACTGCACCGTCATCCAGTACATGAGAGAACGGAAGATCTCGTACTGGACCTCCTTGATGCGACCATGGGTGTCGAAATGCTTGCTCAGTGTCATAACGGCGGTGGTGATGATTTGATTGATGTCGTAGTAAATGACCCCAAACTTTCCAAAGTGTTCTATCTGTAAGAAGAAGGAAAAGCCAAAAAAAGGTACATTCACACACAGTGTGTTCCTGTCAGTAAATTACAAATTCTTTGATACAGAGTTGCTAAAATATGGAGTGCAAACCAGCATAAATTTCTGCACCTTTCCAGAGATCTCATCATATCGGTAGAGGTCAACAGGCAGTGGCGTCTCACTGATGACTGGCTTCATGCTGGCGATGCGGAAGCTGTTGTCATGGTAGGTGTAGTCAAACCTTGCGTTGACCATCCCCTCCTCGCTGAAGCGATAGATCTGCTTGTCGATAAGCGGGCCCATTTTGCGATAGCGGATGGTGCAGGAGAAGCCCCCGCTCTGCAGGTTGACCATCTTTAGCACACCAGCTGTCTCATCGTACCCAAAAGTGACAGCAGTGCTGTCGTAAACAATCTCTGACAGCTTTGTTAGCTTGCCGTACTTGTAGAGGACACGCCGTCCGGTGCCCATGTAATGTATGGACTGAGGTCTGCCGTCCTCACTGAAATCGTGGATGATGGAGGCATTGCTCTCCGGGGGGTTGTAGATGTTACGGATATAGCCGACTGACACGTGTGTGAACATGGTGTGGCGAGCGACGCTGGGCATCGTGACAGCTGTGACCCGACCCGAGGTGTCAAACTCAAAGACGTACTGCCTTTGGCTCTGCAGGAGCAGCACCATGGACTGGAAGCAGAGAGGGAGGTGAAACACGGATTAATATAATAGCATTATCATTGGGTGACTTGTCTCCTGTGAAATAGCACCAGGAGTAATTTGCTCTCCCCTGACAAATCTGAACCTTCATAACCATAAAAATGATGTATTATTTCACTCAGTCCTACAATCCAAATTACTGTACTTTCCTGCTAATGCCTTCCTCTGGATGTGACTCCGTGGATGACAGTGTTGAAGATAAATGCACTCACTTTGTCAAGATAGCTGTAGCTCCACACCTTCCCATCCACAAAAGAGCGAGACAGGATGCGTCCCTGGGGGTCAAATTCCGTCCTCTCGCTCATGCTGCCCCTCTGCAGCCCTACAAGCTGTCCGGTGGCAGAGTACGACACATTGACTACAGCCAGGCTGCTACTGGGCAACCACATAGCCGGCCGACCCTGAGCGTCGTACATGATGCGCAGAGTGAACTTGCGGTGATCGTCATAAATCTTTTCCGTGCGGGTGTTGCGATCAAAATCGATGGAGAGAAGATTGCGGCCATGAGCCTAAAGAAAAGGAAGACGTTTCTTAAGTTAATTAAGTAAATGACATATGTGGATTTTAACAAGTTTAGAAAAAGCTTAGAAAAATGGTTACCCTCAGCTTCCTCCCAAACACGGTGACCTTGCCCTTGGTCTGCTCCTTCCGGAGTCGCCACTCAATGGAGTTCAGACCATTGTCTGTGGGCAGGGTGATGTTCCTTCGGCCAATTGTAGGACTGACAGAACCTGCCAGGATGTGGGGCTCTGTGTGGAAACTGATGCCCATTCCATTGGCGTACATCACTCTCAGGGTCCCATTATTGCACAGCTGATAGCTGTTCCTCACCTGGTCTGTAGGGGGACACCAGCAGAAATGGCATCAGAGGCAATAGGACTTGCAGGCTGTGATTTTGTTCAGGAAGTTTCCAAAGTCAGTGAAGTGACCTGGAAGTGTGGGTGTGTGTGTGTGGGAGAGCTGGTCAAATTTCCTAAACACAAAGGAAAGGTGCTTCAATGCTTCCTTCATTGCCTCCTTAAGGCTACACTGGATCATCCATTATGAAGGGAAAGGAGACAATGCTTTCCCACCAAGCCGCGATTGTGAAAAACAAAGTGGTGGAGATCATCATGAACGTTACTGCTGGATTGTCCATCTAATGTCACACCTGGCTAATATTAAAACAGACTTTAAACTTTTAACAGTTTGTTAAACCAACTACAAGAATTCTACATTATTGAAATCTGCTGCTGCCTTATGTGAAGCATTCTGCAACATGGGTTTACAAAAGCACCATATAAATAAAGATAATTAACCATATTAAAATGATGTGAAGTGAAGGCTGTGAAGTGAAGGCTGTGTAGCTCAGCGTTGCCTTGCTATGCCCTCATTTTGGGAGCTGCTGCACTGCCATTGCTTTTAGGATTTTTCATTACTTAATTTTACTTCAGAGATGCTGAAAGGCCCTAATAAAGGAAAAGTTAAAGTAGATTAGGTGATAAGAGAAAATATGAGTGGACAGCAGGGGGAGCAACATTTCTTAATACAACAACACAGCTGTGACAGGAAAACTATATTCTTCTTAGAAATTCCAATCTTAGTAATAAAGTGATTTTTTTTTAACCAGCTGTCCATTTTAATACAATCTGCATAGCAAAAAAACAAACAAAAAAAAACACAGTGGGAGCACACATGGTGATGTTTGGGCTCCATCTTTGGGAAACTGTAGCGTCAACCCGGCAAACTCAGGTCAACAACATCTGCCTCGTGTTATTAAGCAGCTTAGTGTAAATGTTTTCCACTGAGGTGAATGAAAACTGATTAGGAAAAGTTGAAGTTTGGCTCATGTTAGACTATTCAACTACAACCATAGTCCTTGTGTTGAAATCCTGATCGAGCTTTGGGAAATGCTTTAAAGCACATTTGCTTCAGATCATCAAAGACAATGAAAAAAAAAAAAAAGGTGCAGCGTAAATGCAGGGGGAAAAATTATAATGTAAGAAAGCAGAGTAGCAAGGTGAGGGCATCGGTTTAATGTGGAGAATATAGGCAATAGATAGGATATGAACATTGGTGAGGAGGATTCATCATGTTTATTGCCTCTAGATAAAAGAAAAGCTTAGCCCTTTCTATTTTATGACCTTTTAGGCAAGGATACACAGGATTCAGTCTAAAAATTACTGTATATACAGTAGAAGCAGGTGAAAAGATAAAAAAGACCGTGGCCTAATTTAGGTTCCATCAGAAAAGTTGTATTATTTTAGCTTCACATTGCTTTTCAACCACACTGTAATTTCACTGAGGTCTGGGAAATGTTACATAAGCTTTCTCCAGTTTGGATGTAACTGATTCTGTCAGGCACACTGCAACTATACGCAGTGCTCACAAAGTGAGGCCTGTGTTGACAGGCGCTACATATTTACTCTATTTTTTACCACACGAAAATCCAAGCTTACACCCAACCGACCAATCGGACACGATCTGACAGAACAGGCACTTCAGCGTCTGATGGAAATGGAAATTTATAAAGATCCATAAAGATTTGCGTCAGTCAGAATCCGATCGTGTCCATTAAATGTTTACAGACCTGATTTCTCACTCCTTCCCACAAACTGCAAAGTATTCTAAATAAAAAATCCTCAGGCTAAAGAGACATCGCTCCACAATCAGCATCTCTCCAATTTATCGACTTCAACAAGAATAGAGGCAGATAAGCCCATGATTAATGCAGAGGCTAAATTTTCCCTCTGATGTCTGAAAGCAGGCGCCCTGATCACAATGAAGTGATTAAAAGCAAGATTAAATTGTTTTCAGCTCAGAAATATCGAGAAGATGCAGAGTTGGGAGCTTTCTTTATTTCATTTACAAAAGGTGAGGGATGGTGGGGTGGGGTGGGGTGGGGATCGGATGGTTTTCCCTTTGAAGTCCTGCCATAAATGACAGTAATCCATAAGGCCAATTTGTAATAAAGCTCCAGGCACATTTTAACAATGCCTCAAACAGACAAGTGAAGCTTTTTCCATTGACTTGGCAGCAACAGCCTTTAGATAAATCTTCTCTGCTCTCTCTGTCTGAACAACCTCGTAATAAAACAGAAGCGAGGTAGAGGGATAGCGAGTGAGAGAAAAGAGAGAGAGAGGGTGAAATGAGAGCTGGAGGGCCAAGGAGAATTCACTGTGCTGGAGTTAATGAAGAGAGCGAGAAAGAGCCGAAAGTGAGGGAGATGGTTAAGTGAGTATGTCAGCAGAGAGCTGTGCTCAAACCCACACATTGCAGTGGAAACCTTAAATTACTTACAGCTGTGTGAACAAACTCTGCTTCTACTGCAACACAGGTGGATCACTGAATATATACGTACAAGCAACATTTTCTCAGGACTTTTGACTGTTAAAGCCCGGTCTGCGTTCAGACATCCAATGTGCCGCACTGGTCAGCGGATGAGGGAGGGTGGGGGGATAACTCTTCTTGTTCTTTGTCACCCCCCCCTCTAAACAGACCAAATAAGCTCAGGGATCATGGGAACTGGTTGAGAGCTGCATGTGTATGTCAGTGTGTGTGTGTCTGTGTGTAAGGCGAGAGCTTGAGGGATGAGGAGGATTCACTCTACACGAGTTAATGAATTTTGCTGTGATGATATTCAAAAGCAGGATGATCCCAGCTGGGATTAACTATATATTGGTAATTTTACTCCTTAAGAGGGGAGCGAGAGAGGACTGGATGTGGGTAGGGGAAAGAAAAATAATCTCCTGGAGCATGCACATAACTGAGTGAAAATTAGAAGACTTTCAATTAGAGCCGGCAGGCCGGAGCACATTCAGCATCAGAGGGCGGCTGTGTTTTTGAATGCTAAGATAAAGTAGTTCTGGAGTCTGTGTGAATCTCATTAGAGCAGTGATACCATATAAACAGTTCTGCTTTAGCGTTATAAGGATTACTTAAATCTACTCAGAATGACTAATGAACAATATTCATTTGATTTACACTGTTTTACGTTGATAACTTGAGCCCAGGATTAGTCCACCTTTGCGCCACATCATTTCACAAGTATTTAAAAATTCATGGCCGGATCATTTTCCGCTGCATGTCCCGTACGTGCTGAGTGTGTCTCTACCTTGCACCACAGTGTATGAGGCTTCCACTGAGGACAGGTTGGTGATGACGGTGACATCGTCGTCTCTGCTCGAGCTCTCAATGTCAATGTTGATGGAGCGCTCAATCTCTCGGTGGAGACTTGTCACCATGCCTGTTGGGTATGTCAAATTGGTCAGGCGACCCTCGCTGTCATACCTGGGAGATGAGAGATTGCAGTGAGGGGACTTATTCATACTTGTACCACATATGTGCTGAAAAATGTGCGCACACCCAACAGACTATCACAAAAGGGAAGGGAGGTGGATGGGGCGTCTCGGTTGTAGATATAAAAGCTGACACTTGGGGGCAGCAGTACACCATTTGAAACTTCAGGAGAAAGCAGGAATCGGAGGACAGGAATTGATGGAAATAAACCCAACAACACTCACAGAAGAAAATACACACGCGCATTCAGAAGCGTTACCCTGTGTCACACACTCACTGGTAAAATGTGGTCCATCCAGTCTCGTCAGCTTTGGTGGCCAGGAGGCCTGTATTGCCACTGTAGCTCATCAGAGCCACTTCTTGGCCCAAGGCTGACACACTACGCAGTCCCCCACTGGGGTCCAGTCCAAGGGTCACCACTTGATTCTCAGGCAGCAGCACCAGCCTGAGCAGTCCAGCTCCTCCTCCCTGTCCCAGCCCATCCCTCCTGACTTTGACAGTATTGTTGCAGTTATCCACCAGCATGGTCAGCTCGCCATCAGGACCATAGGTGAAGTTGTAAAGCGGCTCCCCAGTCACTAGGCTGACGGTCTGGATGTGAAGCCCCTCCCCGTTGAAGACATACAGCTCCTGCTCCCTTGGAGATGCAACTTCATACTGCGCCGATCCTCCATACCCAACGCTCGAGAGGGCAGGGCCCGGTCGGTTCGCGTGTACAGCTCGGATGCGTATGTTGTTGAGGTCCGCAATGAAAAGCGTCCCATCGGGGGACACAGCCAGAGAAGTGGGAGAGTTCAAGCCGGCGTCAGGGGCGTAGCCTTCGTCACCGTAGAAGCAGTTGCAGTTGACGTCATTCTTGCAGTCGCAGTCGGAGGCAGCACCAGCCAGGAGAGAGATTTCTCCATTGGTGCTCACCTAAAAAAAATAAATAAATAAACAGAATAGTCAGTGAACAAGAAAGACTTGAAACAATATTGTAAAACAAACAAACAAACAAAACTCTGACCAAAGTGCTATTTCCAAAACAATCAGACCAACAACTACATACCTGTCTCACTCGGTTAATCTTTTTCTCATCTGTTTCAGCGATGTACAGGATGCCGGTGTGGGACAAGGCGATGGCTGTGGCGCTCTCCAGGGCGGCGTGTATAGCCAGCTTACTGAGGCTATAGTCGATGCCCGGCACTTGGCAATGCATAGGTCGACCTGCTATAATGCTCACCTTTAGGAAACAACAAATTTTTTTGAAATGGTGTTTTTATTCTATTGAACAGCGTAGATAAACTTTTCATAATAAAGCGAGATTCCAACGTAAGATTCCAAAGTAGAAAGTGGTATCTTCTTAAAACTAATTAATCAGTAATTTTTCTGCTACTGCAAAACTTAGAAAACTGTTAGAAAATTTGAACTTTTACTTCTAAATTGGCTTTAGGAAGCCTAATTGGGACGAAATCTTGTCAAAAGCCTATAGTGAGTGTCCACCCTAATGGGCTTGCAGTGGTGATCCAGCCTTGTATGTACAGACCTGGTGGTTCTCAGTGATGCGTAAGATGACATTGTTTTCCAGGACGTACAGAGAGTTGTCCATAGGGTTCACTGCTAAATCTGTGGGCCACTCAAGACGCACCTGACAGGCAGAAACAGAAGTTATACGATACGTGAGACAATATCTATGCTGAAAAGGTGCCAAGGTTCAGACAAGTCTCTTATTCATTTAAGTGACTGCAGCAGTGTTCACTTTCTTCTGATCCATTCATTTATCCATTGACTCTTTAATCCCTCCCTAAATCAGTTTCTCCCTGACCTCCTGGCTGGCTCTTGTCCACAGAGTCATCATAGCTCAGCACTAAGGGAGCTCTTAGATCATCATCAATCACACCATCGCCTTTTGTCTCTTTTTCATTCTCTCCCACCTGGCTGACGTCCATGCTGGTATCACAGCTCAGAGGCCGCACGGCGGTCAGGTCGTTGGCCCCCAGCAGAGTAGAGATGATGCCATTCTGGTCCACCTTGCGGATCATGGTGGCGTCGACAAAATACATCAGCCCATTTTTATCCACTGCGATACCTGTCAGTGGGGGAGATGAACGCCATGAATGACGACTCATAACTCAAACACTGCGGGCAAACCATAGACATTTTAAGTCAATTAAACTTCACTCTTTCAGCGGCTGAAAATGAATTGCAGCCCGGGCAGCTCAATTGCTCTATGCTTCATCGAATGAGAGGGAACACAGTGATGGAACGGCATTGAAATGTTGAGAAATGTTAGTTTTGGGATGAGTCATCGGGATGCAGAGCCGAGCTCCTCTCAGAGGACAACTGTAGACGGCACGCAGATCGTCTAGAGTGGCAAGCGATCTGTTGCGCTCTTCTTCCTTTCTGGTTTCCTCTTGATTTCTTTCTTTTTTTTTTTTTTAACACCCAACTTTCTACTTTTCATTTGTTTATACCGCTCTCCGTTTTATCGTTTATCACTGGGGTGGTGTCACCCTGTCAGTCTATCAGGCAGCAGACACTCAGAGAGGTGTGACTGTTCAAGTAAAGTGTGCCCAGAAATAACTTGTAGATGCAGTGGGATAGAAAACAACAGATGGAAGATACAGCAAAGGGCACAGAGCAAATGATATGGAGATAAAAAAGAAAAGAGCAGAAGAACTAGAGGAAGAGAAGAAACAGGATGAGAGAGGAACTGATGCTTTCTGACTGTGTGACAGGTAAGAGGGAATCAGAAGTTCATTGTCTTCTCCGATCTTCCCATCTTATCTCATGAACCAGGCACACACACACACACACACTCATGGGTACACACAGCGTATATATACTAACATCTGTAGTGCACACATGTGTCAATGGCAAGAAATGTGACAGTGTGACATCCTTGACAGTTTGGTGTCACAATGTTCTAAGATCCAATGATCTACAAAAATAATTCCATTATAAGTTTAACATTAACCTGGTTTATAACCTCCTTCTGTCTCTGTCCTGCTTTAGTTGAGTCATAAGATGGGTGCAATAGGAAAAAAAAAATCTCATCATCTGGAAATGTAAGCCCCCTTAAATTACATGTCTTGTGAACTGAACTGTGGGATCACAAAGTAGAGGTCTACTCAACAAAACTCATTTCAAAGAATATCTTCTCTCCACATTACATACTGTAATACAAGAAAATGTAATTTAAACAATATGGAGCTAACTGTGAAGTGAAATTCCTGTAAGTGGCTCACCTTTGGGGCTCATAAGCGTAGCTTCAGTGGCTTTGCCACCGTCGCCACAGCGTTCATCGAAGGGCAGGCACTGCTCTCCGGTCCCCGCCACAACCTCAGCATTGTCTGACAGCAGCCGACCACCAGTTAATGACCGAACGCGGTAAATCCGTCGAGAGTTCGTGTCTGAGATAAACAGCGCCCCAGATACTGGATCCACAGCCATAAAATACTTATGGGTTGGGTTATTACTGAAAGGAAAAAAAAAAAAAAAGAAGGTGAAAAAAAAAAAAGCATGATTATTACATCGGTGAATAGCCTGGATTTATATAATAAATGAAAATACTTTGAAGTGCTTTTGCAATTTTTGGTGGTATGCTGTTAATTTATCGTCCTGAGGCTCTTACCTGTGTCTGAAATCTTTGTTCCTTTAAGAAAGAAAGGGAGATAAAAGCACAGCAAAACAAATGTTAATTCACACAGTCTGCACAAAGCAACCTACAGAGAGCAACACAAAGCTGGCAGTGGTGTGAACAGCAACATTTAAAGATGTGTAAAAACACCCTGGGGAAATGTTATCTAGCACAGTCTATATTTCTTGCCAGCCCAAGTCTCTCACCTCAATTCTTTCATCTAACATGTTATAAGTACTGAAAACATCCAGCCTTTAGGCACCCCCCCCCCGCCCTGTTTTTTTTTTTCCCTTTTTCTGCTGACTTACCTCAATCTATCTGCAACATCAAGAAACCTCTAATTTCAAAACTGCTGTCTCGTTGATTATTATATTTTTATGATGTCCTAATTTCCATTTCTACAATTGATCTGGAGCTTTACCTCAGTTCCAGGATGCCGGTTGTGTTCATAGACGGGTAGACCCGGCGTACAAAATTGAGGTCCCCGACATACAGGCTGCCATCGATGCCCATTGCCAAGGCGACGGGAGCCAGCAACTTGTTGCCATCCGCGAGGCCGTTACAGCTGGGGCACGAGATGCTGCGCCTGCGGCCGTTTCCCATGATGCTGGTGATTACCGGGGGCTGCTCTGTCACGAAGATGTTCTCACCGCTGCCTTTGTGAAGGATGCCTGGGATGTGTGAGAAAAGATGAATTAGATAAATCAAAAGCAGATAAGGTCTCATTATTCCACCGGCAAAAATGTAGCGATTAAGTATGAACTGGAAGATTACGCATCTACTTTTTCACCACAGTGCTAGTATGGCTCCAGACACGTCCCCTGATATAGTACGGGCATCCCTTAACACTTTGCTGGGGCCACCAAGAGTTCAAAACTTTTTTAATCAAATACCTGCAAGCTTTTAGCCTCAGCTGAACTTGTGTATAGTGAGCTAATTAACATGTTCAAACCAAGCGGCAACCTCTGGGGTTGAAAAACGAAGCCAACATAAAAGTGCCAAAAACAAGTGTAGTTCCCTCTAATTGGTAGCTATCAGCTAATTTAAGTCACTGAACTGGACCTTTCAGCGGTGTTTTTGCGGTGCTGTTGCTTTATGCGGCCTTTTAGTGACAAATATGTCGGCTTATGTCCAAGAAGACGATGCTCCAGTTTTAATGAATGAAATTCTGGTATTAGCACTTTATTACACATTTATCTCTGTCTGTTGGAGACACCAGGGCAGACTGTGGATGCACTTTGGTGGTGATGGTCTGATGATGATGACTAAAACTAAGGCTTCAGAATTGGCGTTCACAAACCAATGGGCGACACCATTGTGGCTACATTTATCTTTTATATACAGTGTATGGCCTACCATGAAAGCAATCCTGAACCCCCGTTTTGGTAACTCTGCCAACCACACCACCTGTCTCTGTTTCAGTAGCTGCTGCTGATTGGTCGGTGCAGAATTTTTGTGGATGAGGGAGTCAAACTAGGTGAGACAACACTTCCCGTGAAAATCCTCACTAACAGGTAAAAAAAAAAAAAAAAAAAATACAAAAAAAGGGAGGGGGGGGCGGGTGGCGTCTGGCAACTTCAACCACAGGAATCGTAGCGTGGGCCAACTCCCACCACCACCAAGACAATGGCACATTCACTGCTGTAAACCTGCTACACAGGGGGAACTGGCTAAATATAAACTAGAAGGCAAAACAGGGAGCAAATGGAAAAGGTTTTTGCGTAAATATGCGGGTGTGTGTGTGTGTGTGTGTGTGTGTGTGAGTGGGTGTGTATACGTACCACTGCGTGTGTTGAGTATGTGGTGTTTGTTGAGAGACCAGCCGCCCAGATTGGTGGGATCCAATTCGTAGCCCTGCAGGAGTGCTGTCCGCTTCTCCCAGAGGATGAGACTGGCACATGACTCATACTCGTAGCCCACTGACACTACATGTAGAGAAGAGTAGATGCAAGAGAAACGGGGGTGGGGGTGAGAGTTGACGCACAAATTAAGAGATGAGAAAATATCAAAGAATCATTTAAGAAACAACAGAGGAAGAGCGGTTGTGAAACTTCATCAAAGTATAATCTCCCAAGTTCATTTAAAGTGTGAAACAGAGAGAAGCTAGTTAGCACCTGTACCAAAACCTGCACTCGCACCTTACTAACACTCTCACATGCTGTTAAATCAATTAAAAAAGCTTGCTAATTGGAAAGATTGCCCTTTAAACCTAGAGGCCATGCTGGCTGCAACGGTGAAAACTTTGCTCATGGAAACATAATGCCCCAATCATGTACACGTCCTGGCTGAGCCACAGTTAATTTGAGTAAATAAATTGAACAATTAAGGGAAATTAGTTGCGATCAGGTATATTTTTGAAGGCTACTTAGACAGCGTTTGTGTTATGCACTCTAAACTACGTGTTTCTTCATGGGTGTGCTTTTGTGCTTCTGCTTGTTAAAGGGAAAATGTGTGTTAACACATCAACTCCTTCTTGAGTCAGAGAGAGCGCTGCTGCCAGCACATTTTCAGCTTCACTACAAACAGTAATGCAGTATACCTGTGTCTGTATCTATGGTTAGCAAAATATAACCTAATCATCAACCATGTATGTCCTTTATATTCTCTAGGAATTGGAAAATAGCTGTTGCTCAAGGGACCTTTTGAGATCTTTCAGTGAATGCAATTTTCCAAACAGTATGCCCCTCCTCACTGAAGCCCCAGATGTCCACTGCATCTGTGGCCTGACAGCAGTGTTTGGCTGACAGCATCTGTGAGCGACTGTGACAGCAGAATGTAATAGCACTGAGGCTCCCCTGGACTCCTGCTTGCTGCTCCAGTAGTTAACTGCTAACTCCTCCTGATGGCTAATAACCCTTCACCACAGTTACGGCTGGCTGACTGAACCAAACGCAGCTTCAATGAAAAATAGACATATGAAAAAAAAACCTTCACTGGGGCCATATTACGAAGTGGATCCAAGCTGGGTTTCTGGTGTATTATCTCCCCTTCAGGCTCACTAATTAGCCCCTCTCCCTCTGTCATAACCAGTGCTGTCTTAGTGGTAAAGTGTCTAATGTATTCAGGGAGTGCAAGGCTGGGAAAAAATTGCCCCCCAGCACAGCTTTTCCCTCTATCCATCCCCTCCACTTACCGACAGCTTCAGAAAGCCCGTAGACCCTTTGCCCGTATGCATCTGTCTTATCCCAGATGTAGGTATATGCCAAGTTGGGTGAGGCATGGAACCACTTCTGGAAGAGGTGGCCCTCCACCGCTACCATCAGGTGAACCTTCAGAAGGCCCATGGACACCACGGCTGGAGTCATGGTGACCTTGAGGAGGGAGCGATAACCTTGGGTCCTGGAGCTTAGGTAGCACAGCTTTAAACTTGTGCCAGGCACCTCGATCTGCTCATGCAGCACCTGGAAGACAAAGAGAGGATGGTGGGAGAAAGGGATTAGGGGGATTAGAGAGAGAGGGAGTAATGGGGGTCACGCTTCCACTGATGGCTGAAGGACAAGAAATGGCAAAAAACAATGGGAGAAATAAAGGAATAGGAAAGAGGGAATAAAATGGGGGAACTATGGAAGCGGAAGGAGGAAGAGAGCTACAAAAGATAAGCGTACAGGAGAGTGGGAAGAGAGCGAGGGAACCAGAAGGAAGATTAGCCGGCAGCCAGAGGTCAGTGGTACTGCACCTGTGTCTCCGGTATGATGGGTTTCTCCCCTGGCTTGGAGCTGAAGAAGGAGGAGAGAGGGGATGCAATCACAAGTGGGTCAGGCCTGACGAAACCGCTCAGGTCACAGCCTGGGATCGTGTTCTCTTCTGTCTTAAGCACCAGAGTGTCCATAGCATAAAACTGGCTCCAGGGCAGCCACACGGTGCGCTCCTGGCTCAGGAAGGGGGCACGCTCGAACCGAAGGGTCAGTGATGCACCACCATTAGCTATCAGGTCAAACCTGGAGAGGTTTGTGAGAAGAGGATGGGAATGAGGTATATATATGAGGTATGGGGAGTGCTGTGGTGGATGGATAGGCCAAGTTATTTGGACCTAAACAGAGCTTCCTTTTTCTAAACAGTAATTACTCCACAACAACAAAACACCTGAAATAAATATTTCAACATTATTAATTACGGTACAAAAATGACTAGTACAACACACTGCAACAAGCCGACAACTTGAAGGCCAGCCTAGCCATCAGTTTGCTCTGAAATATGAACAAGGCGATGTTAGAACACTGGTTTCATAACAGAAGCGACTTTATTAGATGTTATCCTTTTAGCCTTTGTCACCGAATTATGGTTAACAGCTGCAGGTTAATGATTAGTAGAGGAAAAGGTCACACACACACACACACACACACACACACACACACACACACACACACACACACACACACACACACACACACACAATTGACATGTCTTATGGGAAATGGCCAGAGCTTTGTAAAGGAGCTGCAAAAGCCTCTAACAACTGGAAGAAAACAGTACTGAGCGAGACCAAACAAGACCAGACAGGGACGTGTTCATTCGAGACACAAGTCCATGAAGCTAGCAACTGCGTCTGGAATACAAGGTCAGTTAAACGTTACAAGAAGTTCAGATATTTCTTGAGGAAATTGCTGCAAAGAAACAAATGATAAAAGGGGATTGGTTAAAGAATATGACAGAAGACACGGGAAAAAAATGTATTTTTAATGTGTGGAGGTCAGGCTGAAGAAGCAGCGAATCAAATTTTGAAATAACATGTTAGAGATGTCAGTCGGCGTTAAGTTTAATAGAACTTCTAGGGGGGGAAATTGGACAGAACAGTCAAATCAAAGCAGCCTCCGAACTCGCCAAGCAGCTGGAATTCCTGCCGAGGAACTAAAAAGACATGTAAGATGACTCAACTAAATGTGTTTGGAAAGTGCCTATCAAAGGAAAAAAACTCAGAAATTCAGAATTGTTTAAACTGTTAAGGCTTTAACTTTGCTTTGATCACGCTTGTAAAATGTAAAATCGTGTGAAATCACGCAATCAAATCAAGTTTAGTAGAAGTAAAAGTAAGAAGTAATAAAGTAGGAGAAAGAATTTAAACTCTACATTTTCTTACACCTTTCTTCCTCTAAATTTACTACAATATACATGTGCTTTTTTTTTTAATATTTTCACTTCAGAAAAGTGTTCTAGTGTTACAATCCTCAGCTGTGTTATTCTTGCTACATACATTTACTCCTCTGCTATATGAAATCTCCGTTCTTTGATGTATCTAATTATTTGTTCCACCAACAGCACTGCTTCCTCATGGGATCACTTTTTCTAACCTAATCAAATCTAATTTAATAACAGAGCCTATGTGGTGAGGTAGTTTCCGTATTTCAGCAAGGAGTGCTGGGTGGCTGTTGTACATACATTCCATCCTGCCGTGTCAGCGTGTATCCGTAGTGGGGATAGTTGACAAAAGACACGTTCACCCCCACCAGAGGGGTTCCATCTGTAGTCAACACCTGACCCCGAATTAGAGATGCCAAGCTGGAAGAAGACAGAAGAGACACAGTGAGGGGAGCGAAAGTCAGTCTATCAAACCAGTCTTCCCAAACCATCCATCATCTGATTTGATTAATCTCTCCATCTTTCAATCATCCAATTTGCCCATTCAATTACTGCCCTGGTCTTCCACCACTCATTAATTAGAAACAATCAGCAGCCCCCACCATCTCGATGAGCTCACGTCAATCATGTAAACAAACCATGACAATATAGACGGGTATGTGTGCGTATTGTTAAGCGTGTGCGAAGAGATTGGCTTCTCAAGAACTAATAGACACAGATTAACATTTAAGCCTTTCAGGGTAACATCACTTTGATAAGTTATTTTCTTTGAAACATCCAATGTCAGCATGTGTAAATATATTTTGAGGAAAATCAGCACAGTGGACGGCGCTCCATGGCTCTTCTAAATCTATGGGGAATCTTGGCTTGCCAGCATTTGGCTCTGGGATTTGTTAAGGTCTTGGCTAGCTTTGCGAACCATTTCAAAGTCTATTTGATATTTGTTTGGTTTTTTTTTAGAAATCTAAAGACTGGATATTTTCCATGGCTTGCATTTATTCACTTAAATGTCAAATCTTCTAAGATTCGTGTTGAAAGCCATGCACGGTCGCTAACACAATACTACATTATTTGCAAACCTACCAAAAACAATAGAAAAATGTAGTCACCACAAATGATTTAAGTTCTTATCCAGCAGTCCTGCATTCATTATTGCTTTTTTATTGTTAGTTTGTGGGGCGATGAACAGTATCATGGGCTATTTTTTTTTTTTTTTCATTGGCTTAAGTAATTGAAATCTGATCCAGCCACCATTTTAGTAGGTTTTATCACTACACTACACAATATGTATCGATATCCACGGATAGCTTAATGTAAAAGCCTGATCCTCACATTTTAAAATGTTAGCTCTGTAATGTCTATGAGTAGCTTTTCTGTGGGCGGCTCATTTATGTCACATTCTCTAGATACTGTCTTAGTTGCTGGCAGTTGAGGACACCACTGCTGGCATGTATATTTTTTTCATATTGTATATTAATACATATCATATCATGTGTAGTTCCTGCTATACCTGGAGTTGAATGGATTTTCCGCAGGGATGATGTGGGTGCTGTCCCGGCCCACGAGCATCCTGACACGGTCGTAGAAGGAGCGGACTCGTGGCTGGGACATCGGGCTCTGCTGGATGACTAGCAGAGGGTCCCGGGAGCCCCGGCACAGTGGGCTGTTCTGGCAGGGACTCTGGATGCAACAGTCTGGGTCCATGCAGTCTGTCAGTCCATCTGATAGAAGAAGAGCAATGATAAAAGCTCTAAGGGATGCAAAAAAGCTTTTGAAGAATCTTTTTCTTTCACTAAGGAAAGTTTAATTTTGCCATCCATAGTGAGAGCTCTTCTCAGGAGACCTTGGCCTTAATTCTATTTTTTGTTTAATTTATTATTTTCTCTATCATCCTTTATTCCTTTTTAGAAGCAGTTTTTGCCAGATGAATTCCTAAAACTGAACTAACTACACCTCCCAACATTTTCTCCCGCTTTCCCACAACTTACCTCCTTCGTTGTCCTTGTTGTCGGCACAGGAGGTCTCCATGGCAACACTGCAACCAGGGCCCCTCCAGCCCGTCTGACATTCGCAATGCCAACTCTGCTGGCCCATGATGCACTGGCCATTTCCATTGCACAAGTTGGGACAGCCGTCTGGGAGAAGAGGACAGGAGAGGAGGGAGGGAGGGAGGGAGAGGAACAGAGGGATGTTTGTTTTATCATTAATGATGCACAGATGAACACATGCACGCACGCATTCACGTACGCACAAACACACACATGCTCATATGGTCATGATAGATCAATGAGTCACACTCAACGTGGCAACCACATAATGGTAGCATACTGCCAGTGTTGATTGTTCAAGAATCAATTCCAATCAGGAGGTCAGTTTTCATGCACACCTTTCCATCTATATGTCTCTGCACCTGAGAGATGGCTCCTAGTGTGTGTGTGTGTGTGTGTGTGTGTGTGTGTGTGTGTGTGTGTGTGGACAGCGGTGGATAGATCACTTTATTCACTTACTGGATGGAGCCCAACCCGATCATCTCTCTCTCTCTCTCTCGGTTGCAGTTTCTCTCTTGCTCTCTCTTACTTATGATTCAGTGTAGGTAATGGGATTCTGATGGCCTGAGAGTAATGCTTTCTCATGAGAGAATGAGATTATGCTTGACAGAGTGTGTGCGTGCATGTGCGTGTCTGTGTGGTGGCAGTCTATGAACTAATAAACCTTCACTTTAGCGTATGCAAAAAAAAAAAAAAAAAAAAAAAAAAAACCTTACCAGAATCTACGACCCTGGAGCCAAGTAAGTTCTGTAACCAGCATAGCAAGGGCACCCTCAACTCAGGAGTGAGTTTAAGGCAAGGAAGAGCAGACATTTTGAGGGACTCTGGATAAGGGAATTTGCAATTATAGAGGTACCATTTTCTCACTTTAACATCATCTGGTAACTTTTGAAGGCTTATATCATATGTACATATTTATGCTGTATATATATTTTAGACATTTTCTACAATATTAATATACTGTCATATTTGCCTATATGAGGCTATAAACCACAGCCAGTTATCTTAGTATAAAGACTGGAAGCAGGGGAATCAGCTAACCTGGCACATATGTTATAGTATCCATCTATCAGTCCTGCTAAAACCACAATAACTAACATGTTATATGCTAAAACTGAAGTGCGAAAACTTGCATTTTGTCATTTTACAGGAAGGTATGTGTGGGATTATTTCTTGCCAGGCAGCAGTGACTTCCTGCAGTGCTGTTACTGCACGTTGGCCAGGAATCCAGGATAAAATCCAGAAAGTTATACTGTTATACTGCTGTGGGCCAAAAAAAAGTCCCATGCATAACCCGTTGTAAAATATTTATATATATATTTTTTACACTTTGGCTTTTCCCCCCTGATTCCAGTCTTTATGCTAATCTTAGCCAAACGGCTGCTGGTTCCAGCTGAATAGAAAGATCTGCGATTACATCAATCTTTCACAAAATGCTCATTTGTTCCTTTAAATTGAGTCCTGTATTAAAATAATTTCACTAAATTGGGACCATTAAATATCTCCTAAATGCCATGAAATAAAAACTTTTATAAACTCACTATATTCCATTTGATAATTTGCACCCATGCTGAGACAACGTTCCCCATTAATAACTTCTTTTTTTTTTTTTAAAAGCCTTTAACTCCTAGCTTGCCTTACAACTTTCCCGTATTTTTCCAAATCACACCTCTCTCACGCAAGACTGTCTGTTTGCCACATTATAATCTATCAAGGAGCGGAGGGAGGGGTAAAAAAAAAAAGGCATGATGACACACAATGACAATGTTTTCTCTAGCAGCACAAAGAGCCCCAAACAAACTTGTCACAGTGATTTCCTCTTAAACAAATGAGGGAGCGGGATGCGACACTCTTAAGTCTACCCACGGGAGATGAAGGCAAAGAAAGGGTTGACTGATAAAACAATACGTGCATGCACGAAAGGCACTTATTCGCAAACGCTCGCACGCACGCACACGCCCAGCACGGCACACCCAGGAGATATGACCTGACATTTCTCACTCAGTAGCAGCGTGCCGACACAGAGTGAGGAAGGACAAAATAACCCAGTAAGAGATTATGAATATGAAATGCTTTTCACTGAGTCCTGCTCAGTAGATTAATGAACATATTTCCACTCAAGTTGCACTGTAGGATTTTGCCCTCTAACAAATCGCTGCATCTATAAAGCCATGCATTATGAATACAAATAGTGCAATCTAAACCGTGGCAGCAGCTAAATTAACAGCCATTTCACCTCGATTGGCATTTTATCATATGTCTCAACCACCACCACGATGAGGGGGGGGAAGTCAACAAAGGACTTTTAAAAAAGACAGCGCACCATCTTGCAGAAGGAGCAGGGAGCCAGAGGAGCTTAACAACGTTACTCAGTTCAACAAGAAGACTCAAATCAAAGGTTTTATCTTTAATTATGACCATTTTCTGCATCAGGGGACTGCTCATGATGCTGTATTAACAGTCAGGCTGGAATAGATTGTCCCCAAGTACTGAGCTTGGGGAACAAAGGCAGTTAGCAGTGATTGCCTGTTAAATGGAGTTGCCATTTAAAAGCAGCCAAATACTTATGAAGCACCCGGACAGGACAATCCATAGCGGGCATTGATTGGCTTGCCTGGGCAGGCCGGCACGAGGCTCCTCTCTCTTTAATGCCAGGACCGAGTCGATACCCCCTCATACTAACTAGAATAAAGTGGGATTTCAGAAACTATTAAGTCCACCCTCCCCAGTAATGTAGTTGGACTCTGATGAAATCCCCCTAAAAAGGAGAAGAAATTGCCTTGGGTTATGGGTGAGCACACACACACACACATACTGTGTGGCGTGTCTGTGGGTGTGGATGGTGGGGCATATGACTAGAAAGATATCGTGTAAGACTCCAAGGATGAAGTGAGAGAGAGGCAGGCGGAGATAGAGAAAGATAGAATGAGAACAAAGTGTATAAAAGAAACTAAGTCGAGACATTGTACTGAAAAGTTCCACCTTTCTCTCCATTCCCCTTGTACCCAGCTCTGCCTCCTCTAAAGGTCATAAAGTAAAGGTCACAGCCATAAATCCGCGATCACAGCTCTCAGATGGACCAGATAACTCTGTACTTTCTCAAATATACCCCACTCACCTACTTCTCCTATTCTTAACAAGCTACCTTTGAAATTACATTGATTGCTTTATCCCACATTGTTCTTTGACCTACCTCTCTGCTACCCTTTGGCTCCATCTCTTCTTTTTTACTCTCCGTCTCTTGCTCCCTCTTTAACCCTGCAATTTACCTTTTCTCTGGGTTGGCTCTTCATAAAACAATGAGAGCTATTCCATTAAGCGTAGAGGGTGAGAGGACACTCTCAACGGCGCTCCAGGGACCTGTACTGTCAGGCAATCTGTGCTGCTCCGTGCAACCCGACAGAGGTTCAGCTGCGGGGCTATCTATTAAGCATTCTTGTTGTGCGTGTCAGACAACTCACCTCAGACTTGAACCCCTCTCTGTGTGTTAACCTGAGCTGTTATTCTGTTTATTATTGAGCGATCTGACTAAACTACATATATTTTTTTGTTTTGGATTGTTTTGGTGGGGATGATGAAAGTTAGAAGTTCTTGAATTAATACTGTATGCTCTTTCAGTCACATGAGCATAATCAAAACGCACACACACACACACACACACACACACACACACACACACACACACACACACACACACACACACGTACACAAAATAAATTTAGCAGCCACTCTACCATGGCCACGACAGTTGCCACAAATACCCAAATGTAAACACACACACACACACACACACACACACACACCCACACACACACACACGCTTAACAGTTCTGTATTTATTTGACACCACATTGAGGCCTTGCATCATTGGCTTATGAAATTCACCAATTACCTCAAAAGTTCTTTACAACTTTCATCATTTTCTCCTTGTGTGAAGCAGCTGTGTTTACACGGTACACGAGTGGAATACCTGAGTGTTATGTGTTTGTGTTTCCAGGTTCCACGCTGGAAATATTAAGAAGAACACGCTCACACGCATGCACAACCACACTTTCACAGCACAGCCCCTCAACACTGCTGATACCACACTAGGCTCTACGGTACCCCACAACACATCAAGGCTCAATGACAGCTAACCCCTGCTGTAGTCCACTGCTGTAATGGGAGTGCACTACATGTAGGGAGTCATCATTGAGACTGGAGCCCTAATCTACGGACAGATAGCACCACAGAGTCTACAGAGCCAAGCCAGGCCAGAACCCACAAATGCAGCAGCTAGCTTCTACCACCACAGGCTAAGAAACAAAACACCAGAGTCAGATACGGTACCTGCTTTGTCAACCATGCTCCCATGGTCTGCAGTGGGAGAAAATGTGCAAAAGGTAAGAGATGTGGAGAGTTTTTTTTTTTTTTTTCTGAAAGAAATGCAAGCAACATCATGCAGAGCTGAAATGAATAACAGGCAAGCTGAGATAAGCTAACACTGAGAGTGTCTGGTGCTAGTGAAGTGTGCTTTGCGCCAAGCTGAGGCCTGATAACTCTTTCATCTTGGGCTGATGCTGCAGTCAAAGCTGCCCTACTTTCTGATGGGGGAAATCGGGAGATCATAAACTGTTATTCCCCTGTGCATATGTATGTGCTGGTGTGTGTAGGTGTATATAAATATATATATATATATATATGTGTGTGTTGCTATGTGGGTATTTTGGTGTTTGTTAGGTGTGTGTGTGTGTGTGTGTGTGTGTGTATCAGATTGCAATCACAGTGCTTTTGGTGACAAGGAAATGAGACTTTGTGTCTCAAAGCACTGATGGTGAATCAAAGGAATCTGGCACTCATCCATCCAAAGTGACAGTGATGTCAATATGAGACAGTGATTGACTGACAAAAACACTCACACACACGCTCTAGCACAACTGTGTGCATGCACACACCATAAACAAAGTGAGAGTTATTTTCTGATCGCAGTGAGGTGAAGTGTTTTTTTATTTTATTTTTTTTGCCTTTCATCACATAACTTTGGTGTTTCAAAGGCCATAAAAAACTAAGACTCCTGGGGTCTGCAGTTGAGAGGCAGCATAAAGCAGCTAAATCCTGCTCTTGTGTAATCTCCCACCCCCACTTCTAAGAAGTTTGCACCTCTTCCCTCTCTTCGCCCACCTTCTACATCAGCCCCTTCTTCAATTCCCCATAGTCTTCCTCTTGCTTCCACCTCTGATTTCCAAATTCCTTTAAGAAAGTATAAAGGAGCTGCCAGTTTATTCTGACTGGGTGCTGGTGTTTCTGTGCACACCCACATGTTGACACACAGGCACACACATCAAACACACACCTCCAGAAACACACTCACGACAAAAAGCTTACCGATGGTGCAGTGCTCCCCGTTCCAGCCCTGGTGACACTGGCACTTCCCATCCTTGCAGGTCCCGTGTTTGATGCAGAGTGGGTTGCACACGCGCTGATCACAGCCTGCGCCGGTCCAGCCTTCCTCACAGCGACAGGCTCCGCCCATACACACACCATGGGTTCCACAGTCCACAGAGCATACCTCTGAAGAAGAAAAATTTGGATCACAAACGGTGCTAGACTCAAAACTCTGTTTTTTTGTATTTATTGTTTTCAGTATTTTACAATTTTTCATATGCAGTCATGAAAAACTACGCACACCCCACCATTCAACAGCTCGCAGAACCACCTTTGCCAATGATAACTTGAAGTAATCATTTTCTCAGTCTTTCACATCTTTGTGGAGGAAATTTGGCCCACTCTTCTGTGCAATGTTGCTTCAGTTCATTGAGGTTTGCAGGCATTCATTTAAGCCCTCTTAAGGTCCTGCCACAGCATTTGAGTTGGTGTGAGGTCTGAACTTTGGGTCACTGCAACTCATTGACTTTTTTTCCTTTTCAGCCATTCTGCTGTGGATTTACTGGTGTGTTTAGATCTTTGATCATTGTCCTATTGCATGACCCAATTTGGGTTGAGCTTTAGCTGCTGGACAGATGACCTCAAATTTGACTCTAGAATACTTTGATATACAGAGGAGGTCATGGTCAGTCCCTGCAGTGGTAATTTTGGCTTTCTTTGGCCAGCTTCAAAACAAGCAGAAGTCATCACCCCTCCACCACCATACTTAAAGTTGGTGTGAGGAGTTTGTCCCAATATGCTGCATTTTTTTTTTTTTTTTCAAATGTGGCACTTATGGCCAAACATCTCCACGTTGGTCAAGTCTGTCCAAAGGACACTGTTCCAGAAGTCTTGTGGTTTTCTTCAGATGCAGCTTTGCTGTGCTGCCATGTTCTTTTTAGAGAGAAGAGGCTTCCTCCTGGAAACCCTTCGAAACAAGCCATACTTATTTAGTCTTTTTCTAATTTTACTGCATTGAACATTTAACATGCTAACTGAGGCCTGCAGAGTCTGAGATGTAGCTCTTGGGTTTTTTGCATTTTCTCTGCGCATTGCACGGTCTGACCTTGACGTGAATTTGCTGGGACATCCACTCCTGGGAAGACTGTGTTAACACACCAGGAAATTGCAAAAATTTCTGCTTTCATAGAGGTGCGTACATTTGCTGATGATCAGTTAATCAGGTGCATTTGATTAGCAGCCCCTGGCTGTTGCTTACCCTCTTAAATCTTATGGAAGCAGTAAGGGTGTACTTAGTTTTTCAGTCCTGCGAGTCCTGTGGAAACCTTCTTTTATACATGACCATGTGTATTCATAATGGACACTAATGGCCAATGTGCATGCTTGCTGTTTAGATGCATATATGTGCCATTTCATGGATAATATAAGAGCAAATGTTGCAAAGTACCAGGTCCTAACTTGAATTACCTTTACAATATGGTGATATGTCACCAAAACATCTAAAAAAAAAGTCATTTTTTCAATCGATTTAGTCAGATTTTCAACCTGGAAAACATTAAATGCTTCTGTGTTTGACTTCATATTACACTGGCAACAGCAAAAAGAGAGAACCTTGAGCTTCAAAACAATCAAATCCACATTGCACGTAAATACAACTCTGTCATGTATTTTTAATTAAAATCAGTAGTTATAGTAGTGCGACAACAGGGTTTATTTCCTGAGCCTCTATTACAGTCGCTGTCTGAGAGGCTCAGATGTTGCAGTCGGCGGCAGTGCATGTGGCGAAATGTGACAATCCCGCTTGTGTGCTCAGGACCCCCTGGTGTGCAGGGAACGTGGTATGTACAGACGTTTTGATACACACTTGCTGAGGGATCCTGCAGTGTGAAACAATGTTGTCTTTATTAAAGTTAAGCATTGCTTCTCTCATAACAAATGCTGGAGCTCTCGTCGTGCTCCTGAGGAAGCGTTCCCAGGCTGGCATGACGGAGGTGGCTGTCTACTTTCTAAAGTGGAAGCTTAACGGCTTCATTTTATTGAGATAAAGAACTGTGAAACCTCCTATCCCATTTTGGTAAACTGTATGTGTTACTATCCGCAGTGCAAGCACACCTCCAGTACATTCTTATGAAAGCCTTGGAACTAGCATTCCATAATCTCCCCATGTACTAGAATCACAGAACTGACTCCCAGAGCAATACATAACCAATTAAAAATTCGGATGATAATCACGAAAGCTTAGGATAGTTAGGATTCCTACCTCATTTCTGAGTAGCTCACTGACTGCAGCCTAATCATACCTCTTGGGTCTTCCGACTATGTCTACAAGACTCAAGAAAGTTTTACTGTGTTACAGCTATCTTGTTTAAACACTGAAATTGGCAAATGACTTTCAAAGAAAAATAAAAGTCTAAGTTTTTTCTTATTGGCTGACCCTCATAAACAATAGTTCTGAGCAGTAAGTGGGCGGGGCTTCTGCACTCAAAGCCAGAGGAGCACCCAAGATGACCATGTTAGGATATTCCCTCTCACTGACATCATACACAGTAGAAAAAGTTGTCTGAAATGGAGAGTTTAGAGCAGTTTAAGGCCCAAGCTTTTGGCTCATAGAGGTAACTTGACTAACATTACTTTAAAGTCTGGAATAATGAATAATGAGTTCCCTTTATTTTTTTTTCTTCCTTTTCTTTTTCATGTTCCTTTCATGTAAAAACCAGAGTACTGTAGTTTGCTATATAAAACTACAGTACTTTGGTGTCCCGCCGTTCCCAAATTTGGATTTTAAGCACTGCCCCGATAATCATAAAAATCTGTCATAACCATACTGTCACTGACAGTGTACTGAGAGAGATGATTTTATATAGTCTTGATAGTAAAAACTTGCCACATTTTTTGTTCCTGCTTGTTCCAATTTGGCTTCAATAATGCAACAGTTGCTGTACCCTGTTTCTGAGCATGTTGTAAATTTTTTTTTTTTTTTAACGATTTGGTAAATTTGGTCCAAGTGCAGCTTGAAAACCGGAACAGTATGAAATAAAATGGCAAACTAATTAGCCATACTGGGACCATGAAATATGTTTGGACAAAGGGTAATCAGCAGTCATTTCCCTCCAACTTTCACACCCACAACTCCATCTTTACCCGATATATCTGATTCTCGCAGCTGAACCAGCTTTACTCACCCATGGAGCAGTCGGGTCCCATCCAGTTGGGGTCACAGCTGCACAGCCCAGTGTCTGGTATGAAGGCACCATGGCCATGGCACTGATCTGGGCACTGGGCCCTGGGCAGCTCGCAGTGGAGCCCTCCCCAGCCTGGCTTACAGTGGCACTCCCCATTCACACAGATGCCATTGTTGGAACATGTTGGATCCATGCAGTCCACTGCATTAAGCCAGCGATACACAAATGTTAAAAAAAAAAAAAAAGCAGACAAAGAAAAACAAATTAACAAACACAAACTCAAAAATGTCACTTCAGAGCTGATGACAGAAACAAATTAATAGTTTTTTTTTTTTTTAAACAGATGTACCAGAGGACATCATTTCACTCTTTGTGTTTATAAAAAGATAATGAAATAAAGGAAAATGTTACCAGACATATTACTAAAGCAATTAAAGCACACGATAATGAATAGCTAAGTCTATAATTGGGGCACAGCAGCAAATGTGTTCCACTCTGAAAGAGCAGTGTGCTTCGCTGACACATCATTTGGTGTGAGGTTTTGCCTGTGTGCACAAGCGTGTGGATGCATTTATGTGTATGTGTGTGTCGTGCCAATACATGGGGAGAATCTGACACTGTCAGTCTGCCAGGTTTGACAGGCAGCTCTGAGTCCAAGCAGTGAGTGAAAACCAATTTGACAAATTACCTCCTCCCGGCAAATCGCCCACCCGCCCACCCACCCCTCCTCAGGCCTCCTCTCACTGCTCTGTCCTGGTCACTCGCATTTTCCCTCTCCCTCTCTCTCTCCTTGTCCCCTTCTTTGTGACACCGCTCTCTCCAGCCCCCCCCCTCTTCCCCCTTCTCCACCACCTCAGGCATGATTGACCCCACAGCACCCCATCGCACACGCAGTATTAATAAAAGCGCCCCCTCGCACACAACCTCGACCCTCCATTTCTGTTTGCCTGGCAGAAATGGCGGATCACGGTTATCGATTTTCATGTCGCTGGCACTTCAGGTAAATTGTTTGAGGGACTCTGCTGTGATGAATATCAGATTTGAGGCTGGAGGAGAAGGGGAAAAATTGGATGAGAGGGAGATCTCGGGGGGGGGGGCGCGAAAATGCTGACCTTGTTCTCAGGCCCTGTGTTTTGACTCCTTCTGTCACTCATCTCCTTTCTTCCCTTTGTCTGCTTTCTGCCGATCTTCTCTTTTCTTTCTCCTCAACCAGTTCTCTCTTTCTTCATACATATTCACCCTTCACCACCCCGAATCCAACTCCCTCCTCAGCATCTTTTATCCCTTTCTTTTTACTCCCTTGCCTTCTGATGACTGAGAATCTGGCATGCTGATCCTTCTTAACAAGGATCAATAGAGGCGATTTCAGCCCTTAATAAAATCTGTGATATGTTTGCGCTGCAGCGTCATACTTCATCTGTATATATATATGGAGGGAACGGACGCTCACTCAGCGAAAGATTATCCCACAATGAGCTGGTGTTATGGAGTGTATGCATCTGTAAATGTGTTGTGTTTGCTGTCCTGAAATCTTTCACCTTGCTTTCAAAACAATCAGTCAGAAGGATGAAAAGGGCAGATTAAACTATCATGTGCCATTACACCTCCTGCGCTCACCCTCTGCGCAGTTCGGCCCTTTGTAGCCGACGGAGCACACACAGTTTCCATCGGTGCAGGTGCCGTGGCCGCTGCAAAGAGGGTCTATGCACTGCGTGACAGGGACGTCGCATTCGGGTCCTTTCCAGCCGCTGTAACACACACAGGAGCCCTTGTCGTATTGGCCATTGCCGCTGCACAGCACTGGGCATGCCGCTGCATGGAGCAGAGAAAGGCAGAGATTAAACCCTGTGCATAAGAAAAAAAACAAAAAACCCCCCCCCAAAACAAAACAAAACAATTAGCAAGCTTTTTAAAGAGTATCAAAGCAGCGAAAAATGCACGTTCCCCACCCACACAGATCCACATCCCACCGTGCAGGAGGGTGAATAGAGTGGTTAAGGGGTTGGAGAGTGCCAATGACATGAAGAGTAATTACAGGCAGAGGTAACTAAACTATTCATCAAAGCTGTCTACCCCAGGTGAGCGCAGAGCCGGGGAGTCGTTAGCTAGGGGAGCTGCCATTCATCATCAGTCATCTTGTCTCAGCTCCACCTAAGGCCATGCACCATCTTGCTACTCTTAATCCTCTTCTGCCTTTTTTTTTTTTTTTTTTGCACAGAGCTGAGATGTGTCTGCTCATCTAATTAGACAGCGGAAATGACACCCCCCCCCCCCCAAAAAAAAAAAACTTGCTGTGATGGAAGAAACGCATTCGTAAACAGCTAATACCTTTGGAGCAGTCCATGCCATGGAATCCTGGGAAGCAGTGGCACACACCAGAATTGCACTCTCCGTTGCCATGGCAATTGCGCGGGCACTCTTGCACTGAATCTGTGAAGAAGATGAAGTGAGACACAGAGACAGAGAGAGCGAGCGAGAGAGGAGAGGGGTGAGACAGTTTGACGGTAAGCATCAAAGCCTTCCATTAAACCATTGGCACAATTCATTCTTTAAGATACTACAAATTGAGTCGAGGCGCTCCGAGTCTCACAGTCACACAGACATCAAACGCCCTCCTCCAAGATTCCATGCATTCCTTTTCTCTGCATTTTTCATAGTGTGGGAAGAATGTATTATGAATCAGCCATTTCACAAGATGGTATCCACCAATGCTCCGCTCACAGAAAATTCAGAGTATTCCCTTCCATTCTCCTCCTCCCTCCTCTTACGTCCTTTCTATCCAAGCTTTGGTTTTTCGCTCCTCACCCTCGCCCGGCCCCACCAAAGTCACTAATATTTCATCCAGCTGCTGCTGTTTGGTGCAGCTAGGGCAGATTTTAGCTGGACTCTATGAGCTGGGTGCATACGCGAGTCAAAAGGCCTTCTAACCCACTTAGCAGAAATGAAACAGTTTGGTTGGAAGAAACGGGGTCGGTGCTAATCATAAGGAGGCTTCTTGGACACCCCCCCCCCCCCCCCCCCCCCCCAATTTCCTCCTTTCCATATGCTTCTTCCAATTTCCACTCTTCTTACACAAAGAATTACACAGCCAAGCTACACTGCCTCTCCTAACACTTCCCCTATTATATGTCCCCAAAAAATCTAAGCCCCTCGCCTCCCTCTTACCCTAATGCCACCCTCTCTTTCACTGTCCTCTTCAGCTCCTCCTCCTCCTGTCCTTCACTCTACTTCATCCCATTCTGGCTTTGCCCCTACCATTAGGCCTTTCTTCCAACTCCCCCTCTAACTACTCCACTCTCATTCTGCCCCTGCCGCCTCCGCCTCTCCATCTCTCCACTACTCCAACTGCTGAAAGCCCTACCCCTCCGTTATTGCCAGTGAAGGATTCTTTCACTCTGCTTGACTCTTTCTACTAGCCCCCCCCCACTTTGTTCTCACACTCGTGGCTCGAACACGACCGAAATTATCGGGTTGCGATCCTAAAATCATTTTGTTTACAGGGGCTGTGACACTGTGATCCTCATCCACCTCAAAGATTAACACAAGAGGGAAGTGATTATAATTTTTTTTTTATTAAAACTGTGCTTTTTATGCATGCCACACTGTTGGACATATTAAGAGTGTCCAACTATGTTTTGGCAAATATACATTTTTAACTCACTGAGCAGTCCTTCCTACTTGACAATGTTACTATGGTTGTATCGCCATTGGCAGCATTGTGCACATGCTGCTGGGGAGCATTTTTGCACATTAAGAATGTGTAAAGTCTGAGAAACTGATGGAGAATCTATTTGACTAAAATAGTACCGTTGCTCTATCATCAGTGGTAGTGAAAGTTTCTGTCTGCCTCCTTCTAACCAGCTTCTAAATTCTGGAACTTAATCTCATTTTCACTCCCGTTCTGCTTTTCCCTGCTGCACTGCCATCCCTCCGCCCACAACGACAAATGCTGACTCTGTCTCACCCATGACATTTGTGCTGAAGGAAACCGTCTCTCTCTCCCGACCATCGTTGTAGAAGGCCAAGTGCCAGGCGCCGGCGTCCAGGTACTGGACAAACACTGCCTCATTGAGGACCACGGTTTGGATGCTCCTCCTCTCCCGTGGAGACTCCACCACGCTCCACTTCTCCTTCCCATCGAGGCGCTCCATATAATCATACTGAGGAGAGGAAAACGTGTAAGAGCAAGTTCAGTGGTGAGCCACTTTTTTAGGCTTCAGAAAAAGAGCCATAGTTTTTATATGCTTGAGGAATCAGGTAAATAAGACAGTTGGAAATGACAGTGAAGCATGAGGAAAGAAACACAAAGCTCCTTGCAGGGTTTTCTTTGGGTGTCTGTATGCATTGCAGGGGAGTGTTTTTACAGTTGCCCCAACTGTGCAGTTTTACCAGCTGAAGTAAGGTCAGGCAGTGAAACAGTTATCTGGATGCAATTATCCCTTCCTACAAATCGAATCCATTGTTAATGGAGTAGCTTCTAATTAATAAGAGGCAGTAAAAGTTACATTACTGTGAAATTTAATTAAGTGTAAATCTTAGTCTAAATGAGTTTTTTCAAACAACATTACAATGAATCACAAATGAATTTTAAGATGTCCCAAGAAACAAGCACATTTCTTTTTTAAATACATTCTCCACTGAGATGAATATGAAGATTATTCTTTCATTATTAAGCTTTCATAATGAACAAAATAATAATTTTTGCGAGTATCCCATTAGCCCAAAGATGTTGATGATGCTTATACAGATTTTACCTGTGCGTGTGAAGGAGGCAAGCCCTTGCGGATGTACACCCCGAATAGGGCATCTTTGCCGAGGGAGATGTTGAACTTCAGGAATTGGGGTTGGCTGAGGTGGAGCAGGGACCTCCAAAACACTCCTGGAGGGACTTCTTGGGTCACCCGCCTCCCAACCTCAATGCTGCCCGAGTCTATACTGCTGTTCCGGCCTGCCCATGGACCTGGAGAAAGGGGGAAAGAAACTGCATAATCTGTGATTCCAGACATTGATTGGTAGAGTCAATAGTTAATCATCGCCCTTTAATGGAAATAATCTAGCACAAACATTGAATAGTAGAGGACATGCACCATTAGTTGGGCAAACTGCTCAAAGTTTATGCTAAAACAAATGCTGTTACACGTCATATGCGTGATGCAAAACGATGCCTTTGTATCATAGGCTGCAAGGCTGTTGACTCTGTTGTCTGGGCTGAAATGATAGAGGGCTGATAGAACTGCAGAGCACAGATTTCCAAGTAGACAGGCCCGCACAGAGAAACATCCTGCAATCAGGTCAGTCATCTAACAGCACAGTGTCGGAGCCCGGAGAGGGAAAAGACGGCAGTGCGAGTGTGCGCGTGTCTGTGTGCGGAACAGCAAAGAAATAAAAGTAACAATGTGGAAAAACAACAGCAGCATCTGGCCCAGACAGTCACACACAGCAGTCCTCTCATTAATACAGAATACAGACACAGAGCAGCAGCCCACACGTACCTATAGTACACGCTGTGTATGTTGCAGAGCGAGATCGAGCGAGCGAAAGAAGAATAGATGGAAAAACCGCATGGGGGCCTTTAAAGAGAGGGGGGGGGTGAGTGAGGGGAGCTTTACCTCGCTGCTGACTGAAACCTAGCTCAACACAACTCAGCAGAGTGGTTAAACAGCATATACAGATAGCACAGCTACTACTGCGTCATGAATTATAGAAATAATTTATGTGGGCGAGGCTGTCTGGATGAAAAAAAAAAAAACCCAAACAAACCCAACAACTGCTGGGCTGTTTTACTGTTTAACACAGCAGATACAGCATTTATAAGCCATAAAGGAAAAGGCTGACATTCTTCTTGTTTGCAACAAGCAATTTGGTAGTCCGTCCTTCAAAACTTTCTGACTTTCCTGCACTGGGTGTTGCATTTAGCCTCAAGCCAGTGAAGATATAAATATTCAAAAATGCATAAAAAAAATACTTGGCTTTGCTGTAGAAGTACAAAGTAATTTTGTTGATTTTACACATTTGGCATGCTAATTAGTATGTTAATTTGGATTAATGCAGCCACAATGGTACAAAAATGGTGGAAGCGATTTGAAATAAACTTCAGCGTCCCCCCCCTCATCAAAATGAAGGATCACTGGAGCTCTGTGGCACAAAGAAATGAGTAGGCTTTGGCTGCACAAACAATACTTGTTAGGATCTATTTATTGTTGAATTTGTTCATTTCACAAGCTTGTTGCTAAGGAAAAAAAAAACCCTCCAGAACATTAGCAGGCTTAAGCTTTAAGTTTAATACATATATCTATTTTTTTTTAACGTGTAAAGTGCTTGCTTCTTCAGGCAGGGATATATATGTGTGTGTGTGTGTGTGTGTGGGTGTGTGTGTGTGTGTGTGTGTGGGTGGGTGTTGTAGTTCATACCTCTCCCTCCAGAGGGCAGTGTGGCCACATCACTGTTGACAGGCAGACCAGCTCCCAGTCCGTTGTTTAGCACGGGGCCGTCGGATGGCTTCAGCTGCCACGTCAAACCCAGCAAGTTGATTGCTGCACGCAGAGAGATGGAGAGTGAGGATGCAGGGGAGGAAAGGGAGGACTTGAGTGGTGGAAGGCTCAAGCTGAAGGCTCATGAAGGCAAAGAAATACCAGACCAGCCCTCTTAAATCTGATCTGTCATTTAGACGGCAAATCCTGTAGCATTTATAAAATGATACCCCCGTATATAACACACACTTATCAAAGTGGCAGGTACTGCTAGTTAAAGCGCACAAACAAATCTTATAAATCAGGCAATTAAAACCCCTAAAAAAAAAGAAAATCCTTCTTTCTTTTGCTTTCTTAACCCCAACCTCGTGCAACCATTTTTCACAGGGAAAGCATCTTCAGCTTTTATTTGGAAGCCTTTACACCATCTCACAGAGAGCAAGTGACAGATTGCTCTCTGAAGAGAATGCTCTATGGCTCTCCTTTCGCTTCTCCTCTTCTTTTGTCCTCTGTTGTGTTATTGTGTGCTGGTGGTATAAGGCTGCTCGAGTGTGTTCGCTCTTCACTTTGTCAGCTCTTTACTCTCCCCACGTCTCTTCCCTCCTTAGCCTGCTGCCAAGCGCCCCCCCCCCCCCCCCACCCTCTAAAAAAAACAAAAAAAAAACAGGCAAGAGAAGAAAAAAAAAAAAGTGAGCAGAAAGACTGTACTGCAAAAGTTCAGTGATTTATTTGGTGACAGGTATGTTTTCTGTTTGTTGTAAATGATTGTTTTGATCTCTTTAATGCCTTCAAACAATCTTTGTAGTAGAAAAATTGGAGATGAATCGCCTGCTCATGTCTGAATATTGAAGATAACGTTATGTTAAAGGCAGAATGCACCTGCATTTCCCTCCATGAACACTGTGATGTGAGCTTTGATGATACACGCAGCACGGATGTGTGATTGAGTCCAGTGCATTACGTAGGCGCTATTGCACGGTTCTCAGCGTCGGCCTCATCCCCACCACAGAAGCCTTGCAACACCTGAATCTGAAGCCTGGGAATCAATTTCCTTCTTGTCAAATTCTATCTCTACTCGCCAAAGGGTTTGCACACACAGGGGTTGAGTGTAAAAGTTGCAGAAGAAGGGGATGCGGCTTTACGATTTGCTGCCGGGGCAGACTCATTCTCACCCCTGATGTCCCATTGCTCTGTTTCTCTCGCCCTGCTTCTTTGTTTCTTCCTTTTTATGCTTCCTCTCTTTCCCTCGTTCTTCCCTCCCTTGCTCCTGGTCAAAAGAAAGCGCTGACACCTTGGCTGCTGCCCGGCCTCCACTGTCAGCTCTTTTTTATTTTTCATGTGTGAGGGGGCTGGTACAGAAAACAAGAGACAGAGTGAGACAAGCAAAAGAGAAGTCCCCCCCCCGCATCTCTTATCCCTGCTATCCACCTCTTGCCCTCTCCTCTTTCATTGGGCTGACCTTCATTCCTCTTCTACTTTTCCTTTTAATTCCCCTTTTTTCTTCCTTCTTTTCTTCTTATCTTTGCCTGTCCCTTGGTGTAGATAATGCAGACATGCATTCACGCACGCACGCACACACACACACACACACACACACACACACACACACACACACACAGGTGCACGCAAAGATGGTATCAGAGGGAGCAGTCGATTGAAAGCTTGCCTATTGAACCATCTGGAGACAGTAAGCAATTGTGAGTCTATTGTGACGGCACTCTCAATCTAGGTCATCCCCAAGAACACACATACCAGTCAGCCCTATGGTTAGCTTACGGTGTGTGTCTCATCATTGTGTCGGTGAGGGTTGGTGCACACTCTTTTTCTCAAATTTGTTTTTCCTGTCTGCTTTTTTTCCCCCTTCTTCTTCTTCATCTGTGGGTGGCTGTGAAAAGTTGACCAATAGATGGCACACTTACTCCTCAGTGACAGGAGCGCAAAAGCCAACAATTTGTCAACAGGATTCTTGTGCAGCAAGACACAGAGCAGGAGAGACACGCAACAAAAAAGAAAGACAAAGAGAGACACTTGTTATCATTCTCTTTACAAGTGCCATCCCTTATTTCAGCAACA
Organism: Archocentrus centrarchus; assembly: GCF_007364275.1. Taxonomy (NCBI): domain Eukaryota; kingdom Metazoa; phylum Chordata; class Actinopteri; order Cichliformes; family Cichlidae; genus Archocentrus; species Archocentrus centrarchus. Next base: position 23,545,176 of record NC_044355.1, on the reverse strand, counting down.
CTTCTAACTTTGTTAGGGTGTAATTTTAGCTGAAATGAAACTGCTGAAATTGATGTATTTAGCTTTGTGTTGCCATAATTTTAAGCATTTTCTTTTCTGATCATAATTGCCATAATTACTGTTTTCAAACTGGATTGGAAGGCTTTATTAAATACCATGCCAATAAAGCCTATCTGAATCAAATTCGACTGACAGACTTGGGAAGAACAAGAGAGATAGTCAGACTTCGGCTGCTTTTCTTTTTAATTTCTGTCTTCTCACTTATGTTAATTTTGACAGACACACACACACACACACACACACACACACACACATACACACACACACACACACACACACACACACAGAAAGATCACAGAGAAGCAGGTTTAACAAGCAAACGAGTCCGATTAAAAATAGATCAGTCGCTTCTTGAGGTTTTTATGTAATCTCAATGCATAATTCAGACAGGCAAAGTGCTTGCCAGTATCATCTGCAAAAGACAGCATCTGAAAAAAAAAACAGCAGCGCACGTGATCCTGTGATGACAAAAAGGACGGGATGAAGATGGACAGAGAAACAAGGGAGGGGAAAAGGACAAGGTGGTGGCCAGGCTCGGAGAGAGGGCAACGGTCAGGCACTCTCAGAGAAATTGTGCCAAACCTCAGCGCAGAGGAGGAGAGGAATGGGGAACAGAGAGAATACTGGAGGACAGCAAGAACTGAGAGAATATTAAAGAACATATAAAATCCCCGGAGGAAATATAAAAAGAAGAGCAGAGAAACAGGCTACAGATGATGTTGCAGAAAAAGGGAGGAAAAGATGAATAAAGGCCCCCAAGGATGAAATGAGGAAGGGGGAAGAAGATGGCAAGTGAAGAGAAGAAAGATTTAAGGGATAAGTGGCCCTGTATTCATTGACTGGTTGGGTAAAAAAAAAAAAGGATGGTGGTGATTCATCCTTTGACAGTAAGTGGTTCACAACATGGGCAATCAGGCAGAAATACAATGCACATGCGCCTGTTTTGAGAAATATTTATATATCTCAGAGTTAAAGGGTGTAAATGGATTTCTGCATGAGAGAGGAAAAAGAGAGAGGCAGAGATGGAGAAAGGTGACTTTGCAGCGAGTGTCCCCTGACTGGAAAATATTGTATCATCATCATTCTGTTCTCTGGAACATGTTCCAAATGTTCAAATTCCCCCCACCCCACCTCCTTATGTCTCTCACCCTTTTCTGTCTCAACTCAACCTTATCATTGCCTGCTTAAACGGCAGTGTATCCCACTGAACCATTTACGATGCTGCTAATTGCTCAGAAGGCAGAGACCGGCTTCCTGCGTGTTGTCGTATGTAATCGCTTGCAATGCAACTAAAATTGCACAAAGAGCACAAGCCTGCGTCGGCGTGCACGCACGCAGACACGGGGCAACACTTTTTCATTTTGCCTTCTCCCCTGGCCATCCTGATAAATGCATATTAACCGTTCTAATTCACCACTAAATTAACAACTCTGACCTCAATTAGGGCAGTAATTGTAGCTAAGACCAGCCCCACCCCACCCACCCATCATCCAGGGCCTGCCTTCTAATTGGTTTAGGAACCTTATCCCCCACTCTTTTTAGCCCCCCTCCCACCTCACACACTGCTAGCGGATATGTTTGGTGCCCAAAACAAATGCATGAACAAAAAAGCAGCCACTTGAGAGAAAAAGAAGCATCTTCTCTGTATCTTTCTCTCTGTACCTCTGCGGCACAGGGGTGCAGTGCTGCTAATATTGAAGAGACTGAGGAAAGAACAGTGCGCCGCCTCAGGTTCTCAATATTCAGGCCATTTGGGACATTTCTCAGAATTTACCACACAATATCCACTTATGTAATCTATAAATAAAGCAGTTTTCTCTCTCGGCTAAGTTTTGAAGGCGCTGCTTGCTGAGATCATTTAGAGTCTCAGACAGAGGAACGGGGGCGGCGGTTGGCTGCTGCCCTTGGGGGTCATATACACTGAGAGAAACAATTTGTCTGCTTCTGAGTGTGTATCTGTGTATGCATGCTGAAAATTGCATGGTATTAAAAACAAGCGCGCACACACACTGCAACCCCCGACGGGACCTCCTCACCCAGCTGATGCAACTGAACTGTAATTGACTGCAACACAAAAGGTTATGCGAGTTGCTGGCAGCTCCTACCTGCACGGCTGTGCCTAGCCGAGAGAAACGGCAACTCACTCAATCACACAGCCGAAATGGCTTCTTTATTGGCACCGAAATATTGAGAAGGCCCGGTGCAGACGTAGTCACGCACGCATGCGCGAGCGTGTGTGTGTGTGTGTGTGTGTGTGTGTGTGTGTGTGTGTGGGTGCGCGTGCGAGCACGTGTGTGATTGGTTAAATGAAAAGAGATGTGAATCTGAGTGATGTCCTCCTTTCTGAATCCTCATTTCCTCTTCAGATATCTCTACCCTGAAGCCCCCTGCACCCCCCCCCACCCCCACTCCATCAACCCACTCTGCCTGGTCTCATCCCTCCCTTTCTACCTCGGTCCTTTCCCTCTCATCGATCTGTATTAGAAACAGGATATGAGGAACTATGCTATCTTATCACACATCAGAGAGTGGGAGAGAATGAGTGAGGACGAAAGACGGAGAAAAGAGTTCGCTCTGGAGGCCAAGAAAGGGAGAAACTGAAAGAAAGTGAGAGACGGAGTGGGAGAATAAAAAAAGGGAGGACAGCAATTTCTTTTCACTTTGCCTTCATCCATCTCCTGTTTCAAACACAGTAACAGTGAAGCACCATGGGCCTAATTGGACTAACGATTGGGGCCCGATAAGACCCGCACTAATGAATAAATGAATGAGGAAATAAATGAATGAAATGAGCCCATGCACACTAATGCACAAAGCAGTATGAGCATCGCTCAGCAGTGACATCACTGAGGATGCGAATCTTGGGTTTATGCACACATGGGTACTATTTCCTCCAATGCATGTACAGAAGCTCCAGTCAAAGAACAAACACTGATGTCACTGCTTATACAACTGCGCTCCCTGCTTTGCATTACCTTTACCAGTGCATTGACCCATGTATCCCTCTGGTGCAGATGGTATAGCACCTTGTGCCTGATCCTGGCCATGCCCTGGCCATTTTTCTGGACTGGCAACGTGCGGTAAGATCCTAACCTTTATCAGTCCGACAGGCCCCGCTGCTGCGGACACACGCTCCACGTCTGATCCTTATGCCCAGGTTCCTGCATTCACCATATGCCCAATTGCGACTTCACCTCCACACACACACACACACACACTCACACATTAAATGCACACGCAGACGCCTACACTGGCATGAGTGACACATCCTGACCTCTAGCTGTTCCAACTTGGATCAGCAGAAGGGAAGCCACATGCAATGTGAGAGGGGACTTTGGGGTCAAGGAGGTGTGTTTGGAAAGCAGCCACAACCTGCATGGCCAACAACTCCCCACTTGATTGTCTTGAGTTGGTTTTATGCTTACTGATAAAAGAAGCAGTCTTATTAAAAATAAATAAATAAGAACTTTGGCTTATAATTAATTAGCATTTTCTCTTTATAAAACAAGCATGCGCTTTAGAAGTTGTTCTAGCCTAAAGGGTGATTAAGATAGGAAAAAAAAAATTCTCCTTTGCTTTCATGCTTTTATGATTTGTGTTTATTTTTAATGTGAAATAATGAATACTTTCTAAACCATCAATCATTTAGCCTGTTAAGAGGAATAGACTTTTGTATATCCGATTTAAAAAAATACAAAATCTTTGACGTGTAATTAGCTGCCTCTTTGAATCTTTTTTTTTTCCCCCCAGAAGAGTACCACAGTAGTACTTTCCATCCTGCCAGGGCTGGGTGCATAAAATAAATATAAGAGCCCTAAAGATGACTGATAAGAAAAGGGATGAAGAACTAATGTTGTATTTCTAGTCCAGAAACTGTTCAATTGGGAGAACAGTAAAATCATTAACATGTGATTATGTAAGGGAGCAGTGATAAGAATGCACTGTAGTGAGACAGTTGTAATCGGGCAGAATGGGCAGTAAGCGATTGCGATCAGTCTGGGGCAGGAAGACGGCGGTGATGGATGGAAAGTGGTCGGCTTGGAGGCATGAAGGTCACGCTCGATGACAGTGCCTCTGTGCATGTGTGTGTGTGTGCGTGTCTGTGTGGAGTGTGGTTCTGTTGAATCAACAGACAGGGGAGCTGAGAGTAAGACTAAAAATACATTGTGCCTGTGCACGTGCATGCACGCGAGTATGTGTGTGCGCTCTTACTCATTAGTGGTGACAATACCATGTGGATTATGCCACGCCGCCTGACAAATTCCGCAGATGCACACATGCACACATCCGCACCAAACACCCCTGCAAAGGTGACACAAGCGCCCGCTAGCAAGTTTACTCATTGCAGTCAAGGGCGCACCTGTGTATGTGTGTGCATGTGTGTGCGTGTGTGTATGAAAACCTGGGCGCAAGTAGTTTGACACGACCTCGATTTCTCATCCATCAAACCAGCCTCTCCTCTCATTCCTTGCGACAGTGCATTTCTTTTCTAGCTGTTTTTCCCTCCTGCTGCACATTTTTTTGTTCTCAGAGGTTTACATCCTTTTTCTCTTTTTTTATCCTCTCTTAACTTCTCTTTCTCGTCACCCCTTGTCCTTCACAGTCTCTTTCTGTCCTCTGTCACACTCCCTCTGTTCTCTGCTCGCTGTGATCAATTAGGAGACATTAGTCCCACAGATATTCCAGGTGACAGAACCCTCAGGAGGCCACGCTCTCCTTCATCTCTCCTCCTTCTGCCTCCCCTCAGTTTCTTCTCTGCACACCTGGCTGTCTTGTCACTCCTGCTCCACCTCCTCCTCCTCTCCTCTTCTTTTCTCAGTAGCACAAACAACAGACCTCACCCCCCATCAGCCAATCTCACACCTTACAGTGCTGACAGTGACATATCAGCCCTCCTCTCCTCTGTCTCTCCACTGATCCACCCCCCCCCCTCCTTTTCCTTTCCCCTTTATGCTCCCCTCTGCCCCCTGTGCACCAACTCCATTCCATCCCGTTCCTTTTTTCTTTTCCCACCCCTCTATCTCGTTCTCTCCAGGTTGCCATTCACAATGATGGACCTGTCTTCTCTCCTGTATGCCAACCGTTCACCTGTATCCTAGCAACCACCTCTCCTTTGGCTCTGGAGCTCCATGCGGAGCAAGCAAACAAGACGCCGGGGGAATGAAGAACAAGCACTCTCGTTTATCCTCCTCCCTCCATCCGTTCAGTCATTCCTTCACACGTAAAGAGGAGGCCATACTCCACTGGAGTTTGGAGGAAAAAAAAAATACTTTAACTGAAAATGTCTGTCCTCACTTACAAATAAACTCTCCCGAACTCGCACAGACACAAATAACGACTCGCAGCTCAGCTGCGTTTTCATGTACATTTACCTCATCCCCAAGGTTTCATTCTAACAGTAGGAGAAAGTAAATATTCTCTAAAGAGATACTCTTGAAACATGCAAACTCCTGCTTTTCTAAAATGTCCTCAATGCGTACATATACGTGAAAAATCTGGAAGATTGTTAAGGAAATTATTATTATTTTTTTAAATTTACATGAAGTCCAAAGGAAGAAAAAAAAAAAGGAAAATAATTTGAAGGCCAGCACGCTCTCTGACACACGGAGGAGTTAGGCGTTCACACACACACACACACACACACCCACACACACACAAAAGCACACAAAAAAGAAAAAGTGCTGTTCAGGCACATGTGTCCTGGTGTAATTTATGAGTGGGCTCCTGGGCGGACGCCTCAGAGGGGTCCTCTTCACGCTGCATGGCTCTGGGTGCTCTGCACAATCCCCCCAGTGAGTGCTGGGCCCCACGCACACATAACACACAAAACAAGGTAGTACAAAATCCCCCTTATGAGTAGTGAACTCGCTGCACGATTAACGCTACAAAAAGCATGGTAAACACAAGGGTTTCAGGCTTGGCAGCACTGCTACAGCTTTGTTCAGCACAGACAAAACACCGGAGCAAAAACATTTTCTTACAACAGCTGAAAAGGGGCCACGGTTAGCAATAGTAATAATAACAATAAAGTATCATTTCAGCTTTGTTTCAGCTTACTGAATTAGAGCCAGTTGGACAATTAAGTTTGGTGGTGAAGCACACACACTGTTTGGCATATAATAAAACTGAAAATATACAGAAAGTAGAGCCAGGAGGGGAAAAAAATTACACTCTACTTCACCTTAATCATGCATATTCCATTAAAAATGCAATATTATACAGTATACTGACACGGCATCTGAATAGTGTGCTCTTTTGTGCTATAAATAAACCAATGAAAAAAGAAACCTTTTAATATAGCTAACAATCTAATAGCACCAATAATTAAGAAAGGCTGTTGTTAACAAGTTTTATGTGTCTGGCAGGTACCCAAAAAATACTGATAAAGTAGTATAAAAAAGGTTAGAAGCAACAATTAGACTTTGAAACAAACATGTTTTGATTTATTTCCCCAATTAGATGTTCATTTAATATGTTCTGATGAAAACAAATATTTGTGTCATTAAAGCCCCAGGTGAGCTCTATGCTTCAATAAAAGATGAATAAGCTGAGGTTTTGGTTCTTTCTAGGCTCCAATGCCCTTGAGTACATATGGAGATAATTGGGGGGGTGGGGTAGGAGGGCAGCGGTGGCCGTCCTTCGTCCCTCTCCTGACTTCTGTTTTGTGGCTCCATATGTGGCTGTCCACTGCAGTGTGACCGCGTAAAGCTCAGGAGAGGATGGATCTTACTGCGTGCCCTCGGCAAGAGGCCTTGATCTGCTCTGGAGGACACACACCACTACAGTCAAGGGCACTCCACAGGGGTACACAAATCACATAAATACTGACACATGCGTAGATTGGGGTGCACATACATAATACGTTAGGTCAGGGTGCGTACAGCACATACACAGGTGCATATATCCAATTTCAATATGGATGGATAGATGGATGATGGATAATGCAAAATGATCTTAATAATATATGTAGAGTGGGTTGTTATTTCTGCTGATGCCACTCTTCCCCCCATCTGTTGACTCTGGTCTCGCGGGTAAGAGGCCAATCAGGGGTTCAGTGGCGCATCTGCCTTCTCGCATACACACCAACACAATGAAATAGTTGAACACACACACACACACACACACACACACACACACACACACACACACACACACACACATTCATACATAATTACATTTCCTCATTTTCTGTTCCTCCTCCTTCTATTGTCTTGTTCTCTCCCTCTCACACACATACACACACAGATGCATAGGTCTGCATTCTTTGTCCAGCGAATGAGGTCAAGAAGGAATAAAATCCATGCCCACACACACTCCCACACACACACACTCTAAGCAATGTTTTTTTTTTCCCTTTCTTCCCTCTCTTCACACAGATTCGCCAGTAGACAGCCATCAGAATCTCTTCCTGATGTGCTGGGTAAGTGCTCTCCTCTGAGTATCTGCCATTCCTTAAAGTATGACTATCGCACATTGGCTTCAGATCAGTGAAAAACATCCACTTTCCTGCTGGGTCTGTTAGGATTCCTACCTTGACTGATACCTGCTTGCAGAAACAGCCCCGGTATGCTGCGGTTTGTGTATCTTCCTGCCTGTCTAACTGCCTGTGCACTGATGCTGAGTGGAGGCTAAGGCTCCAGCTGAGGTCGATTTTGACAGTGCAGCAGTCGACTGAAGTGACAAAGCTCACACCTCTTGAATCTGCTTTGTGTTTAAAAGGAGGTTACTAACTTGGCAGTTCTTCGTCACGGTGTAGGAAGTTTATGCATTTTAGGTCAGCGCAAAGCAAACAAGACAGCCTGAAATAAAAGAGCTGTTTGTGTGTGACTAAGCTTTTATATATCCAGGGGAATATATATATATTAAAAAAAAGACATAAAGGGAAATGTTGCATGTGTTTATTCACTTACCAATGAAGTAGGACAGCAGGATGGCCAGCAGGGCGGCGGCCGCGATGGCTGTCACCGCGGCACATTTCCAGCTGCAGTACTTGGACGGCTTCTTTAGTTTGAAGGCTGAGCGAGAGAAGGTGTTTCTGGGTAGCAGGCGAGGCGGTGGTGAATACACTGTTCCCGAGGTCAGGGGGTATCCGGGGGAGGAGCTACTGAAGAGAGGGGTGGTCCCTGACGACGTCTTGAACAAAAAATGCCTGAAGACGAGAAAAAAGCGTGGAAAAAAGAAAGGTCAGCGGCGCGCACTCACAGAAAGATGCTTTATAAAGTAAGTGGTTAAAACGAGCTTTAGTAGATCTGTGGCAACGCAAACACACCAAACTATAACCTAATCACAGCCTGGATGACAGGGTCACATATGTGCGAGCTTCTGTCCAATTTTTCTTTCCGATGAACCCTTCCTGCCATATGGGTTTGAACATCTTTGAACTGATTGTGTCTCCAATTCAGCGCTGTTCCAGTCCAAGGTCTCTTTTTAACCTCCACCTGCTCTGCCCTCTTCTTTTTTTTTTCTTCTGTGCCTTCGCTTCTCTTCTGTTCACCCCACTTATAATTTGCCTCGTTTCTGCCCTTAATGGCTGGACAGGATCAGTGCTGTCTCCCCTTTTGCTGTCCTCATTGTCCAGGTGGGGTCAGAGCTCAGAGAGAGGATAAAAGGGGGATTTGAACCATCATCCCCTTGCTCATATTACCCATTATCCTCTGCTATCACTGCACCTGCTCACCCAACTCCTTCACTACTCCCCCTCCCCAACTGCTTTTCCTATTCCTTGTGTTATCTTTTTTTTTTTTATCGCTGCCACTCCACTTTCCTTGTTTTTTTTCTTCCCTTTTTTTCCTTCCTCTAATCATGTCTTCCCTCATTCCCCTCCTAATAAAAACATCCCTCTCTTTTTTCAGACTGTCTTTTCTTATCTGACCTTCAAAGAACACTTTTGCCATAGCAAGGAGAAACACTGCACCTGAATACTCTTTTAAAAGACACAAGAAGAACTTCTGTGAAACCTTTGTGACATCTTTTGTGACATGCGTACACACACACACACACACACAGCTCGCCCAGGGAGGGAGAAGTTGCCCCTACACAGACCTCAGGTGGTATGACTGAACAAAGCCCTCAGGTGAGAGTGATCTATCAGAGCAGAGAAGGTCACTCTACTGCCTCAGAGATGACTGAGGAAAAAAAAAAAAAAGAAAAAAAGAGTCTTTCTGTGCCAGCTTTTGTGAAACTTGCTTGTTTGTGTGTTTGTTAGTGTGTATGTGTGTATTGTGTGTGTGTGTGGAGATGCTCTCTGAATGCTCTCCTACTTTTATCTTGTGAATAATGAACCTTGGCTGCGCAGACATTTCTGCAAAGAGAGGAAACAATTTTTGGCCGTCACTTCATCTAAATGCAGTCTGAGGCCCAGGGCCTCGGTTTTAAGCATTTTGTCATGATTAATGGATAATTCTGGATTATTACAAATGCTAAACAATTTCCATAACTTCTTAGTTAGGATAACATTATCCTCACAAAAATAATTACTCTGAAAGGCCAAAAAAAAAAAAAAAGTGGTCAGACAATAGGATGGGGAGTAAACAAGCCAATGGTTTAGCATTTGGGTAATTATTTAACAATTTGTCTGTGTTTTCTCTTCCTAAAGTTTGGCAAAGCCAGGGGGTTGTTTAAAATCTGACTTGTAATTGTTTGACTAATTTTCTCTCTTGCCTAATCTGGCCATATTCACAGAACTGAGCAAGTAACTTGCTCGAATGAATTCTGAAGAGGTGGAAAAATTTCCCAAATTACTACTAAATGTTCATAAATCATGAACAAAAGAGATACAGTCTTGAACCACCCTTCTTTTTCTTGTTATCACGAGTGCAGCAATTTATTGAAACGTGGAAATATATTATATATAAGGCAACAACAGGGTTTTTGTAAATCTAATGCGGTTGAAGGTCAGTATTTGGTATGACCACCTTTATTCTTCCACACAGCCTGAAGTGTCTCAGCTAAGCCTAGTTCTCCAGGCTTTTTGAAGAGCACCCAACACTCTCCTTTTGTTCTGTTCTCTGTCACTCCTTCAATAATGTTGAGTCCAGGACTTCTCTGGATGAAAAGAACATCTGAGTGTATGAGAAATTTCACGAGAAATTGACCCTCACTTGACTTATCGGCTCAGTAAACATTTTCCTGGTGAGTTTATGGTCTCAGTCACTGGTTTTAAGTCTTCTTCAGCACAGCATGATGTTCATTAAATAAATGATCATTTCATATAAAAAAGATACACTGGTAGCTTTGGGGTATGGCAAACCTGTGATTGGTGCTACTGTATGTACATGAGCATGTAATGTTCTTGGGTTGTCAGTCAGAGCCACCAATTGCCTGTTTTTCCACTAACCATTACTAGCATCCAATATAATATAATGGTGAATTATGGATGACCCATGATAACCAAGCTAGCGCTGGCCTTCGTGTATCAGCTCTACCGTGTAGTCTAAATATGGTCACATTGGGTTTCAAAAGTCTAAGATGGTGATGGCTAAAATGCCAACTTCAAGGCTTCACAATAGTAGTCCACAAATCAGTGAGTCAGTGGGCTACATCATGACGGCTACGTCGATCTTTTATATACAGTCAAACAAAACGCTAAAATCCGAGAAGGTTACAAGGGTTCCCTTTGACAAGCTGGAGTAAAGCAGAGTCGAGCTCGCCAGACTTGTGCTTTCTCTCTACCTCCACACCACGACAAATGACTCATTCCTGCACAGATATGTGTCTGCCTTGTCTCCTTTCTTCTGTAGCCTGCTCTCTCCTCTTTTCAGACTAGTCTAATGGGACCAGTAATAACCCACCACTGCTACTGGATTGGATTATCTCTATTTAAAAAGGTGTTTTACTGCACTTTGTGGTCTGCTATCCTTTTGATCACTGCTGTTTCGTAACAGTGTGTCTGCTCATCTAAAAACAGTTGGCAAAAACAGGTGATGTGCTCAGAGCATGAAGATTTAGTTTGGGAGCACTGTTCCACTCTCTATCAATTATTCAGCCAGTCTGTGCTTTGTCTCCCTCTCTCTCTCGCTCTCTCATCATTTCATGCGCCTGATTGTTGGACTGCTATCTTGCTGGATTCTTCTCTTTTTTCCTCTCCCATCTCTTCTCTCCCTGTTCCTCTCTTTTAGCTGTCAGGTATGGCTTGTGACTCCAAGAAAAAAAAAAAAAATAGGCAAAAGAGAAGGGGAGGGAAGGAAAAAAAAAGATAGATAGAGGCTGAAAGAGCACAGGGAGATGACATGCAAAGAAACTGGAGGTTATTCTCTAAAAATAACACATTCTCAGTGTCGCCAGCATCAGTTTTATTATGCATGCATAAACCTACACGCTCTGGCGTGCATGCATATATGCTCAAACGCACACGCTGTCCAAGGTCAATCGGCGCGTGTGTTTGTTTCAATTCATTTTCACAGCTGCTGAGTCACTGTGATGGCAAGGCCAGTGGTAATTAATGACCACACTCCTAATGCACGTGTGAACACAAGGTAAGGGTGAGCTGGTGAATTTTTTTGTATTCTGTGCCACACAAAGCGTATGATTCAATGTGCTGGTATGTGTTTGAACTTAAGCACTGAAATAATTTCATTCGCTGGCTTTGTTGTTTGTGTGCAGAAGCTCCACTGTGAGCTTGGTGTGGGATGGGAATATGTCTATGGGCCATACTAATTACGAGTAGGAATGGAAAGTGTCTAATGTGCTCTGGGGAGGTAATTGACATTGATTTATGTTGCTGAGGACTATGGAGGGGTTCTATCATAGCAGGCAGCCGGCAATCACAAGTCTGTATCATTAGGCTGGGGTGTGTGTGCGCTTCTATTTGTGTTTGTGCTTTTGTGTGTGATTATTGTAGGGTTTTTGACAGGGGTCCAGTGTGGAAATGTCACACATAATTAGGGAGAGCTGACAGAGATTCCCTTAACCGATGCTACCTCGCTGTCATGCATTCTGTCTTATATATGCAACACACATACATGCAAAACATTAGCAAAAACTGACTCACACACTGACACACATTTACCCAGATGCCCACCCACACACAGTAAAATATAAATTTATGTGGGTATTCTTTCATGAGATTGCCCTGTATGTGCTACCGACTGTTTAATTTTCATCCTTGCGGAACAAACACTGACACTAGAGGGGAAGGATAGACAATGGAGATAAAGGCTATAGATTAGAAGACAGAAGAGAAGACGAGAGGATGTGTTTTCACTCCATTCCAACCCTGCTCCCCATTGAGAGAAAAGAGGACCTGGACAATTAACCACAGAACAGAGAGCATGCTGGGTAATTAGCAGGAAGTCAAAGCTCGCATTCCCCTTGAGCGAACAAACACACACGCTCTCGCATGCCCACACACACACACACACACGCACGCACGCTGTTCATTTTCTCAGCTCTCACAAACATGTGGTTGCTTAGCACAGCACTTTGAGAGTCATCATCAGATGTAGAGAACAATTAACGGAGGTCGACGCGGTATGGGGGTGACTGAGAAACAGTCAGATCTGAGAATGAAACAAAGAGCCCAGGGAGAGCAGGATGCTCAGGGATGGCACCATGAGAATTGTTACAAACTACAATTGCAGGAAAAAACAGTGTGCAGATGGATACAGTAGATTCATTTGCTTATTGTTGCTTAGATGAAGGATGGGATCATTCGGAAGCCTACTGAAGTTCATAACAAGGAAAAATAAACAAATCAAGTCTGCTTACGAATGTATCTTTGATTTTTTTTTCTGACAAACTAGGTGTTGTATTGGGATTTTTATCAATTTATTTATTTTGCAAAAGGAACAGTTGACAAATCCTTTTTAAATGGAGCCAGTTAGGCATTGGCCCACTGACTTTATATAAAAACTGACCACAGCCTCTAGAGCTTTAAAGTTTCGCCAATGCTAAAACTGCATTCTTTCTAATGGTGACTTCTGTGGGTGAAAAAAGAAGTTTGATTGTATTTGTATAGGAAAAACAACCTTACTTTACACCTGAGCTGAGCCATGACCTCAGTAAATATATTCCTCTTGTGTTCATTTTGTAAATTGTCTTGCATGTACTGTGAAATAAATGACTAAGCAGGGTATGCTTTCAGGGGTGAGTAATCTGCAATGACACGTCACCACCCTGTGAGTCAGATCTCAGTCAGATCCACCTCTTATTGGTGATACTGTCTTTTGAAAAAACAAAACAAAAAAAAAAAACAAAAAGAAAAAAAGATGCCATGAAAGATCCCCAGTTTGATCCTGGGAGGATGCAAATCCCTTTGGGGTTGCGTTAGGAAGGGCACTACTGCGTGTGGTGACCCCTTGTGAGTAAGGCAGTACCTGAAAATAACTTACCTGTTTTTTAAAAAAAAGGACAGCTGAGTTGGTTAGGGTTGCTATCCTGTATAAATATGTTTTATATATAAAAATGCAAGGTCATGTCATGAATAAACTTGCTTTATATATAGTTCCGTGCCCATTACAGTAGAGATTACAGGGCTCAGAATAGATATTTTGCCCGTCCTCCTTCTTTTTCACCCCCTGTTGTTCCAACAGGTAGCACCTTCATATCTGTCCCCATAGTAATGCATTTGAAAGTAACCTGTAGTAACGCCCACCCCATCCTTTGCGGCTCCTTCCAGATAAATTGAGATGCCGCAACATTCTCAGTGATCTTATTTCCCTCCCCCTAGGGTTGTGGCCCACGGAGGAGCGTGCCAGGGTGCAAAGGAATGTCCCGAGATCACAGAGATTGAACCTGGCATCAGCCACCCATAGGAGCTCAGAGGGAGCGATTGGAAATCAGATGCTTTCACACAAAATGCAGCAGCGCACATACACACACACACACACACACACACACACACACACACACACACACACATGTGCAGTCGCATTCACGCAGAATAATGCATTCTGTCTCTGTGTTTCTTGTTCACACGCGCGCGCAGCAGCACCAGCCATCTATAGTCATTTATCTCACACGGGTAAATGTATCCATGTTCTATGGGCCTCAGTCTCCCTCTCCTGCCTTTCTATCTCTCACACACACTCCCCAAAACAATCTCCTTCAATCACCTCCTCTCTCCATTTCTCCCCCCTCTCTCCTTCTTTATCACTCCCTCCTCCACCGTAAACCATTCCTTTCCACATTCCCACACCCTCTCACCTCCCACTCGCCTGACTTATATTTCTGCGCTATATACCCCCCCCCCCCCCAATCTGTTTCTATCTCTCTCTGTCTCTGCCAGTCATCCAAGCCCTGGGGTGTTCTTAGGTGATCAATCTTCATCCTCTCACCGCTGTCACACTATCAGGCCAAGCCAAAACACACGTGCACGGGTGCGCGCGCGCACACACACACACACACATGCACGCACATTATAATGAGTGGACAACAAATGCCAAGATTTACATATGATTACAGTGGGGAGCAGTCTGAGTTAAAAAAAAAAACAAAAAACAAAAAAACAAACACATGCCTGGATGCAAATGTACACACAAGTGTACACACACGCTCCCTCCCTCACATGAGCAGGTTGCTCATCATTTCCTATAGCTGCAGGTTATAATGAGATGGAGGACAAGCTCTGCCAGCATAGGGATGGTGTGACTCTCTGGCTCTGCCTGGCTGGCTCTGACCCAATCACGAGCTCCAGCAGCTCCAGCCAGCACACCCAGCCTCCACCATTGCCTGGACCGGAGAGGAGGGCCCAATCTGGGCTGGAGGGTGGAGCTGGAATACTCTGCGTGCTGCTCTGGGCTCCATTCAAAGCAACAGGCTCTGAGCCATGCCATGCCAAACTCCGCCACCTGAACATGACCAAATACTGGCACTGCAGAGGCCTCAACAGTGTGGGTGTGTGTGAGACACTTTAAATCTGCAAAGATGGCAGTCACAAGGCACCTCAGTGGAAAGAGGATTTAGAACTTTAAATAAATGTCATTTTCATGCAAAATCATTGCATCAGAAATTGCAAAAATTCACCTTCTCCTCAAGTGATGTCGTGGCTTTCACGTCAACGTGACGTCTAGCGCAGAGGAGAAACTGCTAGTGGAAATAGCTTCTTTTTAAAGGTGTACATATTTTTGTTCTTACCCATCATGCATACAAGCACAATGTGTGAGCACAGGTTGAGTATAGACCTGAGATCAGTGGGGATGAATTAAACATAGCCAGGCCTCATAAATACTGCACAGGTCCAACGCTCTGGGGAGTTTATCCAGGCCCATCAGCGCTGGAAGCCCCAGCACCCAGCAGGAGAAACACAACTACAGCTTGCAGAGTAAATGGTCGGAGACCGACGGTGTGCATGCGAACAAGCATGTAGGCAGTGTCCCTCTCACTGCCATGCATCATGAATAGTAATACACCGCATGAACACTCTGTTTTCCTGGTAAGTGTTCTTTGTGTACTGGAAAAACCACACATGTAGAGTGTGTGAAAAGGTTTGTATTTCTTGCTTCCTCACTCCAGGTTGCATGCACCTACTTTTTTGTAGCATGCATGCTTTTATGAATCACAACCTAGAGCAATTTCCTTTTTATTTAAAGGTTTATACATTAGTTTAGAAATCATGTGTGAGATCACACATCTCATACAGAAGTGCAGAAGCAGTTTGGTTTGCTGGACAAAGACACAATTTTTGTACTTTTGCCTCCGTACACCACCACAATGACTTTTAAATCAAACAATCAATATGTGAGAACAGCTCATTATGCTCAGCTCACAGATGCTCAGCTTTTATTCAAGGTTTTTTGTTTTATTTTTTTACAAAAAAAATTTGCATTGACTTTAGGAATTACAGCCATTTTTATACATAGTCCCTCATTTCCAGAGGCCCAAAATTAACTGGCAAACTAACATAATTTCAAATACAAGGATTTTTTAATACTTACATGAAAATGCTTTGCAGTCAGTGACTGCTTGAAGTCTAGAACCCATGGACATTGCCAAATGCTGTGTGTCCTCCCTTGAGATGCTTTGCCAGGCCTTTAGCGCAGCTACCTTCAGTTGCTGCTTGCTTGTGGGTCTCTTTGCATTCAGTTTTGTATTTAATAGCATTTGCACTGTGAAGGGCTGTCTGATCAGTTTTGTATCATTTGGCTGAATCTGAGCAGAGAGTATAGGCCTGTACACTTCACGGTTCATCCTGCTGCTGCCTCATCAGTCACATCATCAATAAACACTTATGACCTGGTTCCGCTGGCAGCCATACACGCCCATGCCATAACACTACCTCCACATTACTTGACAGACAATGTGACGCTTCAGATCATGAGCTGTTCTTTTTATTCTCCTCACTTTCCTCCCAATCATTCTGCTACAAGTTAATCTTGATTTCATCTGTCCAAAGAATTTCTTTCAGAACTACATGGGCTCTTTTAGAGCTTCTTCTTTTTGAGTGCAACCACTGGTTTATACCTTGTTTTTCTTAACCATGGAAATAATTCTATCATCATGCACTTTAGTTGTCTTCTGTGGCCTTTTGGTGCTGCTGAGCTGGCCAGTGTATCCCTTCTTTTCAAGAATTCACCAAATTGTTGATTTAGCCACTCCTGAAGTTTTTCCTTTCTCTCTGATTGGTTTATTTTATTTTATTTTCAACCTAATGATGGCGACCCTCATTTGCACTGATATCTCGTTGGGTCTGATATTTTAAAAATACAGTAAAAAAACAGAACAAAACAAAAAAACACTATAAACTTCAGATGTTATGTCTGCAAAGGAAATAGACCTTACCTGGTCATGAAACTGCTTGTCAGTCAAACGTCCGATTATTTTTGAGCCTCTGAAAATGAGGGACTGTGTATAAAAATGGCTGTGATTCATAATGATGACAAAGGCAGCCCTTCAATCACATATTGATTGTTTAAACTCCACTGTGGTGCTGAACAGAAGAAAAACTACAAAAACTGGATCTTTGTGCAACAAATTATAGACCTGATTATGGACCTTTAAGAGGCAATTAGCTGAATTGATCAAATAAACTGCCTTTTTTTTTTCATCCAGACAACTCATGCAGCTGCATCGCTGTCACAATACCCATGACTATCTGTATGATATCTGTATCCATATACTTTCTAACAAGTATGCTAAATATACAAAATCATCATGGTGGAGACAATCAGTGATTTGTTGAATTAAAATTAAAAAATAAATTGGTGTTAGGTGGGTGTTAAGTAACAAAAAATAACAAAGAACAACAGTCAAAGCAGCATTTTAAGAGCAAACACTTCCAAATGAAAGGTCAGTTAATTCCAGTGCAATCGCAATAAGTGGTTGCACTTGTGGAGGCAGAGTAATTTGTACAGCTCTCTGAGGTAGAGTTTGACTGGAGTAAAATTTCACAGGCTTAGTTCACTTTTGTAGATTCTTTTTAAGTTTGTTGAATACAGCTCTGTAGACCGGAGTTAATGAATATTCTAACTTTGATAGGTTTGTGTTACAGCTGGAGAAGTGTCTACATTTCTTTTTTTCCAGTTTTCAGTGTTTAAAAGCTTTGCTGACCTTTAAAGGAATGGAGATGTCAACGTGGAGCTTTCATTTTAAAGCTGGGGTGGGGAGAATTTGTTCTGTTGTTAATGGCCAAACAAAAGTAAAAGAACAACATTTTTTTTTTGATTATTGTATAGGTAGATTTCCAGAAAAAGCAGGTGATTAAAGGCTAAGATGAATGTTGCTACTAATCTTCTAATAACAATAGCCAAACTAAACTAATATGTAACACACAAAACGTGGCCGAGGGTAAAAATACACCTTGTTAATAAATATTTACATATTTGTGAGTTATTAACTTGCAGTGAAATGCAGATTAGTCAAAAGGTTACCAAAAGCTAGCCTGCATTTACCAAGCCAAAAAGCTTTGATAGCTTATTACTGGCTAGCGATAGCTCTGCTATTAAGATACCCTGTTACCAGCTAGTTTTTCCAGCCACAGTAGCTTAGTCTTCTTCTTTGGCAGTCCATCGATGTTGATGATGACTGTTATGCAGAGAGGATTTTGCTCTTCTTACCACTACAGTGAACACCCGCTGGTCGCAGTAAACCAGCCAGGTTGTTCTGGGCAAGCTTTCTTTACCCCACTTTTTCTAGGGGCTTCCCTTTCCAGGGCAGGCCATGCTATTCCTAAATAGGGCAGCTTGGACGCTCACACTGCTGCCTCAGCTAACTGTCGCCCATATCTACAGGTGAGTTGTGACAATCAAATGCGAGCCACCTGTGTGCAGGAATCTTGCTAGCAGCTTCCAGCTTCTTATGCCTCCTGCCGTCAAATCCATCCCATTGCCACATGGCTTCTTTCTTCTCCATACATAACGCCTTACGCAATAGGTAAGACAGGCAGTATTGCGCCCCCACTGTTCTGCCTCTCTGGACCTCCAAGCCAAGTGCCAAATGGTGCACAGATGTGCCACAGACTTGCCCCGCAGTGACAGCTGTATTGCCGAGTGATGCCATCCGTTGACCATCTCTGATTCCTCTGCACACCAACTGGTGGTCTGCCACTGACCTTGAGGTGCTTCTGCCAATGACCTTGATGTTCTTCTGCCACTATGCACCAAGGACACCTTGCTGCAGTGTCCGTGGAAGCAAAGACATGCCCAGGTCTATGCTAAATAGTAATTTCTTCACTAAGGTGACAGTGTCATTTAATTCAAGAGGACATGGTATTAAATGTGTCCAGGGCCCATGGAGCCCAGTATGTTTGCCTCTCTACCAAGACCTTCCATTGATTTGTTCCCAGTTCACTAATTGCCTTCTTTTATAAGTTTGTAAGTATTCTTACACTTTTAGTGTAACAAGTGTTGTGTTAGTTCAAGTGAGTAAATAGTTTTTTCTTTAAAAAAAATCATGGCCAAATACACCACAGCTTCTTTCATTCTCTCCTAGCATTTCAGTCTGACACCGCCATACTGAGCTCACAGAAATGTTGCTGAATGGATCTGACCTTTCATTCCTCACTATTGATTACTCAAGGCTTATTCGACTGCTGCGCTTACTGTAAGTGGCTCCAGATATCAGCGTCAGGTAAACCTGTCAAGAGAAAAAAACTGAGAAAAAAAACCCCCAGAAAATATATACTCTGACCTGGTCTCCAGCGGCACGTTACTGTTAAGCACCCAGCTGTCTTGTAACTGGACAGACTCGGGAGTGGTCGGACCATCTCCGGTCCCCGGAGCGGGTGCGTGAATGGGGTTTCGTCCCCCTCTCAGGGTGTTTCTGTTCAGGCTGTTGGCAGACTGGTGGGACAAAGTGTGGTGGTTGTGTGGAGGGGGCAGTGGAGGTCGTAGTGTGGTCTGACTCTGGTGGTTGGCAGCCCCTGGAAGAAAACAAGTACAGAGAAGAATTTAAGGAAGACACTTCTTTGTGGAAAAAAAAAAAAAACGAGTCTCTGATTGAAGGGATCGAGGACTTCATTCCAAAATGCTGCAAATCCAAAACCAGAACAGAAATGTTATTTGATATTTGGTGATTATTCCTCAGTATGTCAAAAGCAAAGCTCTTCAGCTTGCAAATAACTTCATTATCATTCCATTATGTACTACTTTTGCCTCTGCAATCATTTGGCTCAGAGTAGGTGTCATGTTTTCCAAACGGTCGATAACTTATTTGAGAAGGAAATTCCAGCTCATCAGATACATGGAATCTGATAATCATCTTCTTACATTTTGATTCCCATTTTTCCCCGTTTTGTCCATCTTTATTTTTTATACACTTCTCTCCTTTCCTTTCCTCTCCTCTCCTTCCCTTACTTTTACTCTTTCCTTGCAGTTTTCTTTTTCCCCAAGTAGCAAAAGATGCGTGTGAGCAATATTAGAGCACTCAGCACAGCGTGCGCCCTCATCTCTTGCTCTCAGACTTGGGGGAACATGTCAGCTAGAATCCAATACCAGCCCTTCCAACAATGAGCTAATGGACTGTTGAGTGAGAGAGCTGAAAAACAAACCCGGATGACTCAGACGAGAACACCCATTCACACATCACAGTTCTCCCTCTTGTGCTCTCTCTCTCTCTCTCCCCATGAATCAGTGGGGGATTTGAGCCCATCTTCATTGTGCGCGCGTGTGTGGGTTTGCACGAGAAAATCAATAAACCACATACTATAGAGTACAGGAGAGCCTGACACAATTGCATCACTTCTTGTGCATCAGCATACTTTTTTTTTTTTTTGCCAGGTGCTCAAAAAGTTACATATCATGACAATGCAATAACTGCAAGTCATCTCCGTTTCATGCGGCTTTATGACACTGTTTGCGTTTCCTTTCATCAATACCACACCCTTTCATCATCACTGAGTATGGAATACATCATGAGATTATTTACTTGCACATTGTCGTTCCCCTATTGATCAAAGTTTGGAGCACAAACACACACATATGTGTGGGGTGAAAACAACAAAAAAGCAACTGCTTTGACAAGCTGTGTGATCACACTTGCCCTCCTCCATATGTCAGTTTCTCTTGAATTAGATAAGAAAAGAAACGGTGTGTGAGAGGAAGGGAGACGTGTGGACGTGCTGAACTCTCGTGTCTGCTCGTCTGCTTTGATATTTGCCTTTCACGAGATTCTCAAGGGGGGGAAAAAAAACTGACTTTTGACAGACACAAACCAAACCCAAAGGCAAATGCACTTTGCATCTACATCATGCAAATGTATCTATTTCTGCTCTCCTGGATGGATGTTTAAGGGGGAACCCAGCTCGTTCGCAGCCCCAGCTGTGCTGACAACCAGTTTGATTCCTCTGCGATACCACTGGGACGCAGGTGTCACCAACATGGCTGGAGAACAGATGCTCCTGAAAGGAGAGAAGAGGCGAAGAAGGGAGGGAGATTTTGGGGGGGGGGTGATGGGGCCTGACCTCTGCTACACAAATGCAAAACATCTGCTTGCGCATGCAAAAGATGCTCTTGGGAGAAACAGATACACAAATATGCGTGCATACACCAGCATATGCAAGCATACATGTAGCCACAACACAGCCTGAAAGGCCATCCTTCTGTATCAGAAATGCTGCATTGATATTAAAGTATGTGGCAGGGTTTATTTCTTCCCTCCTCCTCCTCGTTCCTATACTGCCTCATTTCTTCCTAAGGATTGTTTCCCTCTCTTTCATCTTCCTTTTATTTGCATTTTGTTTGTGTCCTTTGCTGAGATGTAAAGCACTTTAAGATAACCCTTGTTTGTTAAAAGCACTTTATAAATAAAATTGACTTTACTTCTCCTCCTTGCGATGGCCCTATAAATGTGAAATAGCTTGTACTGCACACTATCTGCATAAATACTTTTGTAAAGTGTAAGCATATCAACAAAAGCGCGTGCATGCACACACACACACACACACACATGTGCGCACACATGCACACACAAAACGAAGAAAAACATGTACTGGGGGAAAAAGCTTGCAGGCACACATGCAGGCATGGACACAGTCCAAGAGATGCAAAAAAAAAAAATAAATAAATAAATAGGCATCCCCATGCTTGCAGACTAGCCCACTGTCTCCAGTGTTTAAATCTGTGTACAAAAATGCATGCCTTATGCTTTTGTTCACTTTCCCGCCATAAATATTGAACCGGTTTTTCATTCAAATTTGGATGAATAATATATGGCACACCTTGTATGGAAGAGGAATACATTTTTTTTTTCCCAGCCCTACTTTCCCACAAACTCCTGCAGCCTGAGTGCATGCATGTGGCAAAGTCTTGCGCATGTGCATCTGCAGGCACACTGCACCCACAGGAGAGTGTGTTCTTCAAATATGAAGCCACTAAATTGTTACGCAGGGACTGAGTCACATTCTGTTTTGTTGTAGAAACTTGCATCTAGCACTCTTTGTAATAAGTGCATTTTGCTTTGCAGACTCAAAGAACGAAAAAAAATTGCTAATCCTGTTATCTATCATTCAGCGGCAAATTCAATTGCACGTCTCCAGATAATGTCAGAAAAATGTAAATTCGGAGAAAAGTATTGCTTGTAATTCTATGCATTAACTCTCTTCATAGCCTACTGGGACTGCCGCAACTGTCATTTACTGTCGGGCTAACTGAACTGAACTGTTACATGATAGAATGTGATTGTTCCTTTTATTCCTCGCTGAATCAATATTTGCGGAATAAAGTGGATAACGACTCATTACTAATGCTCTGCTTGTGTTTTGTGGAATATGCTGCAGCAAAAAATAACAAGTTTTTAAAGAAAGTACTATTCTTGCAGAAGTCCCTCAACCTTTGGTAGAAGTTCAAAAAAAAGAAAAAAAAAAAAAGAGAAGAAAAAATCTCCCTTGACTTGCTACAAAATATTTATGATCAGAGACAAATTGCTTTCTTTTTTCTGCTACAGCATGGGAGATTGATGTCAAAGAAATTTGTCCTCATGTAGACTTCAAATCCATAAAAAAAAAAAAAAAAACCTTAGAGCTCGCTGGAGAAAACACAAACATATTGAGAAGTGGGGTCTGCCTGAGGAGCAAGGCCGAGGTACAAGGCTGTTATTTTTTATATACATGCAGAGAACTGTAGAAAATATTTGTGTTTTTGTCTTGGCTCCAAAAAAACACAAATGTGAGTAGCCACAGAGGCAGCGTGCAGGAACCGGTAGTCTTGAGCTAAATGGTTCTAATAAATTAAGACAGGGGACTTAGTCAGATAAAGTGTGTGGTTTCTAAACTACAACCCGCAGGTAGACTAATAGGAACAACCATTTTACTAGGAATCCGGTCTGATAAAAGACCAAACATGCAAAAAAAAAAAAAAAAAAGAAAAGAAAAGAAAAAAAAAAGGAAATGGAGCAATTAGTGAGCAGCCAAGCAGATCACATTTTATTCCACTTTATCTTTTCCTCCTTTCTTTTCTCCCTCTTTCACTAGCCAGTGTGAGTAAACAGAAACATTTTCTCGACAGGCTCTCGCGGTTTTGTTTTTCGCTGCCACTTTTTGTGGAGAAGCTCTGAGCCCCTTCTGACTGCTGTCGCAGCCTGACCCAGTTTATTCTTGTCCAAGGTCCCCTGCGACTGGAGAGAGGGGGACTATAGCTGTAAGCTGGTGCGTTTGGCTTGGGCTAATCCCTGGAAGTTCATTATGCTCGCCAATTCTAAGCAGCCTCATTCAGCAGAAGAGCATTAGCCTGTCTGCTAACCTGTAAAACACACTGCGCACAAACACACACTTCAGTGAGACAGAGGGGTTCGCCACATCATATTAATCTCACAGTGTGTGTGCAAGGGTGTGTGTGTGTGTGTGTGTGTGTCCAACTGACAGCAAGAACCGACCAAGGCAGGCAGTGTGTTTTGCAGCCTTGGATGGGTAAACTGTTTATTGACATTTTCTGTGGTTAACAGAGAAAAGTCACGGGGCAGGATGTGCATCTGTGTGTGTGTGTGTGTGTGTCTGTGCGTGCAGGACAGAAATGCCCATTCAGCAGTTAAAAAGGGATCATTGCAGGGCTCAGCTCCCACCCCTCGCTCCCTATCCTCCCTTTATCCCCCTCACTCCCTCTGTCTACCCATCTCTTTATTTCACGCCCCATATCTCCACTGCTTCCACTTTTTCTTTCTTTCTTTTTTTAAACTGCTGCACCAACCTTCATTGTTTTTCATGCACCTTCCCTCCGATCTAATTGGCATGCTCCCCGTGTTTTAGGGTGGTATATTCCCATGTGTTGCTGCTTCATGTGTCCTCTGTCTGAGAATGTCACATGCTCCTCATTTGTCATTCTTCTCAGAGCTCTGAGGCTGAGCATGGAAGGAGAACTTGAGGTGAAACACAAACACACACACACACGCGCTGAAGCTTATTTCTCACTGAGGTTTTATTGTACACACAAACACATGCTTGCACAAACAGGAGATAAAGTTACAGACATACATTTACACACACACACACACACACACACACACACACACACACACACACACTGCCTCTGCCTTGGCTAGTCATCTCTGTCTAATTAGGAGGCAATAATCCGCTAGAGAAGAGTCATCAAATTCAGCCAAAAACAAACACTCTCCATGAGCAGAAATGCACGTGCGCATTTTACCCTGCCCCCTCCCACACACACACACACACACACACACCTATCGCCCCCCAAAACAAAACATATACACACACACGAACAAATCATCCAACTGCTTTGCAAATGTCACCCTTACATAAGCACCATTAGGGAAGAATAACATTAGTGGAGAAGCAGGGAATGTGTCTTTGTTGCGCCTTTTGTTTCTGTAGATTTGTTTCAACAAAGCCATTAAACATTCATTGCTTCAGCAGTGACTTGAGGTGGCTTCCCTGGCAGCAGATAGCTAGCCACTTTAGAAGAGGCTCGGGCTAAAAATAGCTTAGTGTTCCCCATGCATAATGAATGGCCAGAGACAGCGCTAACGCTAGCTCTTTCCAGGAGCGATCTGCTACGCTCCGTTTGGTCGTCTCAGCTCTCCCGTCGTTCCGAGGGAGCGTTCCCAGACAGGTGCTCCGAGCCAGACAGTATTCCCACATAAACATTCGCAGACCAATTCCCAGCCAATCCTCGGCAACAACGTTCCGTTCCCATTCACCTGTCACGCTTCACTAGGAACACAAGTCATGTCTGTCCACCTGTTAGCTTAGGTAATGGTGGACTACTTTAGAGGAGTGCACACGCACACACGCACGCACACACACCTACACACACACAGCATGTAGTTTCCTGAGGATTATCTCGCTGTGGTCAGTTTCTGCCTGGCTTGGTAAGGCTCATTTCCTGCCCAGCATCTACTCTCTCCAGGACCACACCAAACACATATTCAGACAGGCATGCACTTTCACAGCACATGCATAAACAGTTGCTGGTTATAGGTGTTTTATTTGCTCACAGCCATTGCTTGCCTTCCTGTGTGCCAGGGTATGTCTATGCAGTGCCAGACTGACACTCTGAACTCATTTAGGCCGATTTTAATGGATGCCCAAAGCCAAGGACTCTCTCTGCACCCATTAGATCGGCAGTCCTGGCTGGGAAAAGTGGTGCTTTCATCTGAATGTTGTTCTTCTTCCATCCAAATATCTCCCTTTTCACCCTCTAAGCTCTCATCAGTTTACCCTTTTTAAAAAATATTTGCATCCCCTCTCCTTTTTTCTCTGTCTCTTTAACTTTCTATGCGTCCTCATCTCTGTCTCCCTTTCACTCACTTTCTCCCATCTATTTTTCTGGTGTGCTCTGGTTGCTTTCTTTTCTCTCTCCTTTTTTTTTTTTGCTTTTTTTTTTTTGTGTTTTTTTTTTCCATGCAAGATGTCTCATTAAACAACTTCAAGAAGTCAAAGTTTGGCTTTCTCTCTCTCTCTCTCTGCTCCCATTTGCCTCTTTGTGCCTCCTTTTTCCCGCTTCTCAGTCATTGTTTTCTTTCTTTGTGTCTCTTGCTCGCTGTCTGTGCGTACATGCTCAGCAGAGACTGAAAGAAGCCCCACAACAGAAAGTGTGGGTGTATGCGAACAAGAATGAGAGAAAGAGAGAGTGTGCCTGCAAGCCTCACTCTCCCTCTTTGCCAGTGTCTGCCATTAGGGTGTCAGTGGCAGAGTGAATTTATTTGCTGTGCGGTTACTGGGCTAATGATTGATGTTGCCCCAGCAAACAGTAAACCAATTAGAAGGCTGATGTAACGTCATTTTAAAAGCCTCCTAATCACGTTGCTCTTGAACCTGGGACCCGGGCCTTCCCTAATGAAGATTTATACTGGATCAAAGGAGAGCCTAACGCCATTAACAATAGATTGTATTCCACCAAAAATCACATTAGGACTTCTCTGCCCACCCCTCTCCCTCCCATCAGGCCTTTGCTAAATATATCTACTGATTACAAGTGCAGATGCACAGAGGAATGGAGAAACAGGGGAAGAGCGGGAAAGGGAGGCATAGAGTTGCCCCACAGTAGCTAATTGTTGAGAATAAATGCATATACTGATGAACAGCCTCATCACTGCAGATGTTTGCAAGAGTATGTGTACGTGCGCGCAACACAGAGGAGAAAAATAGTTGCGAGGTGCTGATATAAGCACACAAGACCTCTAACAGCCAACAAGAGAGGGTCTGGTGATGAAAGAGAAAGCTTAGAGCCAGGGAAACTAACTAGTTTGTCTTTGCTACGCTGATCCTCCTGCTGGCACTTAAAATTCATCATCCCCTTACCTTTCACTTTCCAGCGCATTATTAATGTCATATGGAAAATAACTACAAGCACACCTACTCAGTGGCAACCAATCTGCATTCTGCAGAGTGTAGGGGTTGCTTCCCCTTGCATCATTGTTTTTTTTTTTGTTTTTTGTTTTTTTGGCAAAGGTGGGAGGGTTATGTTTAAAATGCAATCCATTAACAAATCAGCGACTGTCTGCCTAGAATTGTCATATGTGCCACAAAAAAATCTTTAAAAAAAAAAGGTTTAGAAAGAGGTTTTTTTTTTTTCCCGTTAGTTCTTTTTAGGCTTATGCAACAGCTGATTTAAAAATTGTGAATTGTTTTTATTACAATTGTCACACACTGATTATCCCATGCTGTAATTACTTCATTTGAATTCATCCCAGAAGCATCCAAATTAAAGATTTTGAGTTTTCCCAAGAAAACCATCTATTACTGACCATGAATTCAATAAATACTTTATATATTTTATATTCTCTTATTATTTTAAAGCAGTCACAATAAAAATGTCCCCCCGGTTTGATTTCCAGCCCTGCAAACAAATGCTGACTTCAGTGGAATGCAGAGAAGCAGAAACGAACGGCCGGAGCAGAACAAGATGTGACATTAAATTAAAGCGCAGGACTGCTTGGCATTTTACTGAACGACTAAATCAGATCAGGAAATGGACACATGATGAGGTAATGCATCGACTCAGGTGATGGATGGCATATTGATGCAAACATTAAAAAAAAAGAAAGAAAGAAAGAATAAAAGGATGGTTGAATGGAGCACTCTCTTACCAGTGGATGAGGGCTGGGCCCGGAGCAAGTATGAATCATCCGGGTGGGGCTCCAGGTGAGAGTGGGTGGAGTTTTTCTCCAGCAGGGGCACCTGGCATTCCCTGATCGGTGGAGACGGGCCGGGGGAGGGGTGGTGGGGGGCGGACGAGGAGGACGGGAGGGACGGAGGGAGCAGGGTGGAGGAAGAGGTTGGAGGGAGTGGACGACCTGGAGGGTGGAGGGACAGAAATAGGGGGGGAGAGAAGGACGGAGGGGACGTTAGACAAAACAGATGGCATTGTCTGACAGTGATACAGGGGCCTGCTCACAGAGGCAGGTCGAATGAGAGATGTGGACAGCTTAGATGAATAGATGCCGCAATCTTTTAAAGGGTCAGTTCACCCAAATTACAGGTAACTTACATCTGGGATCAATGCAAATTTTAGGGTATCCATAAAAGGTATTGTAAATGGAAATAAAAAAGAAACCAAACCTCCCTGAGGATTTTATTTTTGTTTTACTTATTTGAGCTTATCAAGGCTTAAAAATCTGCAACATGGATCGAAACACCTGCTGCACGTTGTACTCAACTAAGCTATCCTGTCATCCCCTAATTAAACTTGCTTCTTTGAGCAGCCCCTGATATTAGCAATGTAGAACAGGTTGGGTACAATCACAGAAGGTTGACACGAGAGAAACTCAACACAGAACGATTTGCACAGAGAGCCCGCACATCTTCTAAATGCATTAATGAGTACAAAACCTTTCCTTTCAAGTTATGACAATTTTAGTGCCATTTTCTCATTTTTCTCAAGAAAATATTGATATAAATGTTCTGTAGCTATTAACAGTACTATATACACATGCCAAAATTGACCCAGGATGCTACATACTCCCGTAAAAATGAGCAAATGCAGAAACAGGTGCATACTGAGTTAAACACAGGTGCAATTTATAAGAATGGGTTATTTCTTCATTGAAACAGTCCCGCTTTGAAATGAATGGGAGACGACTCCTGCGAGGACCTACATCCATTGTATGATTGTCCTCTACATGGGTAAGACAAAAGAAAGTTAAGTCTTTAAATAGTAGGAGCCATGGGATGCGTGGACACAATCAGGCTGTCCCGTACACCAGAGAGAGAAGAGTGGGATGGAGAGAATTCACTCTACTCTCCAAAGGTTTGGAATCAAGGACAAAGACAAATCTAATAAATTCTATTTAGAGACGGCTCAAAATATAGAATAATTATGTCTGCCATATTTGCAGCTCAATCAATCAACAATATGGTAAGAATGAGGCCACTGAGTCCAGTCAATCCGCAGAAGGACTCAGGTTATTATAACTACTAATTAGATAGTCAACCAAAGACTTTTTAACACAATCATTTATTTTCTCCTCGTTCTGCGTTCAAAATAAGATCCCTTGTTAGCCAGCCGTGTTTTCTTTTTTTTTTTCCCTCTGAATAACAAATTAGCCATTTTGTCCCCCCCCAAAGTTTAAAGGGGGAAGGAGGGGGTGGAGTGGTCTAGTTCATCTCCAGTTCTACAAACTTCATCCATTCGTTCGTTTGTCACTGAAGACTTCGCCAGGAAAATCGAAAACACTGCCTTTCAGTCTCCTTTCTCTTTCTTTTCATACAGAACAAAAACAGCCAGCAACATAGAAGGAGGACGACAGAAAAGCATTGAAACCTTGGAGAAAAAGAAAAGATAGCTGCACATTCATCATTGCACTATCCCCCCCCCCCCCCCCCCCCCCCCCACTCCCCCTTCTTTTCTTACTGACGTTCCTTCAGAATACAGATGTGGTGTGATTGTAATTTGACAGCATTCATCTTCCCATCACAGAGCATTGACAGGAATCAAAATCTGCAAAGGCCATGATAGATCGGGGGGCTTTTTTTCAGTGACGGTGCAATTTTGCTCGCCTCGGGGGGAAACGCTACCTGGGCAAGGGGGGGAGGGAGGAAGATCAATGCAGATATCACTTAAGAAACAAAGCGGTTGGACATATTTGTTGGCTAACGTGCCCTTCTATGCGGCATCAAAATGAAACGCATTAATCATGGTAAATACACCTTTGACTCCAGGTGTTGTCACGGCTTTGCAGAGATTTATTTGACAGAAACAGAGACAGACTGATGCCTCCATCCTGCTGTCCAAACTGCTCCAGCTTAGAGCTTTGCGTCATGGAAACCAGAGCTAGGATCGATCCACAGCCCCACGTTAACTACACCCCAGAGACATGCTAGCCTTGTCTTCTGTTTAGGTATGTGTGTGTGTGTGTGTGTGTGTGTCTGTGTGTGTGTGTGTGTGCGCGCGCGTATACGGTCAATCTCATCAGAGCAAACAGAGAAAAATGGATAAACAATGGCAAAGCAAACACTGTGGCCGACAGGAGGGAAAAGGGGACGGACAGAGAGGGACAGGGAGAGATGGATGGAGGGAGGGGGGAGGAGACAGTGAGGTTACAGGGTTAACCGGGGAAATCAAGACCAGGAGAGATGGAGAAAGAGAGAGAGAGGTGTGTGGGGGGAGACAGTCAAGAAGCTATGAGCTGACAAAACTTATTGCCAATAAAAAGAAAAAAAATGTGAGGAAGAAAGCAATAGAGGAAGGGAATTAGGAGGGGAAGAGGCAATAAGAGGGGACTGAGCAAGATGGAGGACAGGAACAAAACGAATAAAGAGGTAAAGGGGGAATAAGCCACCGACACATGCAAAAAAAAAAAAGGCCAATGATCTACATGAACTGACTGCTCCCTCTTTAAAGAATGGCGAGACAGGATCTAGTTATTTGCATATTTCGCAAGGCCTATAATGAGGCTACTGGTGACCACTGGTAATAAAAAATGGCCGTGCGTGTCTTGCAGCACACCTTGAAGAAGCATGATAAAAAACACACGTTTTTTTTTATCATGGGTCCATACAGTCATGTGTGTGCGCGCGAGTTCGCACACATGCAGTTATTAATATTCTAAATGACTTTAATCACAAAAAAAGGAAAAATTGCACTAGTTGGCCAAAAGCAATTAAGGGAACTTTAATCTCCTTAGCAATTATGCTGTGGGGCATCCTTAACTCAGTCATTTCTGCCCGCTACATTTCTAGAAAGGTCAGTGGAAATTGCTTTGTGTTATTAGAACAAAGACTTGGCAATGAGCTCACGTGGTTCTCCTGACGATTTGTTCGCTGCCATCCTTCAGCCGCCTCCCTGGCCATCTGTATACATCTCTCAGTCCTCCTCTCGCTGTGCCCGTCTCTCTCTTTGAATCTACAGCGCTCTCGCACAAGTGTTGATTAGTGTGAAAAAGAAGCCTATCATGGGGGAAAATCTAGGCAATCCTAAGACTGAAGCACTGCATTAGAAGTATTAGCAGTGTCCCTTGATGATTTGTGTACAATGTAAAACAAAAAACACACACACGCACACAATCATCATTAGTTTGTTCCGCGGGCACCAGACTTTGACTTGCTCGTGTGAGTCATACAAGTGTATAAGCTTTGCCTGTTGCTGAGCTACTGCATGTCTCTACTGAATCATCTCAGAATGAGTTTTGTATCATCTATTGTTTCTCCATGAAGCCATTCCTTACTGTGCTATGGCATTATACATCAGGCATAATTCTACTAGTTGGATGCTCAGTGAATTCTCTTCCCTGTCCTTGCCTTTATTTCTGTCCCTCCCTCCCTTCTGCCTCAATCCGTCCATCCGTCCACCCATCTGGCTGAGGTGAGGAGCGGTAGGCCGAGGAGAGGAGAGCAGAGTGGAGCGAAGGATGGAGCGACAGCTGGAGCCCAGTCAGACAAGGAGAGACAAATTACCCCTCTAACGAGAGCCATTCATCATCTCTTCATCTCTCCCTTCATTCATCCCTCTCTTTCTCCACACCTCTACATGCAATGCAGCGCACCTGAAAAGCACGCCGATCTGCCGCACAACTTCACACTTGACGTTGTTTCTCATTTAGTTGCTACTCGAGCGCGGCGAAGTCAATCAGCACGTGCTCCTAAAAAGATGACGAGAAAAAATAACGAAGAAAAGAGCGGGGGAAAACAACAAGATGAGTGAAATGATTGAATGAGCCGTGCACCGGGAAGAGGGAGGAAAAAGAAGCGACACACCCATGCTGGCACATGCAGAGACTCATTACCAGGGCTGCTGTCAGCACAGATGTTGGACTGAGGGGGTGCTGTCAGTCAGTGTGTGTGTGTCTAACTATACACATATATGTGTGTGTGTGTGTGTACGTATGATAGTGCCTGACAGTGATCTGAGGGCTATTTAGACAGCTGTTGACACAATGGGCCCTTTTCTCTATTTATCCATACAGTGCCGTCTATCTCCTCCATCTCATCTCTCTTCCTGTTCCCTCCTCTCTTCCTATTTCTCAAGTCCTCGTCTCCTCTTTCCTCTTATTCATTGCTTATTAATATTACACATTTAGCTTGACTGTTACAAGACGCACACCTGTTGTTGTTGTGAGCAACAACTGGGATGTGGAAGCCTATCCAGGAATGGTCTGCTTTATGCTTCCTCCCACATCCTCCCCCTCTATTCTTTCCTTTCATAATCAGAGCCATTGCCAAAAATGAGTGATAAAATGAGTAAAGTGGGAAGGGAGAGATGAGAAGATGATTCAACAGACGTGTTTTAATTAATAAAGTTGGGCTTTCATAGCCTAAAGAGATGATTGTATCACTGGCTCCTTCTTTGATGTGTAACAGAGTGTCTGGGTTCTTCTCTGGCCTAGAGCTCTCCTCTCCTCTCCTCGTGCTCGGTTTCTGTCTTTCATCTCGCCAGCATCACTTCATCGCTTTGCAACTATAGGGGACGTCTTCCCAAACAGGCAGGTCCTCCACAGTCACACAAACAGCCCGGGGCTGTGGCTGAAGATGCTTTTCAGTGGAGGGGGGGGGGGGAAGGTGCTATCCAGGCTTTTTATTTTATTTTTTTCTTTCATTGGCACATCATTCCAATTTCACTCAAAAATACCAGATGTTTAGAAAACTGACAGATCTGAGAAAAAAAAAATGAACAAAACAAAAACATTTATTTTTTTGCCTAATTTTCTGTTCTGCTTCTGTTTTTCCGTTCCCATTTACACAAGAAGTATTTATTCTGGAGTCATTGTAGACCACATGTTCAAACTGTAACAGTCTGAACCGACTTCAAGCTGGATGCTATTCAACAATGTTAATTAAATCAAACAAGCGAGTTCTCAGTGTTAGCTGGAAAACATTCCCACTGAAGTATTTTTAAGAATCTTTAATTTAAATTCAACTTAAATTCCATTAATGGTATCTAGTTGTTTTTAACTACTTTTGTTCACTCTCAATTTGCAGCAGGTAGCATTCAGGTATGTCAGTGAAATTAAATTGTTATTATTGACTTTATGAGTCATCAGTAAAAATGGTGACTGCTTGTCACCACAGTGGCTATTATACTTTTTTTTTTTTTAGTAAAATTAAACAAAACAAAACTGTAAAATAGAATATTGATAAAAAAAAATATTCACTAAATGTTCTTTGGTGTAGTCTTTGTCAACTTGATGCAGTTGGTCAATACAACCAACACACAGAGGCTGGTGCACATGAATCAGTGAATTTGTAAAGGGTCTAATTCCACCTTCCAATTCCCAACCTAAAAACTAAAAACTAAGGAATTTTGAATCATTTTGCAATTTGAAAGCCACTGACTGGGTGCTATATTCTTCAAAATTCATAAAATTGTTCCCCTATAAAAAAAATGTTCTTTTGGAGTTAGGAATATAACCAGAATACAACCAGTTGCCAACCAGTTGAGACGAGTCCCCTTTGCAAAGACGTGTTGCAGACGGGTTGCTCTCATTGGCACAGTAACATGTTGGCAATTCCCCTGCATTTGTAAATTAGATGGCAATTATTTGCAAAGCTTTGCCAATCTGTCTGAGAGTGACTGCATCCACTCTGAGTTGAATCATGATGGCTTGGAGACAGGCTGCCTCCCACCAGGCGACGAAAGCGGTCACCTGGAGGTTGTGCGTGCAACACCCTCAACCTCTGGGTGACCAGCTGGTCGCTGCAACTACTTGCGGTTGGCCTCCAACAGCAAAAAATATTCAATGCAAACCAACTTTTAATAGATGAAAGGAGGCTGCCGTCATTAATGTGATTAAACATTACACAAACCAAACCAAACTAAACTAAGACTAATACACAAACTAATAAAAACTGCACAGAAATGAGCAAACCTTCTCCAGAAACTGCATTCAATTCAAAACAAAAATTCAAAACAAAATCAAAAACAAAACTGAATGGAAAACAGAAAACTACGATAACTCTTCTTAAATCCAGAGGTGGCAAAAGTACTGACATTCTGTACTTAAGTAGAAGTACAAGTACTTATGTTAAAAAAAACTTTAGTAAAAGTCAAAGTACTGGTTCAACTTCTTTACTTAAGTAAAAGTAAAAAAGTACAGGCTCTGAAATGTACTCAAAGTAAGAAAGTAAAAGTAGTTCTTTGGAGGATGTTTCTACAAGCTATTTTTGTGTAAAACTAACCGAACCTCATTATATATTATTGTAATATAAAATAATACATGAGAATACAAACGTTATTCCAATCTAAATTTTAATCCTAATGAATGCACTCAGCTTGAAACTGTTATGTAGGACACAAACTGTGAAAGGGAATTTAAACACAGCTCTGTTCTCTGTGTCCTCCATAGTAGAGGGTGACTGTGCCTCCACCTAAACACCAACATGAGGATACTCAGGGGTTACAGTGGGATTCAGAAGGTGGAGGAACCCTAAGATCAGCTGTAGTGGCTCTGCATGTGGAGAAGAATCACAACTTTCTATTGTGAGCTCCAGTAAATGATGTTGGTGTGCAGGCTGTGATCAGCTGACCTGCTGCTGCTGCTCTGAGGTTTACTGCTCTCTGTGGGTTACAAAGATGTAACCCAGTATTTCACAGCTATCTGAGCTGATCTCCATCCCCTACACTGACAGCATACAGGCTGTAGAAATGTTCGATTCAGTGAATGAATCTCAGCATCAGCAGCTTTGATTCAAACTCATCTCTGCTGCACTGATGTAACCTGTAACTCTGACCATGAACACAAACACTGTGCTCCAGTCCAACACAGAGCTTTACTGTAAATACAGTACAACAAGCTAACCTAAACTGCAGTATTTTCATACAATCTTTGAATTACACAAAGTCAGCATACTTCAGTTTGTTTTCCAGTCCTTACCTTTAATTCTAACCTCTCTTCTTCCTCTCCTGTCCTCTTTCTCCATCTCTGAGTGAACTTCTCTCTCTTTGCTCTCCCTGAAATACAGCAGCTCTTCTTTTAGCTAGCTGTGTAACAAACTGCACACACTTTGTGTGTTTGCTGATATTTGTTGAGCATTTAGAAACGTTGCATTTACCTGCCACACGTTACTCCCTTCGTGCTCGCTCCTCTTCAGTAGCGCTAGCTAAGCTGTTTATGTGCCGCAGCGCAACTTACGGACTCGGTCCGGCCCGCTGTAACCCCTGATTATAGCGCTATAAATGATACATTAATTATATGGGTTTGCGTATTTAATCCCTTTGTACGAGATAAGCCCCGATGATGGAGGATACGCCAGTACGATTGTCTCTTATGTGTTATTATTCCTCCGTTTAGGCTCAGATCGTTTGATGTTTGACGGCGCACTGACCGGAAATGCAAACTTCTCTCTGACGTGTTAAAAAGTAACGAGTCTGTTTGAAAATGTAAGAAGTAGAAAGTACAGATACTTGTGTAAAAATGTAGGGAGTAAAAGTAAAAAGTACTCAGAAAAATAAATACTTAAGTAAAGTACAGATACCTGAAAAATCTACTTAAGTACAGTAACGAAGTATTTGTACTTCGTTACTTCCCACCTCTGCTTAAATCTCATAATAATACATTCTCATCTGGCCAAATAGGATGTATAAAACTTGAGAACTCTGAAAATTACAGCCAGCCTCACAGAATGAGCACAAAAGGAATGAATGAACCTGAATTATTTGAAAGGGAAAAGAAGAAGAGGTATATATGCAGGGAGATGAAAAGTTAAAGGCAGAAATCCTCAAAAGACCTTTACCTTGCTCCATCTTTTCAATCACAAATCAAAAACCCCCTCTACAGAGGATGGCTCTGAGGTCACTCAGAAGTAATAGGTTCTGATGATTAGGGGCCTCTTAACAATATCCTTTGGCCTCCATATAACGTGAAGTGCACTGGGATAATGGAAGCCAATTACAAACTAATGTCAACAGAACTTTGAAAAGAAAGGCAAGGAGATGATGAATTGAATAACAGTGCTGATAGTCTCATCAAGGACTATTCTACAAAGGAACACAGACCTCAACACTCTTTGTGTGTTATACCTGACCAGTGTACCATAGTACTGACTGATTTGAGTTTGGCTATGCTTTAAAACATAAAAAAAAACCTCTATTGACTTACACAGACTGAAAACATAGTGGATGCAACGGAGCACCAACTAAAGATGAACTGCATAATGCTCCCAGCGGCTTAAACAGACAGGAGGATTGTATAGATCAAAAAGGTGAAGGCCAAAGTCCGTCGATTTTACAGCTAACCTGATCACGGATGCACGTGGATACATTTGCATTCACACAGTCGCACAGTGTGCTACAGTGTGCTGCAACACAAAGAATGCAGGCCATGAATTCTAACAAAAGACTCAGCCTATTCCAACGGCTGCTTCAGGAGGTCCTTTCTCACTCCTGTCAAGAGACAGTATATTTTTTTTTTTTTTTGTTTTGTTTTTTTGAGAGGAGACGAGACGAGGGCAGACCCAGCTTGACACAGAACAATACACTCGACCTTTAGCCCCAGCAGCACAAATGCAGTCGAGCATCTTTCAGCGTCTGCTAATTGAAACATGCCTCCCTGTTGCGGATATGTGCGCGTGTGCGTGGTTGTGTGCGCATGTGTCCGTGGCTATACATAGCATTAGGATGCTTCACCACAGTCATGCTGTCCACTGTCAGAG
This sequence comes from Archocentrus centrarchus, assembly GCF_007364275.1. Taxonomy (NCBI): domain Eukaryota; kingdom Metazoa; phylum Chordata; class Actinopteri; order Cichliformes; family Cichlidae; genus Archocentrus; species Archocentrus centrarchus. The sequence continues at coordinate 23,509,208 of NC_044355.1, read as the reverse complement.
ATGTCCACTGTGTAACTTGGGGCAACCACGGAGGCTGCATTACCATATAAATTACATCCATGTTGCTGCTCCTGCTGCGGATTGATGGTATTGTTATGGATTCGACGCATTGGAGCCTCATCGAAAACAATCAAAATAAATAGCCTCCTCCTCCCACATCAATGCATACGCACGCACAGACGCATGAGCAAGCGCGTTTCGACACCGCTGCACATGCACACACACACAATGTATGGAAAATGCACAAATGTGTCCAGACCTTCAACCTAAGGTGAAGAACTATAGATAGCTCTCCTCTCAGCTTTCCATTAACTCTGAACACGCTCTGTAATTGCAGAAAGGAGCAGATCTGCACAGGACGACATTTCTGTACAGAAAAGTCGGTTTGTTAGTGTGTGCGAGTCCTTTGCGAAACCTGCATTGAGACATCACCTAAGCAACCCGCTGCCTATTAATGAATCAAATCTGATAGCAGCAGAAAAAGCGGACATGTCAGCGAAGAAAAAACATAAATTATTAAATCAGCAAAATCGCCAAAATTATGCATACAGTCTATATTAAACTTTGTATTTATACAGTTCTAATTTACAGCAACGTTTATCTCAAGGCACTTTACACTGTAAAGACCCCTCAATATTAAAGAGGAGAAACCCAAGAGTTTACTATGAGTGATAAAAAAAACAAAACAAAACAATTTTAACAGGAAGAAACTTTCGGCAGATCCAGGATCAGGGAGGTTAGCCATCTGCCTCTGGCAGTCGGAGTGAGGTGAGGGAAGAGCTGTTTCCATTGGGGGGAGGTGGGGGTGCTTGGTCTGTAGCAATATTTAGGTGGGTGGTATGTGTGAAAGGAACTTCTACATGGATGCCAGGACATAAAGTTTGCCATTAACATTACATTGTAACAGAATGATCAATGTCCCTTAAGAGTGTTTTTTAATGCCGTGCCTCATCTGTGCAGATATACGAACAGAGTAACAAGAACCACACAAAGCAAATCCCAATATGACACTGAATAAAAGCTGGAGTTTAAAAATGCCACCCAATTATTTTCAGTTTCATTCCTATTATAAAATGAAGACAAGTGTTACAAATATTACATTTGAATAATAGAAAAAGCACTTTTTCTGCATTCAAGCCAAAAGATTTCATGACACTGGCAAGGCTGCTTCCATGTTTTCTCACTTGAGCGAAGGACTGAGAGTCGCATATGGACAAAATCTTTGATTACCGGAGATAACACTTGGCCTTGGCACTTAGAGAAGCCACTGACAAAAAACAACAGAAACCTGCCTGCAGCTTTGGACAGACGTTAAATTTATGCTCTATCTGGAAGACCAATATCTGTGTTTGTTATTTCCACTGGAGAAAGCTTTTAGATGCTACAGAAGAAAAATCAGTGGGGTGAAAACCTGGGCAGACAGAGCTTTTCCTCCAATCTTCCATGCTGCTGAATCATTGGCAGAAGATTTAGCGACATGAGGAAAAATTGTGAACCCGGTGCAAGCTGGGGACACGAATTAGGAGGAGGAACAGAAATTAAATTGAACATGTCCATGTGCTTGTCATGCAAAAAGGTGAGTTACTGTACAGTTAATTTAATATAATTAGCTATAATTAATGTTTACTGAAAGATAAAAAAAAAATTGGACAGTTACACTGTTCTGATAAAGATCAAGGTAAGAAAGAAAAGCCTCACCAAAAATGAAAACTTAATTCACTGCTCAAAACATCTTCGCTAATAAGCACTTAAATGTGAGTCATCGAAGCTTGAATTAACTGTTTACACCACCAGCTATTCCTTGCTGATAATTAGGTCTCCTTCTGTCCTTATTTTCATTAATTACATGAGGCCAGTGCCCCCCCTCAAAAAAAAATAAATAAAAAAAAAATAAATTCTGCACAAATAATGCAGAAACACACATTCAACTACTGTACATACCATAGATGCATACAGACGTGCCTGCACAAATACCTATTCAGCATGGCTCTACTAAAACATCAGCCATTTAATGCAGTTGCTATGAAAATCTAGGTCCTTAAAGAGCACAAAAAGATGCAGAAAAACAAAAAGAAACAATTAAAGAGATTTAAAAAAAAAAAAGAGCCTAAAAGAGAGGGGAACAAAAAAGAGCAAGAGCCGGGGGAGAAAGAGGAGATGGAAAGTGATCCGTTTGGTGCATGCCAGTTTGCGACCTTGTGCAGTCAGAGATAGCGTGTTCTATTGAAAAGTCATGAATCAACTCGATTTCAATGAAACTGTTTTGTGCGAATTGTTGCATTATGCGATGTATGCGTGCGAGACAGTGGGCTCGCGAGGCTGAGTCAGCAGTGTCTCCTTTGACGATTAAGCCCGCGCGTGCACACGCACACACACACACAAACACAGAGTCCCCAGAACCCTCTATGTTGGGATCAGCCAAAAGAGGGATGATGTATTTAGAGCCAGTGGATAATGGCTGTACTGTGGCCTGTTGCTGAGAGAAACCTCTCCTCTCTTTGATGTTCTGCATTCTCTATTTATAGTAACAACAGAAAAAAGGACTGAGTGAGCTGGAAAACACATAGGCCACATTTTGTTCACACTAACTAGCTTACTGTTGAGCATTGTGCTCTCTCTGTTAAGGGGAGCAGGCGAGAGAGTCTCCACACTCCTGGCGAAATTTACAGAGCAGCCGGCACCTCCGGTTAGACACATTCTGCACCTTGGAGCAGTTGGAGTTATTTATCAGACAGATACAGTGTGGTAAAGCGGCAGTTTTCTTATGTGCCTCTAACTTACACATGCATGAATTTTTTTTTAGCAGTGTTTCCTAAATAACAGAAGGAGGCATGGATTTTACAACAGCTCCTTCAGTCTCTGAAGGCCACTGACGCAGAATTAAGTCTCCTTTAAACAAAACTCATTCCACAAGAGCACGAAAAGGACAGAAAGACACAGAAAAAGCCAAAAAGAAACAATTAAAGAGATGAAAAACAAAAGGAGTCTGACAACTTGTTGTCACAGGTAGTTTACCTGTGACAACAGGTGAATTACAGTTGCCGAGAATCCCACTGTCCATTTGAGAAACGACAACAACAAAAAAACATTTAAAGGATTTTAGTGACTGCTCTTTTCTGCCGAGGCATCCGTATAAAGCTGAGCTGTATTTTTTCAGGACACCGTGTCTTCTGTGCAATTTTTAGTATGACTGCTATTTTCATCAAAAAAGCTGGCTCAATTACCTCATCTGTTTAACCTTTACATACATTTCTATAAATAGGTCATTATTACAATTTTAACATAATAGACACCCAATTTATTCTCCCTGTTTGAGTTTCATTAAGGAGCTCAGTTAATGGAACTGACATTTTGGATATTACAAAAATATTATTTTGGGTGGATCTCAGACAAATCCTACTGCCCCTTTTTGAAATCATCTTCACTTGCAGGATGTGCTTAGGAGGCGAGCATTATCACTGATTGCATTATTAGCTGCTGCCTTAGTAAATCAGATGTTAATTACATGCAGATTGCGAGCTCAAACAGAATAAAAGGTGCAGCACAAATGTGCTGTCCCACCGTCTGCCATGGATCTGTATCTACACCTTCTATCAGTAAAGGTGTTTATTCTGTCTCTGTATTTACCTATGTATATATCCATTTTTCCTACATGACCATGCAATAGTCATACAGCCTTACAATTAGCACAGCTTGCATCAGCTGACATCAGCTGACTCAGAGGAATATGGAAGTCCCTATGCTAATGGACTTGACATGCAGTTGTGCATTTAGGTGTACGCCTAAGTGTGTATTTCGAAGCGCTTGTTTGTGGTCCTTTTGCACAAACACTCTCTTGCAAACGTGATGCAACTCCCCAAGGCACAACCTGCAAGCCCTTTCAGCTCACAAACAGTCATGCCCAGCCAAGCAGAGGCAAAAACCTTTACTAGGCACTCCAGGAGATGCACAATAGCCAAATGCTCAACATTAGACTATTAGGCTCACCTCTGATTGTGAACTACAGACCTCAGAGACAAATAATAAATGCTAATCTTTATAGGACGAAGCCAAGTCAGTCATTTTAAGCTGAGAGCGTTGAATGAGATTTTTAATTACTGCATGACCTGGGGTATATTAGCGCATATTAATGAGGATCATTAACCTAGAGGTAACTAAGACCCCTCCTCCTTAACTACAACTGATAGCACCTCTGCTGTCTGCTACACTATCAGTGTGTGTGTGTGTGTGTGTGTGTGTGTGTGTGTGTGTGTGCATGAATTTAAAAAAAATACATATTTCACAGATGGCTTATTCCATCCCAACTGCCTGTCTCTGGTGAAAGTAAATAACTACAGTGAATCTCCTTTTACAGTTGAGGAATTATGCAGCTGAAAGTGTGAAAAAAGGCTGACAAAAAAAAGAGAAAAAAGTACAGGATACAAAACCTTGGTCTGTAACTTAAATGCTTTTGTGCCCATTTGCTGTAGCTGAAAGATCGGGCAGGCAGTGTCATCTTTTTTATGTAGCCTTTGACCAAAAAAAAGAAAAAAAAAATTCAATGGGCCACAAGTAGGAGCAGCAGAGAGCAAAAAGAAAGATGAAGAGAAAGGAAGAACAATTTCAATTGACATATGCAAAGGTCAAGGTAATTTCAATGGATAAAGAAGCGGACAAACAAGAAAAAAAAAAGAGAAACTTTCCTCCTATCTCTCTTGAACTACAAGAGGTTGAGGTGGAACAGAGGAGGTCTTATTTTTCCACCCCCTGCAGTGTAAATGTCAGGGCCAATATTGACGTCACCCACCCATCGTTTCTGTGACGCCTCCCCTCTCCACCACCCCGTCCCTTTTCTCCAACCACATGTGTCAGCTTCAGTCTTGTAGTGCCATTACACTGCAGTCTCAGTGGTATAGAGGCAGACGCTTTTATCTCATAAGAGGGCAGACCAGCCGTATTTGGCTTGTAGCACGCACGCACGCACGCACACCAAGTCATTCATGCAAAGACGCCTAATGTGCGTGCACATACACACACACACACACACATGCTTTTTTTTTTTTTATCTCTTATGCTGTCCATTTCTCTCTACTCTCCTGTCTCAGCAGTTTATCCTTTCATCTTTACATAACTGTGAGGTCCCTCAGTGACCTGCTCTAAAAGTAGTTGTTGAACAGAAGACACATGCAGCAATCCGCAGTGCAGGGAGGGACCCATCCACCTGAGGCTCGTTTCCCACTCCAAATCTCTCTCATTTCTCTACTCCAGCCAGTGCACCAACTGGAGGAAAATACCAATAAGATAATGAGCAGAAGGGCCGATGTAAGGAGTTAGTTGCGCTGATGCAGACACAGGTTTTATATATGAAATATAGGGCAATGCAGCAGAGGGAACAGGACTTCTTTATGCAGGAAACCCAAAGGAAGAACGAGGCCCGTGTTGTTGAGAGATCTGGGTGGTTACATGCACAATGGAGCCAATCACTTGAGCTGTGAACTATTCTGTCTGGAGCTTGTATGGAATAATGGGAAATAAAACTGTTCTCCGGATGCCATTTTCATTATGTAAACTGATGGTAAATGTAATATGGCTGAATGCAGCATACACCGTTTTGCGCTGTTTGAGTTTAGACTATGGCAAGTTAGGCTGTGGTTCATTTTATGTAACTGTGCATCTGAATGTGTGCACCAGCCAGTGTGTGTGTGTGTGTGTGTGTGTGTGTGTGTATGCATCTTCCTTCAGTACACCATGCATTAATTGCCATTCCCAGTGGTCGTCAAGAGAGCGCAGGACTCCTGTGGGACATCTCCACCTTCATTAGACTCTACTGATCATCACACTGCGGTACCAAGAGAGGGCCTGTTCCTCTCTTTCATCACTCCTTCACTTCACTACTCCCTTGCCTCGCAATTTTTATATGTAGCATTATTTCTCAACCAGACCCTGCAGTGTCGTTTTCTTTAAATATGATCTTCATGGCATTTCTGGGTTTATTAAGCTGGTGCAGAGAGAAAAGCAAGGATAGGAAAAGGAGCCTGTGAGAAAGTTCTCCACGAGCTGGGCTTGAACACAGTTGCTCCGTGCTCGCCCTTAAACTGCTGTAACACTGTGCATCATTCTCCCTCAATTTGCAATGGCTTATGATTTCACCGTTTCCCCTCTCATCCTTCAATATTTCTGTCACACACACACACACACACACACACACACACACCCCATCTCACAAACCACCACCCTCCCCTCGCACTTCCTCTCCGCCCTCATCTCACACGTTCTTTTGCATTTTCATTCCCATCAGCCTTCCTTTCGTCATTATCTCTCAGTTAATACTTCTTACTGTCTCGCTCCCGGTGCAAGTGGTTCTTACCCCCAGGGGGTAAGTTCGCTCGCACTCCACAGACCCCTACAGACATGTAATGCTCCCCCCCCTCCACCCCCCCCACTCCCCCTACCCTTCCCCACCAATTCCTCAGACTCATCTCTCCCCTCTCTCCCTCTCTCTCCCCTCCTTTCGCCGCAGTGGATGAGAGACGCCAGCTGGAGGAAACAGAGAGAAATGGGCCCAATTACAGCACTGGGAACTGAAAGTTGGCTAATTAACTCTAATTCGTTAACAAACTGGTTTTTCACCAAGAATCATCTCTCTCTGTCACATGGCATACGCATGCATGAGAATCTGCATTTGCATGCGCTGCCAAAGAAAAGAAAAGAGACTGAATAGACACCCATCCACATCTACACGACTGCAGGTACACAGGCACACAAATACAAAAACAAAAACCGCACTCCCTCCCCATTACCACACACATTCACACACGGAGAAGCTCACATGCCCACACAAGTGCGCGCGGATGCACTTGCTCAGCTGTATTTACTGCAAGGGCAATATGTTGATTACGTTAGAGTGGCTGATTATTGCACAGTGACAGTAAAGGAAACAAATGTCTTTCATAGGCAGGCATCTATCTCTGCGTGAGGGCTTCTAGCTATAGACTATAGCAGCAAATGACTGCGCTGTACCCAGCTATGACAGACAAAAGAAGGAGTGCAGGAAGAGGAGGAAGGGGGAAAAAGAATAAAAAGAAGAGAGTGACTGCACAAATGATGTGCAGGGAGAACAAATAAAAAAAAGAGGAGCCCCAGATGGAGAGGCAAAAACAGATGAAATTAAAAAAATGAATGGATGGAGAGACGAGATGAGACAGTCTTAGGAGATGGGTGAGGAGCGATACTCTGGATTTTGCACTGAACAAGTGAAGCAGTTTTCCTCTGCACCGGGATAATGGTGGTTAGAGGGGAGAACAATGGGTTTATCTAGTGCAAAGATGCTATCTGGGATAAAACACAGACACACATCACAGTACCTCACACACGTACACACTGTAGGATGTTTCATTACTTGTGCATTACAGACTGTATAGGGAATTATAGTGTAGGTAGCACTTGAACAATAAGCTTGTCAGTGTTGAGTTATCAGAACAGGTGTCCAATGGGCACAGCTTCTCTGAAGAGGCATTCTGATCCTGTACAGACACAAACTGAAAATGTACACACATACACACATAGACACACACAGTATATACGAGTGGGAAGGTTGAGAGCATCTCTTAAAGCCATTGTTAGTAAATCAGGATATCCTCTCATCCCACTCCATGAATCGTGAAATCCTCCTGGATTACCAGATATGATAAGCAGCTCCTCACATATGTGTGCGATAATACACGTATGTACATAGAGAGTACACACACACACACACACCACACACACACACACACACACACACACACACACACACACACACACACACAGTGTACACCACAGAACAGATGGTTTTAGATGGGAAATGTGACTTCTCAGTTCTTGCTACGCCTTTACTTTGATTCCACCCATCTTGCTTCTCCCTCTTTTACCAACTCTCACTCTTTCCCAATAAATTTCTAATCTCTGCCTTCCTCTCCAACTCCCTACCTTCCTCATTGATTCCCTTGCAATGAGATTGATAGTTACTCCTCTTCCTCTCGCTCGCTCTGTTTCCCTGATCCACCTCTTTTTCGTTTTCCACTTGCTCCATCTCTGTCCCTCTCTCACACCTCATTAGTAATGCTAATACCCCAAGTAATAGAAGACACCATTCAATGTATTTGCGTGAGTGTGTGTGTGTGTGTGTGAGAAAGGGACTGTGTCTGGGAAGGGGAGATGAGTTTCCCCCTCTGATCCCATTTCTCCGTCTCTGGCCCTGCTTTCCTTCTCGCCGGGAGAAAATCCGATGGAAATGCAATCACAATCAGTTAGGGTCCAGACAAGAACGGACACACATGCGCACGCGTGCACACGCACGGACACACACAAACATACACTCTACTCCACTACTGCAAGGGAGCCATGCAGAAAATTGTTTTGGACATGGTGATGAGGAGAGGGGGGGTCGGGGTGTGGTGAGGGGGGACTTTTTAATTTACATTTTTAATGTAAAATATCATTCAAAGAGGGAAAGTTAGGCATCTCATTATGCTGCTTCTTTATTACACACGAGGCACATCGGTCTCAGGGTGCTGTGTCCTGGGAAATGTGCACACTCACACATACATAATAAACACAGGCGTGAACAACCTGCGGAGCCCTCCAGCCATAATCAGCACGAAAGAAATGGGACTCATCATCAGACACAATAAATCTGGAACAATTTACTCTGTCTTCCAGAAATCATCAATCACAGATGATCTATATCTTTGGATTTCCCTTCTCAACTCAAAGCTCGGGAGGAGTCACGATGGAAAAACTCTGAACAGTAGAAAAACTTTCAACTCCTGCAATGTTAGTCTTAATTATGAGCAAACTCTCTGACAGTCAGGATCAGGAATTTAACTGTGCATCTAGACCCACAACAACCACAAAAAAAAAAAAAAAAACCAAAACCCCCCACCTGTTTTTCATGTTTCTGGAAAGTAAAATGACCGGAACATACGTGGACAATTAACCGATTCCTTGCGCATTTAAAATGCTGACTGGTGCAGCTTGTATAAGCTGCGTGTTTGACACAGACAAACTACAGCATTTTAAAGATCTACATTTTGCATTTTCAATGTCATCTTGCAGCCAGCAGTTAAGAGAAGAATGCAATATGATTGCTATTTTGCACTGGATGAATCACTTTTTTCTAAAGATAGAGGTGGCTGTCTCAAATACAGATGCTTGCCCTGTGTGTTTGTTCTACACAGTCTGTTGATTTCCACAACAGCACAAATACTATGAATGGTTCACAGAAGGAAATCATTATCTCTGTCTTTCTAAGCTCTTGCTTTGCTCAATCAAATGAGGCACTTTGTGCCTTCAGCTTTGCACCGCCTCTGAGGTCAGAGCCAGTGATGTCAAGCCAAAATGAGACTGTGTGGCCCTCACAGGCCCCAAGGACCCCCCGTGGCTGCCTATGTCATAAGCGATCAGTGCCAGGCCATCAGTCTGATGTACTGGCTGAGGATCAACCACCTGCAGGAGCACTAGTGGTGATGTCTCTAATGGCATGTGTACATGTCTATGACTTTAAATATCTGTGTAAAAGCTTTGAAATATATGATCTATATCATGTAGAACCCTTAAGGAAGCATCTGAGATTCATTTCCCAGCTTGACAATGACCCTAAACATACAGCTAGAGTCATAATGAACTATCTTCAGTAACAAGAAGAAGAAAGAGTTCTACAACAGATGGTATGCCCCCCCCTAAGTGAGGCCTGATATCAGTATCACGGAGTTAGTCTGGGACACAATAATTCCACACAAGAACAGTGGCAAATTGTCCAAGATGCTTGGAACAAGCCTCATGCCAAGAAAAAGCTCAGCGCAAGTGTAGCTAGTACAATTGGTGCTGTCCTAACCCTATGAGACCTGACGTGTTGTCGCAGACACAGCCAGCCAAGCTGTCTACTTATTACCGGAACTCATCGGAGCAGTTTGAACTATCAAAATAATTCAAATTGGATTTAACACAGCTGGAGCTGCACCATTGTTTCTTTTTTTTTTTTTTGTGAATAGAAACGTGTTAACATCTGCCTAGCTTTGTGTGGAAATAGATGACAACTGCCCGTGTCAGCAGTGATTTAAATTTCCTCTAAACAAGAGTGTGAGTTGACACACAGCTGATAAGCTATCCATCTAATGGGCGAATCTGACTGATACCGATTTGTATAAACAACGCGGTCCACCTATTAAAACTTGACCCCTAACACGCCGTAATTCAAATTCCTCACCTGTTTGCTCATCGTGTTGAATAGCAGTTTTAAAGCAGCGGGATTTACGCCAACACTCTGATAATCACCCCGCAAAGACCTCCTTGTCAAAAAGTGTAGTTTCACAAACTAATGCAAATACACAGTTGGAAAGTGAACCTGACACTGCCCTTCCTCTACTTCTTCCTTTTTTCCCCCTATCTCCTTTCATGCTGTTTTTTGTCCTCTACAAGTCTCCTGCAGTTCTTAAAGGCTGAGACGGCACTGTGGGAGTCTGATCACTACTGCGTCCACATGCACACACGCAGACGGACACACACACACACACTGTGAGTTTCCTTTGTGTTGCAGGAAAAAAAAACTGAACCTTTAGAAGTGTGTCTGTCAAAATGAAATTGCTGGCTGCATTACAAGCCTTTGAAGGTATTGAAAACTCATTTTCACAATCACCCCACAGGCAGGTAGAGAGAGCCTGTGTGCGTATGTGTGTGTGTGTGTGTGTGTGTGTGTGTGTGGTTAGACAGTTTTCACCAGGTGGGTTAGGCAATATTCTCTGTTCTTTTAGTCGGTTTGCAGTTGATTATTATTGTCTCGGCTACAGTTTGTTGCCAAGCCCGTTGCCGTTTCTCAGCCCTCCATCCACCCACCCAACACATCTTCGTCTGGATAATCCTTACCTCTTTCTTCCCTTCGAACTCTAAGCAAAGTCATTTCTCCCTGAAACCCCCCACTGGGGAAAAACAAACTTTCAAAGCCGGCCAAACAATGAGTCACACATACACACATTCCTCTATGAAAAGACACACTCCCACAGAGGAACATCAAGAGGCACTGAGCAGACATAATGGTTTTCTGATAATTATTCACAAAGGTGACTTTTGTGTGAGTGCCACTATGTGCTCAAGCTCAGCAGCATGGAATGAGCCCGGAGTTAGTCAAAACACAGACAGATGACCAACATTATGGTCAGTATGAAACTGACTGACACACACACACCGCTACACACGCACACACAGAAGGGCTGAGGCACACACATATGCAGATTCCGTGACTCTTTCTCATCATAATGTTTCAATTAGCTGCAGAGGACAGTCTGGCCCCACACTGATGGCCATGCCTCCCATCTGGGGTTACTGCAGTCACACAGGCAGGCGGATGGATGGACAGAATGACAGACAGGCTGATGGCCCTCCATGCTGATTAATTCGGAGATGAGGAGGGCGGGGTGAAATCAGAACAGTGATGGAAATAATCAGTAGAGGCAGTGAGCTGTGCTTTCCCCAGAATTACAATATGGTCATCGAGAGCATATGGTTGTTCTCTATTTCAGTTTCTGTTACACCTCCGGCTCAGCAGTTATATAAGTCGAACGGCTTTCTTTGAAAACAGTCTTCCAACTTATCTCTTCCACATTCTGCTTGAACCCACTTTTGTTTGCACTTATGGGGACATAAGCAGCATCCGCTGTGCTGCAGAAACACGCACAACAACAACAACAACAACAGTCCCAAAGGACTAAGAGAGAAGAGGGCTGCATTGCCCCTCCATGATCTCTCCCTTGAGTACCCCTCCTCCCCATTTTTATGCTGTTCTCTGGTTTCCAAAGCGAGGCGTAATCGTTCCTGTACGGAAGTCCTTACTGAAGGATTGCGGTGGTGAAAAAGAAAAGATCAATGAAAAAAAAAAAAAACCCAAGGTCATACTCGGCTTCTCCCTGTGTCTCCCCGCTCACCTATCTGCCAGGACCCCTCCTCATCTCTCTCAAATTCTCCATCTCCTTCTCTCCATCACCCTCTCTCTGGTGCAGGATAGTAATCCCATTAGGATCAATATTCCAGGCGAGTGAGCATCCTTTCACTGCAGCAATTACAAACCTTTAGAGACATAAAGGAGAGCATTTCTTCACAGCTTAGACCATCAATCAACTATTTAGCTTCAGAGGCAAAAGGATGTTGTGTCTGTGTGTGTGTGAGTGAGACACCATTGCGTGTCTACGTGCACGCACGTGCTTCTGTATTCTGCAGTATTGTTCCGTCTGCGTTACTGAAATGACTGTTGGGATTTTCGTCTTATAGATCCTATTATGGGCGTATGAATACATGAGAGAGCTCCTTAATGCACACTTCCCATCTGGCGGCGCAACAAGGCCCTATCATCTCCCCTGTGAATGCATGTATTAGTACTGTCCGCAGTGGGATTTCACAGACGGCTAGTCTTGGGTGTTTAGCCAGGGGTTAATATTTCATGCCTTCGTGCTATCTTTCCCCCACCCACCACTCCACCCTCTACCTCACTCTTCCAACATGTGCACCAAATCCTGTGCCACTTGCTTCTGCAGTGACGTGTCATTGCTACAAGCATGCAGTGGGCTTATTTAACATGGTTCCTTGATGACAGTGAAGCCTTCCTATGATTGTAATTGAACCTAAAATGGATTTATTGCTAACAGAAACACCACAGACAGTTGCCATCTTTCTCTAAAAACCCTCTCCCTCTCTTTTTCAGTCTCTAATGAGGTGGCGTGACTGACAGGAATGGCGAGGGCATATCACTTCTCATCTTGTCAGCTCTGCGGCCACTTGTGCCCCTCAATGTCACAGGGCTCCTCTTTGCCTCGAGGTCCATGGCTTCCATCTATCTAGCTGCTGTACAATCCCCATCTGGCACGTTTTGCCCTTAAACAGAGGCAGCCTCGGTTGGGTCGCATCTGGGGGCACCCTCGCTAGCAGGCTCTGTTGCGTACAGCAAACTCAAAGAGGATGGGAAAATGCAATTCATTAAAAAGCTTTATATACATCCTCTGCAGTGAAAATTTAATCTGTGTCTGGGGTAAAATTTGTTAGAGAGTATAACAATTTAATCAGTTCTTTACTGGAGCAGAAAATATAAAATGCTACTGTAGATCTGAAGCAACGCTATGGTTTACAGTGGATCCTAAAACAACAATGCCAAAGAATAACAGACAGGAAATGACAGATCCAAATGGCTCACTATTTTTATCGACAATTCAGAGCTGCATCATAGCCTGTGGCTCACACTGTCAAAATGATCGTTCTAATTCTTTGCCATGAAAAAATTCAATTAGACTATCATTAGACCAGGCTGATGATGAGGTTCTGTTTATCGTTAACTGCACATTATTCGATTCTTCATTTAACAGGCAGCGCCTCATTTACTGATGATCCATTTAACAAATGCTTTTCTAAAAGTTTCTTTTGGCTGGAAATGTGGAGTTTTTTTTTGTTGTTTTTTTTTCTAAGTGTTTGTTGAGAGTGTTGCACAGGAAATCAGGGTAACTTGTCATGTTGCCTTTTTGACAATGACAAGTTCCCTTTCCTGCCAGTTTGACTTAGAAATTCAAGCATATGACTGCATGTGAAAAAAAAAAAAAAAAAAAAAAAAAGCAAATGTAGTGGCAAAGGGGTTAACTGTTGGATAGCTGTGTACAGACCAGACAAGAGGGAACTGGTGCCAGAAGCGTGAAGAGTGCATGCATGTATGGAAGTAGTGAAAGCACCAGAAGGGGCTTGATGGCACTTGTGGTAGTGGATTAACAATTACATCCACAACAGAAAGCGGTAGCAGGAGAGAGGAGGGCCGAGTCTAAAGCTGAGGCCCTCTTTTCGTGTGGGTTTTTTTTTTTTTTTAAACCAACAATAGAGTGGGGAACAGATTGACTCCTGTAAGGCCAGCACTTTCTGTTCTTCTTTTTCTTCATCCCAATTCTATAAATCTCCAAATTCTGCACTCCAAAAGTGGAATCTATGGCAGTTTGCGCTGCACTTGGAAGGCTGAATTTGGCTTTCCACCCTTGTCCCTGCTGGTGAATCTACCAGATGCAACCGACGCACATCAATTCCTTTGGCTTTCCATCATATTATCTCACTTCAAGCATGCACATATTTCCACACACAGCCACACGCATCCATGCGCACACGCCGAAGGTTCCCGTACCGATCACCCACTCGTTCCTCTGAAAACCCTGGAGACGGTGAACACGGGCTAACAAGGGAACGGGGGATGAAAACAGAGTGCTGGAAGACGCAGACTGCTGGAGGAAAAAGTATCAGGGTTGAGGATGTCTTTCCTTGGAATCAAACTGTGCATATTTTCATCTTTGCTCATAGACCAACTCCCACAGGACATCAGTATGCCAAACCAAAGGCCTGCTGTGTCTGTTTACTCTGCGCTACAAGAGAGGGGACTGAATCAAACTCATTTCAGTAAAGAGAAATTATATCTTCTTTGATATCACTGTGTGTGAAGACAAAATTCCCTATCAAAGCAGCCTCATTGAGTAGCTAAATCTTGTTCCAATACTATTCAGGAGCTAAATGCTAGCTTAACAAATACGAGCTAAATACTAGACCTTTACAATACAAATATAGCAAAAGGGAGCGGAAACAGCAATAAATGCCACAGTCAAGAGTAACAGGTGAGTGCCATTTATTTATATAGGTGAATGGCAATAATTGCTATATACGGTGCCTTTGAAAAAACAGTCGGATAGATAATGCGTGCTATAACATTCATTGAAGCCTGGTGGTTTTAAAGTTTGTTTATCTTCTCACACATTCCCCAATTATACTGTCAAGAGAATAAAGTATGTGAATCAGCATATTTTTCCTCTTCTGTTTGACAACAGGCTTGCGAGACACGTTCGCAAGAAATAAAGACAAGGAACTTCAAACAGAACTCAATAATACAGATGCAGCCAATGAGTCAATGCTTTGTTTTCTCTCCCCCCCCCCCGCTTTGTTTTTCCTGCCCTTTGCTGTACGTTAATTGTGTGCATGTTTATGTTGGTGAATAGATATGTGCTGACAGCCTGGCAGCCTTCGTCAGAGCATGCATCTTTGTCAGACCACGGGCTGACTGACTGATGAGGAGAAGAGCAGCAAACTGGAAAATGAGAGGAGAGAAGCAAGAAAAGAGGGGGAGGAGGAGGAGGAGGAGAAAGAGGTGCGAAAAAAGAAGCGAGGGAGGGTGAACTGGACAAGAGGATTTGAGGGGGTTGAGTAAAAATGGCATGAAAAATAGGCTGAGTGACAAAAAAAATGCGGCTGTAATTGTCCCTGAAATGTGGAGAAGAAGCGGAGGTGAAGAGGAGACGAGATTGTAGGAATTAAAGGTTGGCTGGAGGAAAGGGGGGGGGGGGGCAGTGTGGTGCCTCACCTACTAAAGGGAGTTAAAAAAAAAAACAGCTCTAGTTTAATAGCTACTGTTGGTGTCTGTGTTTGTGTCCACAAGTGGGAACTGGTTTAGATGGGTGGCAGAGTGTAATAAGAAATGTGACCTATTGATTGGTTGTAGAAAGATGTCAGAGCTCAGTGTGTGTGTGTGTGTGTGTGTTGGGGTTAGGTGTGGCATGGGAGTGACAAAATGTCTTCCTCTTTGTGCGCATCTGTATCATCATCATTTAGTTCATATTCATCCCCCTGCCATCACATCTTTAGCATGTAGCCCATGATTTGGCTCCTAAAATCCGATTATTATATGATTACCATGTGTGGTTAAGGTAACAGCGCCTGAGGGCTGCGGCGGGTTATTATGTGAGAGTGTTAAACAGAGGAGGAAGTGTGCTCCCCCAGATTGACAATCCAATTAAATGAGTGCGTGGTGTGTTAAGAGCAGATTCAGACCACCCGGGGAAGCAACAAATAATACACGATTTCTGGCCTACACGGGCACTTGAGATACAGGTATTCTGATGTCTGCACAGCCAGTTGTGAAAAAAATTCCTCATGTATTATAATATATATAATACAGTTTTTATATCACCCTCTCATCTCAACTTGTCCAAGGCTATCATGTATGAAAAGAGTGAGTGGATCCTCGAGAAGGGGAAACAGATTGAAAGAGCACGACTTGTCCTTGATACTGCTGCAACATTCAGAATGTACATTATGCACTATTTAACCTATTGTATTCCCAACCAATGCTCTTCTATAGCAAGCGCCCTCTCTTGTGGCTCACCTTGTGAGTTTTTCTATGCTCGCAGGAGAAGAGATCAGAGGAGTAAGCACACAGGAAGCCTATAGACAGAGCAAACAATTCAAATGCCACAAAGGTGATTGATTAGTTGACCTGACCTGCGCTCCCGTGTCAATAAAATGGATCATGAAAGAGGATGAAAGAAAGGATGCTTGTGGTGTGTGTATGATGGGCGCCTAATGCTACTATAAAGGATCCTTCATAAGCTGACTGAGTGAATAGGAGGAATCTCTTCTATATACCTCTTAATTTTTAACTTTAATTCAAGTTGATTCAAATTCAAGCAGAAGTTATTTATGTAAAAATTACCTGTAACACTATAAGTTATAAACAAGTAACTCCCTCTGCCCTGTAATGAGCTTTGTGCCGATATTATAATGGAAACTTAAAAGTGAGTTCCCAGTGTCTAAAATTCAGTAAAGTACTTGAGTAAATGCAATACTTTTCACCAATGGTAGGCCCTACTCAGTCTGTGAAAACAGCTGTGTCAGGGCTTCTGTAGGAGCTTCTAGAAACCTGAACCTAACTATTAATGTGTTATCTCAACCTGGAGTCATTCATAACAGAAAATCTGGGTTACAAATATGGAGGCTGTAATGTGGACGTTCACAAGTTTGGAAGAGAGCTAATAAAAAGATACTAAGCCGATTGCGTCCATTATGGAACGGGATCCTGCTTTTTTACGCTTTGACCCTCTTTAGTGACTAAAAATCGGGGTATCTCAACCTCTGCTGCGCATATTCTGAATATGCCTGTTAAATTTGTCTCTTGTCAGAAGAGCAATGTGAAGTCTCTCCAGTGCCAATTTATAATTTGCATGAAAATTGCAGCAGAGCTGATTTGCACATGTTATCAAATGAGTGGCTGTTTCACAGGCACAGGAACCTACAGATTTGACACTGAATGTGATTTAAGGTCCTCCTGAAGTATCGCCATCCTTGAAACCAGATGAAGGCACTGAGGCAAAATATGCCGGGTGAGAGGAGGAACAGATTTTATTTGCATAGAACGGAGTCAAGTGCATCCCTCATTGTTTCCTGTGAGCCTTATGTTGCGCCACATATCCGATGCAACGTGCATGTTCCCTTTTTATCTGCGTCTCGAGCTTATGTTCCTCCCCGCCTTGTTCCCTCCAATATCTGCTTGCCAGCAACCAAACCGTGTCGACCAATTTATGTGGAGACGCGCTGTCCCATACGGGGCCCATCTAGACAATCAAGGCTACCTGATGAGACCCTGGGGGAATGTAGGGAGGGAGGGGCAAAGAAGGAAGGATGGAAGAGAAAAACACACAGGAGTTGGAGGGGGAGGAAGATGAGGGTGGGAAACAGGCGCTGAAAAACAATGAGACAAAATCAGAAGATAAACGAGGCGCTATTTCAGTGGCAGGATTTATGTACTGTCAACATTACCCTCGCTATTAGGGGGAATCCAATTACTCTGCGCCTCTTCTCTCCTCTTCTTTTTTCTTTGGGAGAGAGGGAATAAGGGAGCAAAAGAGTGAAGGATGAAAAGACAACAGATATAAAGAGAGAAAGGACGAGAACACCTCTGCATGATTTATCCAATTTCCATCACATATTTAGAAATTAAGGTGAGGGAGCAGGAGAGGGTAGGAAGGATGGACTTAAAAACTGAGTGAAAGAGACGGGAAGAAGTGGAACAAACAAAAGCGCACAGTAAAAGAACAGAACGGAGAGGAAAAGGACGTGACTCAAAGCTCGTGAGAGGGAGAGCGGGGAGAAATTTTGAAAGCGAGAGAAGATGGGGGAGATTTGGAAAGACAGAAGGTCCCTCTAGATTTAATTGCATGCACCTCCGCCTTTAAACGGCTGATAAATTATACATGAAGGATGCTAAGACAATAATTATGAGCTGTTTTAGTGCAAAACAGCGGGATGCGGACAGACAGAAAACAGCAGAGGAGTGGAAGACTGGAGTCGGCCAAGAAATTCTCCACGGAAAAATCTCTGGAGAGCACACGGGGAGTGGAGGAATCACAGTGCATTATCATGATATTACGGAGGCTACATGGGGCAAGTAAGTAGTGGGTAGTCTTGGTGAAGCACACACTTAACAACACATATAAAAGAGCGCATATACACACATGGATTTCTTTTCAATGCAGTGCCCTCAGGTTATAGCCCCAGCAGCTTTGGCCCCTCAGATTTTTGGCTTTGTTTATGTGACCTAGCCTGCAGCGCACACGCACACTGAGGATGCTTGCATTTGCAGTTTGCTGTCAGTACCTCCCCAACATCCCCTCCTCTGAACTCCTTTTCTTTTCTCACTCCCTCCATACATGCCCTCTATCAGTAGAGTTTTAAGCAGAAACAATATATTCTCTCTCAGTCTCCAGATAATCATTATAAATCTCTATTAAACCCCCACCTTCTGGATAGATGGGGAGCGTCAGCCCACATCTGGCACTGGGAGTGTGTACATGTGTGTGTGTGTGTGTGAGGGGTTTGAAATCTATAAATGAAAGTGTGGGTGAAAAGGAGAGGAAATGAGTTAAATACAAATTGACAATCTAGCAAAAACAAAGGGATGACAGAAAATCAAACCGCACACTGTCCGTACGCTCTCGCTTCAGTGTGTGTCTCTCGTCGGCTAGGATGTGTGTGCGGGCGTGTGTTTTCGTGAGCCCTTTATCTTGTTTCGCAGGGCTCGTTCCAAAGCTGTACGGGAGCAGCCAGTGATCTCAGCAGTGCTGTTGTGCCCTTAAGCACAGCCACTTAACCCAGACTAACTCACTCACTCAATACACTCAATACCCAGTCGGGTGAAAATGGAAAGCCTGCAATGGCATGCTGCTTAACATAAAAGCTAAAAAAAAAAAAAAAAAGCACAGAGCTGCGCTAATGCTGTGTCCACAGTACTTGTCATATCTGCTATGGCTGAGGATGAAAAGCAGTATGTGTCTGTGCATTTCTGTGTGTGCGTGTGTGTGTGTGTGTGTGTGCAAGATCCTTAGTGGCTAGCTGGGGGCACTGCCACAATGGATGGCTCCATCAGCTATGAGACAGATAGCGACTTAGCTTTAAGTGCTTTCCTCTGCTTTGTGTACAAACACACACTGATTCATGCACGCACACAAAAACACACACATTGAAATGAAAGGTCAATTTCTTGCCACACCACTGGTCTGCCCAAGAAACGTGAATTGATTGATTTGACTCAATTGTACTGCAGGCTGAGATGGAGAGAAGACATCTGACAGAGACTGACAGCACGCACGCACGCACGCCCACACACACACACACACACACACACGTGTATGTATAGATGTACCTATAGGAAGAGAAAATGTGTTTTCCGTGTACTTTATGCAGCAAGCACCCCTCCCCCCCCCCACCCCCCAAATCAAACAATTCTGTCGTTATCTATTATGATCACTGTCTCAAACACACACACACACATACACACACGCACCTACACACCTTGGTGTGAACCTGGCATGGTAGAAGCGTTGGAGGAGAGGTGCAATTGGATCACTCTATTCTAGTCATGGTGTCGGAGGGGGGAGATTTTGTGTGAACAGATGGTGTTTACCTAGTAGCAGGTTGGTTGGATCACCTAACCACCCCCCTCTGTCGACCATACCATTTTAGCAACACCGACCATACACATGCACATGGGACGCAGACACTTGAAAATGCACAAACTCATGCAAAAGAGAAACACACATACACCATGTGCACACACACACACACGCACGCACACACACACACACGCACGCACACACACACGCACGCGCGCACACACACACACACACACACACACACACACACAAAACAAAAAAAAAGAGCCAGACATGCATGCCCTTCCTCTCATCGGAATGAGGGGTGATAACTCGCCAAGCCGCTGTCGGGGAAAGGATAGAGATAAACGAGGGGTGACGAAATAAGAGAGAAAAAGAGCAGCTACAGAAGGAGAAACAGAGACAGAGAGTGAAGGAGTAGAGTGGAGGAGAGGAGAATTGGGCCACTGGTGTTTTTTTTTTTTCCTGGTCTGTAGTTATGTAGGTCACTTTTCCTCCAACTTGGGTGTGGGGAATTTGTAAATCTGACATAATAAAGCATTTGGCCCACGGTGATGCTTCTAAAATGTTTCGTCTCTTCTGTTCACGCTCATTACATCACTGCAGAGCTAGATGAATGCTGCTTTACCTGGTGATCTAAGGAGTCCAAACAAGGTAAGGGAGAGGAGGAAGATGAATGCAAGGCCAGAAGGTGATTAGTTTTTTTTTTTTTACAGTTAGCGTGATATGAACACAAACACACTTATACATCGAGAGAATTTTGCAAACTCCAAAAATCTCCAGTTCCTTCATGGTTCCTGAATTTCACAGAAGACCACAAATATTTGGTATTTCATGCTTGCCTTCCTTCCGAGACTTTTCTTGTAAGAAGCAGTGGGAGATCTGAAGCAGAACGACAATTCCCTCTCTCATTAATAATTCACCTGTAGCTCTGACTGCACCACACCATACCAAAGAAAGAAGGAAGGAAAGAAAGAAATTCCGAAACATCACATGGCTGTGTTTTCTTGATGACAAATCTTGTCCCTTCGCTCTTAAAACATCAGAAAATCCGCACATTTATGCAAGTGCAGACACACACACACACACACACACACACACACACACACACACACACACACACACACACACACACACACACACACACACGCATACACAGAGGGGCAGACGGCATAGTGTACGAGGTCTGACAGTGCTCTCCGAGGACCAGCTTGTGTTGCTAAAATAAGGCTGTGTCTGGAAAGAGGTGGATTCCCCTGGAGTGGGGCACAGAAGAGCACTAAAAGCTAAGTGGAGATGAAAAAAAAAAATAGCCTCAAGAACTGGAGGATGAGTGAGAGGATGAAGGAGAGGGGGAGAGAAGGTGAAGGGCAGGAGAGGGATGGAAGAGAGAAAGAAAAGGAAATGTCAGAGAAAGGAGATGAAAACACATTCACACGGTGCAGTTTTATTAAAATAAATGGTTCTAATGAAAAGTTTGGTACAAGTACGAAAAAAAAAAACAACTTTAAATTCCAGAAAGGAATTTTAAAAGTTTAGATATTATCTGGCTAAGCGTGGTGTGTTTCTTATGATACACGCAGTCTTTTTATTGACAGCATTTGTGTTTGCATGTATCTAAGAATGTAGATATTTGTATAGAAGCACGCACACAATTTATACCCCGCCAAGCAAAGAGCCGAGGCATAAATATTTGTCTGTTTGTCAGCAAGATTAAGCAAAAAAAAAAAAAAAAAAAAGAAAGAAAGAAAAAATAAAACTGAATTTCTGGAAACTGCAAGAATGGATGCGTTGTCTGAGTGCCCTTCAAGTTATTATTAGTATTGCATTATTTTCTGCTTGGCAATCGGCCCTTAATTAGAAGTATGCTATTCAGTGAATTTTGCTTTTTTTTTCCTGAACTGTTGGTTACACATCAAACTTAAAAAAAAAAAAAAAAAAAAAACCCTGAAAAACCAGAGTGCACACCTCTCACTATATCTACGTCTCACTTTTTTTTAGACTAAGTAAGTTCTACGTCAATTAGTTTGAGTTTTACAAACCCACAAATATGGACGTACATGTGTATGCATTGTAAGAAAAAAGGAAAAAAAAAAAAAAGTACTGCGTGCTCTCTACTACTTCACAACTTGGCGTAGAAGCTGTGGAAACACATGGAACAAGGGTGTTACATTGGCAACATGACTAAGAGCTTTTTACTTTCTTTTTCCGCTCCACCATACAACATTGTGCCTCCTCCTCCTGTTTCTATCCTTCTGTTTCTACATGGCTCTCTCCCTCTCTCTTTTTGCCTGTGTGCCTCTTTGTCCCTCGCCCTCTCGCTCGCTTTCTCTCTCGCCGTATCTCTCCATCTGTGTCTGTGTGTAGGTACATTCCTTCTCCATTAGCTGCTTTTGTTGCTGTGCCAGGGGACACCAGGGGGAGATCGGGAGAAATGAGTGAGAGAAAAGGATGACAGAAAATAAGAGCTACAGCAGCACCTCGTCCTCACACAGTACCTGCTCTCATATATATATATATATGGGAGGCATTGGAAAGTGACAGTGATAGGGTTTGGAGGGGGGGGGGGGGGGGGGGGGGGGGGGGGGGGGGGGGGGGGGTGTTGTAAAAAACAAGAGCCAAAAACAGCAGAACAGGGAAGAAATAATAGCTTTGCAGATTGGCAGCATTGCAGCACTGTCTTTAAATGGGATTGCTTTGTGCAATTGTAATTATTTTTTTTATGCATATGTATCCATTGTCTTAAGAAAAAAAGCAGTATTCGTGGGCTGCCTGCTGGCTGATGCTGGAAAACAAAAACATTCAAATGAGCTGCTTTTTAAGTCATTCTTGGAAAGAAAGAAAGAATGAAAGGAAAAAAAAAAAAAAAACCTTTGATATGTTTCACTCAGCCATCACTCATGCGGCATGTTTTGACTTCCTACTTTATTTATTCCGTGCCATATTTGCTTGTATTGCTTGTTTGTTCTCAAAGATGAGGTTACAGGCCCTGAAAATTGGCAAGTGGTGCTTTAAATTTGTGTGGCCTTGATCAGGTCACGCAGCTTACAGCAGACACAGAGAGCAGTGCTTCTCAGTCAGAGAGCCCTCGCTGAGTTTTAAAATATTCTTGAGGGGTGGCTTTTATCAGGAAGCTTTGGTGTCTGTGTTCAGCTCCAGCGGACAAAGTCATCTCCTTCCGTCCAGCTATTCTAATTGAGGCTGCCACAAAATGAAACGACAAGTCTCCCGTCTGATGTTGATGCAGCCTGGGTAATATCCTTGCTGCATCCCCCAGTGCGCTGTTTCAATCTCACCCGGTCCGCATGAGTATGATAGAGCAAGATATGAGCGTATGGGCACCGGGGGGAAAGGGAAAAGGGAAAAAAAAAAAAGTGTGGCTGTAAACAACCTCAACCTGTTCTCAGAGCAGCGGCAGAGCCAGAGAAAGGGATGAGGCGAGCTGGAGTGTGTTTGAGGAGAAACACTCCTCCCACTGTCTCCTCTGTCTGCCTTTTCTCTCTGCAATCCCTCTTTCCCTGGGAGCCAGTGTGTGTTTGAGTGGGTGAAACACTGCCACAGTCCTATTGCCTCCCGTGAGACGCTACTTCAAACAGACTGGAGAAGTACTGCCAAGGGTTCACTTGCTGGATGTGTGTGTATCTGCCATCTATGTGTGAGCATTGTGTCTATACACACAGATGCTCTCCATGCCTCTGTGTCATTTTGCTTTTATATGCTCCTATAGTTATTTTAAATTCACTCCATTACATACGCGCAGATTCCAAAACAAACTGTCATCAAAGTGGAGCGGGTATATAATCAAACACCCTCACTTTTTCCCCTCGTTCCAAAACACACATTCACAGACAGACGTGATTTAACAAATCCGTGGTGTCTATTAGGCGTGAAGGCCTCCCTGCTGTGTGAGACATATTAAAACTCGGATTAGTCCAAAACAATTACAAAAGCTACAGATCCAGACCCGCAGATGCTCCAAGTATGTGTGCGCGCGCGCGTGTGGGAAATTGCCTCTATCGCCCCATGTGGACTTTAAATGGGGAACATTGCTCAAATTGCTCGCACAGCTCACGTTTTATTTAATACTTGGCAATTGTTGATGAGCAAAGGTAGCGGGGACCTTGAAGCAGTATGTTGCTCTAAATAAAAAACACTTTAAACAGTGCAATGGCAATGACTCAAGTCTCATTATATTTGTGTTGTTATGTTCCAACAGTGATGTGCAGTTAACAGTGTTAAGAGCCCTGACAAAAAGAGCAAAGGGAAATTTGCTGATACTAATATACAAATACACATGACGGAGGAATGATTTGCTCCCATTACTGGTTTAGAAAACTCACCTGGAGAGCACTCCCCTGTTCCCCAGCTCCTTGTTCATCTTCTTACACGCTGCTGCAGCAGCTCTTCAGAATCTACATGGGCTTCCAGTGTGTCAAAGTATTAAAAAAAAACTTACACCTTGTCTATAAATCATTAAAAGACTTAGCCCTGGGATGCATGGCTGACTTATTGTACAATGTAAAACAAATAGAGCTCTTATATCTGCAGCTTCCTAGAGTAAGAACAGAGATAAGTGGATCATCATGGAGACACTATGTGCTTGCAGAACAAATTGATAAAGGTCTGGAGTGTATATTCTCATGAATATATGTATTTTTTTTTGATCATTCTTATTAAGCAAATCACCCTGAAACACGATTTCTAAACACCCTTCCCAATATCTGTTATGTAAATCTTTATTTTTAATTTCCTGCATGTGGAATTCCTCAAGCTGCCTCACTACATTAAGTTTGCAAACAGTGCTGTACTCTTCCCTTCTTCCCTTACTTTCTTTCCTCACTCCTCTCCGTCCACCCGTCTCTTCCTCCCTATCCTCTCTGCCTCTCCATCTCCTCCTCAGCAGAAGAAGTGGGAAGTCTACCTGCTGGATAATCCTGCATTACATCCCTAATCCCCTCAACGTGTTCTCTCTCTCTCTCTCTCTCTCTCTCTCACACACACACACACACACACACACACACACACACACACACACACACACACACACACACACACACACACACACACACAGTAAACAATAGATGCAGCTTTTGGAGGATTTACACACCTGCAGGTACTGCACATTTTTTTCTGGAAGTAGTAAGTAATAGCAATAGTATTGCATTATCAAGTGACAGGTTGTCGACAATCTCCTGACACGTATAGAAAAGATGCACTGTGATTGGATACGGAAGCACAGACCTTATAACTCTAAGACTGAGCCACTGTTACTGATGGGTCTGACACTGAGCTATCCAAGAATATATATGAGTGCAAATATAAGTCAAATAAAACAGAGGTGTGCAAACATTGAGTTTTGGGAGTACATGCGTGCGCATATGAGCATCTTCTCTAGCAGGCAAGGGGCAAAAGGTGCGATAATTGAGAGCGGTGGAAAATAAGAGCAGCGCGAGCGATAGAGACAGAGCAGCGGGTGAAAAAGAACAGACACAGAGCGAAAGAAGTGGAGACGCAGGGAGTATGAAGATCTCTGAGGAGTGGTTCTCATTAAGAAGTGGCTGCGGGGTCCAGTCACTTGGCATTGATTTGTTTAAAATCCAAAGCTCAACCATCGACAAGCTCCGTGTCCTCAAGTCCCTGTCAGAGCCAACGACTGCACACATCGCACACAGGCCTGTTTAACACGTAAAATCACCAAGATTTTTTTTTTTCCATTTCTCTAAAGCAACAGCCACTACTTAGCTTAACACAAGAATATTTTTAAAATGGCGGTAATGAAATATTCAACTTATGTTTTATCCATTTAACTTTAGAAGTTAAATGAATAAATCACAAACTCAAACAAAAGTCCAAACTCCCCAAACACTGCTTTCACATTCTCCAGACCTTTCTTTGTGCGCAAGATCCTCGGCTCGCGCGGGCGCGTGCGTGTTTGTGCTTCTAGCTGAATAGCCAATGAATAGAGGCCATACTCAATCAATAGCAATCTACGGCCAGCCTTCGCAATGCTAATGGAACTGTGTGGAATAGCTGGCATTTGGCCAGTGCCATCACCGAAGCATCAGTCTGAAAAGCACACATGTGTATACACACAGAGAAAAAGGTTAGACAGACAAAAGGTGAGAACCACAATGTGTGTCAATATGAGAGACAGCGTGAGTGAAGTAGACAGAGAGACACACATCCAGAGAGATGAATGTGCTGGGTGACATTGTTTAGGTGATCAAGAATGATCGATGGAATCATTTCAGTGCCCCCTCTGCCCTCCTGCATGGCCCATCTCCCCTCATCTCCCCCTTAAGCGCTGGTCATTAGTAACACAGGCACACACACACGTGCGCGCATGCACACACACACACACACGCACATGCACAGACTCAGTTTCACTTTGTCATCATCCCTAAGGCAAGGTCACAGCGCCCTGTCTCCTCAAAACACATCTTCTGTTTAGTAGTTGCATCTGCTGTCTGCTGAATGAGGATGAGAGTGGTATTAATGCTGGTAATGAAAAGAATAAAAATGTTATGTAACTATAGATTATGCACTGAGCTACGAAGCCATATAATGTCTTATTTGTGCAGCACAACACACAGTGGCATTTACAAGTCTTTTCAAAGTTGGAGTCTACAGTTCAAAGCAAGTAGCATCTAGTGAGTAAATCCTTCCTGAGCTGTAAATATGCCTACGCTGCGACTGAATGCCGAAAAAGAAATAAAAAAAGAATAAAAACGCAACAGAGAGAAAATGGAAGCCGTGATGATGTTTTTCCGTCTAATCGTCTCCTAGCGGAAGTGAGAACATTATGTTGAGTTAATTGAGGGAAAAGTGAAAAAACCTTTTAGCTGAATGTGTCACCCACCTCACAAAACTGATGGACGGCTAATGTATGTCTTTCGGATGAGCCATTTCAGTGTGTTCATCGAAGTAATTCCGAAGTAATAAAACTTGGTCTGTAATTCATTACTGTTTGCACGGAGACAAGCTTGAAGTCCTTTTTTTGTGATTAAAGGCACGCGCATAATCGATAATATCTTTCCTAAAAATGAATGTGACAGCACTACAGTGAGGGGAAGAATATAGCACTAAAAGGAAACCTCATTTTGCACTCTCCCCAGTGCCATTTATGCATTAAGCTACTCCATTATCCAAATACGGTACCCTCTGGCAACTGGGGAAAGAAGAACCTCAAGGTATGCCCTCACACAGCTAAGGCAATGAGGACAGCTCCTCCACCAGACGCTTTTCTACTACTGCTGTGCAGAAACAACTCCCTTCCTGTGCTTGTAAAACAATCCTATATTTGACCTATTTTTTGCACAGCAAAATACCTGACTCTGTTCAGCAGAATCGGAGCTCTTTGAAACTGCCGGGTGCAACGCACTAACGCAAGAGCTGTTGTCCTCACCCAATCCCTTAAAATCAGCTTCACATCTGTCCCGACTTGACAGCCAAGGAAGCAGCCAGTAGCTGGCAGGGCGGCGTGACTCACAGTCTGGGGCTGGAGGAAAGGTAGTCACTCCTCCTTTTTTTTTTTTTTATGGTAATAACACAGACCTGAGGAGAGTGTTCAGGAGAAAGGAGGAAGAGATGCAGGAGGGAGAACAAAAGAAGAGGTGAAGAGTTCAGGAAGCTGGAGTCAGTGCTTTGGGGAGAAGGATATTAAAGATGAAGGGAGGTGCTGAGAAGGAATACGTGGACGGAAGGTAGTAGCAGCAGCAGCAGGAGCAGCAGCACACAGGCACAGATAGCAGAGAAATGTGAAACATTAGATAAGATGAGGAATGAAAAGGAGAATGGTTAGTCGGGTTTCGAGTTTACAAACAACAGCGTGATGAGTCAATGAGTCACGGCTGTCGCTGCTGCAGCAGAAGGTATAATGAGGCTGTATAGATGAACGATGGCATCTCTAGGACAAAAACTCCTTTCTAGCAGAAATATGGCGATCAATTTATCACTTGAGCCTGACTGTAATTGTGACACTTTCATCTGTCTCATAGTTAGCTTTGGCATGGATCGATCACTCAGAGCGTTAGTGTTGCATAGCTAACAAATGGTATAACACTGCATCCTACACAGCTGCACAGATTCAGGATGGGATGCTTAAAGGAAAATTAAAAAGGTGAATAAAAAAAATGATGAATAACTACGAAAAAATAGAATTCTTCTCCATTAATATGCAGCAGAAAGTAAGAGAAAGGCTTTAAATTAACTGCGATGCCAGCTTTTGTTGTCTTTCTCCTTTTCTAAATTAGCTTTTGAAATGAAAGCAGAAGAGCCAGAAGAGATAAGAAGACATTGAGACAGTGTCAGGCGTGGATGGAGGGATGCTTAGAGATATGAGAGGAGTGGGATGTGTCGGGGTACAGGTGACACACATGGCAGCGCCACATGCAGATGGTACACATGGATGAGCAGCCAGGGTAGTGAAGCATAAAACCAGCCAGCTCACTGATCATACACACACACACACACACACACACACACACACACACACACACACACACACACACACACACACACCCTCAAAAGCATGCTGAGAACACCAGCTAGCTTGCCAGCCCTTTACTCACCCAAATCACCACTGTGAAAATTAATACCTCCAACCGTCCATGCAAAAAAAACAAAAACACACACACACACACACACACACACACACACACACACACACACACACACACACACACACACACACACACACACGCACACACACACACACACACTTTATAGCAGACATGCATACAGTACACCCTCCAGTAATCAATAAATGCATTAAATATTAACATAGGAATTGCATCTATAAAATCTGTTAGGAAGTATTTTTGAAACATTTTACTTTAAAGCAGATTCCATAAAAAAATTCTAAGAATCCGAAGGTTTTAATATCAGCTGTGTTTAAGCTTAACGATTCCTTTCGCTTTCCATTTATTTTTTCTCTGCAACTGACTTGAAAAGCAAGACTGACTGCCAGCTTTTCAAGACACACACACACGCACGCACGCACACACACACACACACTCACATACACACACACACACACACACACACACACACACACATACACACGCTCAAAAACCAACCACATAAGTGCTTACCTGATGAGAGACGGGTCAGACTGAGCAATACAAAATGCAGCTGCCCTATTCTGTGATCTCAAACATGCACAAATGTGTTATACACAGGCACTGATGGCCATACACACAATAAAACATGGGGTGTTGGGGAGGACACAAGGGGCTGAAAGCAATCTTCCAACTGACCTTGAGTGGGGAGGACAAAATGCGGTGATGGGGGGGGCAATGCGACGAAAAGGGAGTGAAATACTTAATCTATCTCCCCTGGCGGAGGGAAACAAATGCTTTCACTGTGATTGAGGACGCATCGCCCTCACACACCAACACATACATACTTATACACACATTTTGGCTTAAGGAGGAACGAGGTGGAAAAGCAGAGTGAAACTCATTTTCCTAAAGCAGAATGAGAACAGAAAGAGTGCGGAAGGTTGAATTTGATGGAGAAAGGAGGAGGAAGTCGGTGGGTGAAGAGAATACAGGAGCCAGTGAAGAGGCCAAAATAGGTGGAAACAAAAGGGGAAGAAGGAGCGAAGCAGACAGAGACAGATGGACGGAGTGAAGACGGGGAAAGGAGAAAAAGAGACGACTGCTAGTGACCAGCCTTTGTAGATGACTGTTGTTGCTCACTTTTGAGTCAGCTTCACTGAGGCAAAGTCTTAATGACTCATGACCCAATACTCCGCATAATCAAGCTGTGCCTGTGTGGGTCTGTGTGTGTGTTGGCGTGTGCGTGAGTGTGAGTGTGCGTACGAGCCACTAGTCTTGTAACAGAGAACTTTATTACCATCTGTTCCCACACATGCTTATTTGTTTAGCCCTGACATGCCCGTCTTCTTCAATCGCTTTGCTATTTTTTCTCTCTCCCACTCTGTGCCTCTTCCAATCACCTCTCCTTTTGTGTCCCCCTCCTCCCCTCCTCGCTCCTCGCGTGGAGGGCTTGTGTTCCAATAAATAGCGTCCAACCAAAAAAAGGGGAAAAAAATCATGGCCATTATCTCAGCGGCTTCCTAACTACCTCGCTCGTCTTGGTGACATGGAATCGCGCTCCGACCCTTTTAATCAAAGCGTGCATGTGCATGTCGGCCTGTCTGAATGTGTGTCTGTGTGTTTGTGCCTCAGTACCTGTACAGGCCATTAGGTGGAGCTGGTGCCTGACTGAGAGGAAGGGAGAGAAGCAGGATGGATAGCTGAGTGCAATGGAAGGGAAGGCTCACTCCCTTCTACCTGGTATCACAGATTTTCCTGGCAGTGTGTGTGTTTTTTTAAAGGTGTCCAAGTGTGTTATAGGCTGGATTGGTTGTGTCCAGGGCAATCAATTATTTACAGTACAATGAGCACTCACACGGTAGTAGAGGTGTTGGGTACAGATTAAAAAAGGAAAGAAATATGATTTTTTTTTTTTGCAACCTTAAATAAAAGCACAGGTGTGTCATTAACAAAACCCCAGCAAGCCATAACTTCAAAAACACCTAACTAAACCAAAAGGAACACCTTAACTCAGACATCTTTGTATTCTAAAACACAGTGTTTAAGGACAATACCAATATCAATTACATTTCCACATTTACCTGTGACAGCTTTTTGAGTTTTAGTTTTTGCAAATATGCTGGAAATCAGCGAGACTCGGTGTGAAATTCTTCACAATAAGATTTTGACACACCTCGCACGAAACACACAGATTTTCCCCTGATTTGTGAAAAGAAAAAAAAAAGAAAAAAAAAACAACACCACACAGACGCACATGCACCTGTGCAACCACAGATCTTGTTGGCAGTTCAGAGAAAAAGGGACAGTAGCCTGGAGGAAGGGCAGGTGTCCACAGATGGAGCTCTCTCTGCCTCTCTCTCTTTCTCTCTGTGTCACAGATGGACCCAATCACACCTATTTCTCTCTCACATGCCCTATAGCTACATAATCAGTGTGTGCGTGCGCTTGACTCTGAGTTGTTTATTGTCACATAAAAAGGAGTGTCTTCTGGATGAGTCTCCAAATATGCATACGTCTAGCCTACAGCGGTGTGGTGCATGTGTGGTGCATCAGCAGAGGCTGAGCAATGAGGGAATGCCAGACATCTATCCACCTATCAGTCTGGGTATCACTCTGCTCGAGCCAAAGTACAACTTCCAACAAATATGTGCTCAGTCAGATGTTCTCATCATCACGGTTTTGGGCAACTTTTAATTTTCTGCATATCTAGTGACAGCTGAACACGTGCAAGGCGGCCTGCGGGGGGTTTGTCTGTCTCACATAGCAGGGGGTCCCGCTAGCCAATGGGACCACACAATCTGTAAAGCAGGAAGTGAACCGCCGATCTGTCATCTGTCTTCATAAACTCACCAGTCAGGACCCTCCTAATTAGTCACCATAGAAACCATGGCTAATTCTCTGGTCTGCCATGCCAATCACGTCCTGTCTGTGGCAGCAATCAGAAAGGCACATTTATCCACCACTGGGCCGGATCCTTGTAACAGATGAGTGTGTGTGTGTGTGTGTTGGTGGGTGCCTTTGTGAGCATGTGTATGCTCGTGGGCGGTTCAGGGAGTTTGTGTGAGCTTGTCAAAGGCTTGTATTTCCTTAGACAATGTTGCCTTTATCTAAAAAAAAACACACACACATTACGCCTGTCTAGCTTGTAAATTCATAATGTTTGTTCAGATAGGAGGCAGATGTGTCAGAGCTGCTGAGAGGGGTGTGTGCCACGTTGTGATTTTCTGTGGGAACTGTTTGATTAGCTTGACGAGTGCTAGCAATCCTCACACACCCACAAAGCAATCAAACAACTATTATATGGCTCGCACACAAACACAAACACGTACATGGATACAGACGCAGAGATGTACCGTAGACTCGCTTAACCTTTTCCTCGGAGGTCAAACTGTTTCGTTCAGACAACACGACCGCACTGAATATGACCCCCACGGGTCTCAAACAGCCACACGTGGGAGTTCAGACTCATCAAGCCACTTTGATTTTTTTTAAAAAAACAAAACCCACATCTAAATATTCAATCAACTGATCAACACTGGATTCGAAAGGCAAATAGGTAGAAATAACCTTGTAAATATCGAAGAACACAAAGATGAATACATTATGGATTGATGTGGAGTGGAAGGGGGAGGGCAACTTGTGTCCCATCCATTTCTTCTCATCAGCTGCCTGTCAATCACTGCAATCGCCATCAATTGGAACGTGCTCACCAAAAGGCTCGGGTGGATGACACGCAAAGATGCTCTTACATCCAACTTCAAATCAATGACCAAAAAACCCCCCCCCCCCCACTCAGAATCGCATACGAACGGTGCATGCTGGCATTCACGGATGCCAATCATAACTTCAAGGGCACATCAAAGCCAAGTTCTATTCAGATGTATGCCCTTTGATCACCACCACTGCCTCCACTGTGCACACATTCTCGCACTTCATATGTATATATAACCTGTGATATAACAGCGAGTCATTAAAATTAAACATGTACAGGCTGGAAAAAAAAAAAGAAAGAGATAAATAATTAAAGATCCGTGTGTGTTCATCCACAGCAGACGAATTACGGGGGTTTGCGTAGAGTGAAGTTAGAGCGTGGCTCTATTGTTCCTGCTGTCGGTAAAGAATATAGCACAACGCCATCTGACTGCTGTAGTGACAAAGAAGTATCCAAGAGTCTTACCTGTCTCATGAGAGAGGGTCTTGGTCCTTCCTGTGTTGCCTGCGTGATGCATCGCTCCGTACTTGTCGCTCTTTCTGATTAACCCTCTACCCTTATCGCCTCTCCTCCACGCTCCACTCCTCTCTGCTCCCTTAAGAGTCCTCTTTTCTTGATTCTCAATCTTTTGCACCCTGTTTTCTCCCTCTTATCAAAGTCCTTGCTGTCTGTCGCCTCTGCCTCGCTGTTGTTCTTCTTCTTCTTCACTCTTGTTTTCCCTCCCTTCTCCTCTCTCTGTCTATTTCAGTGAGCTCTGTGAAGCACAATCCGCTAGCAGAGTGCTGGAGCACCGAACAGGAGCAGAGAGAGAGAGAGAGAGAGAGAGAGAGAGAGAGAGAGAGACAGAGCAGAACGAGGAGATACACATACACACGCACACACGCACACACACTTGCGCTATGTGGATCAACACACTTGCGCACGTGTAGCTGTTGCACTGCAGAGATGAACGCCACACACCAAAACACCAGGGGGAAAAAGATGAGCGCAATGCCCTGCACTGCTTTCCCTCCTTTTCCAGGAGGCTGCAGGTCTTTTTGTCTCCCTCCTGCTTCTAGTCCTCAGTCCTTTTTTTT
The DNA here is from genome assembly GCF_007364275.1 of Archocentrus centrarchus. Lineage (NCBI taxonomy): Eukaryota > Metazoa > Chordata > Actinopteri > Cichliformes > Cichlidae > Archocentrus > Archocentrus centrarchus. The sequence continues at coordinate 23,476,117 of NC_044355.1, read as the reverse complement.
GCTCAATCCGTCACAGATCAAGGCCAACTCGGGCACAGGGGAATGGATGGATGAGAAAACACTGAGAGTGAGAGCGCCTTTCAGCCTGTGGCAGGCAGAGCAGAAGACAAGGAGAGATGTGGCTGTGGCTCCATCCTCCATCTGCCCACAGCTGAGACTGAGAACAGACTCAACACACATGCACACACACCAGCTCCCTCGCCCTCTCTCTCTCTCTCTCTCTCTCTCTCTCCCAGCAGCGATGCACCAGCGAGATGGAGGGGGAGGAAGGATGACGGCGGGAACTAACGAATGAGCCAAAGGAGAGAGAAAAGGGGTTGGGGTGAGACAGTGAAAGAGGGATGGTGTAGTGGTAGAAAGGAGGAGGAGGAGTAGGAGGTGGCAACGAGGGCGGCAACACGCAATGGAGCCCACAAGCGCTAGAGAGTGAAAGAGTGACAGAATCATGGGAATGTGACAAAGCATGCACATTAGAGGCGAAGGCGAAAAGGAGAAGGGAGAGGATAAAATGGTTATGAAGAAAATACAAGGGAGTGGGTGTGAGAGAAGAGAGGAGAAAAAGAGAGGAGGAAAGGTAGGAGAGCAGGGGTGAGGTTAAAAGGAGAAAAGACGAGGCAGGAAAAAAAAGAGATGCGGAGCAGGATGGAGGGAGGAAGGGCAGAGGACACTGCGGCGCTGAAGCCGGTAATATGTCAGATCTCACATGGGCACGCTCACATCAACATAACATCCCTAAAAAGGAACAATACAATGTCAAATAATGCAGGAAGATGGCAGCCTCTGAAAGAAGACTTTTAAAACAAACTCTTGCCAAACACACATCAACCTCCCAAGATATAAAATAATAAAAAAGGAGGGGGGATTACTTTTTTCTTTACAAAAAAAATCATAAATTATTTGTTCAATGGCAGACAAGGATAAACAGAACATCACACATCAAGCTACTCAGACAAAACTACTAAAATACAAAATGAGTTTCTTTCTCTCTCCCTTAACAGACTCCAGCCAAAGTCTCAGGTGGCAGGTTCCCAGGTGAGTGAAGGTCTTCACACTGCCCAGCAGAGGGCACACATCTAGTCAAAAGTCAACCCCTCCAAAAAAAAAAAAAAAAAAAGGCTGAGGTCATCCAGCTCGTCATGTTTTTTTTTTTTTTTTAAATAATATTAGCATAAGGCCACATGATTAAACACATTAATCAACATTCAGCATGCATCCAGACACATCATTTAAGGCACTTATCAGACATTATGCAGCCGTGCATCTTCAAAGCTGTTCATCAGATATTTCAACATCACTAAGATGAAAGATATATAAGGTAATCAGTGGTAAGCTACTCTGTGCTTCCCTCTGTTTTTGCACACGAATGTGGAGCCAATGTGCAAGGTTAACTTTGCTATCAGATGGACAACGAGGATTCCACTCAAAAAGAAGTGGACACTGATCAAAGAGATACACTTGCACACAATGAAGAGCAGGTATAAAGCCGCTGCTCAGAGGAAGAGCTACAGGCAAAAACGAATCAGGTGTGGGTTGTAATGAAGAGAGAGGAGGAGATGAGCAGGGATGACCCCGGAGCCTCTACTCCAGGGGACCACTGTCAGCCTCATTTTCTATTTCTTCATGTAACATTCTCACACGCCATTTATCATCCTCAACGAGTCATGCGATGACTTGAGCACAATGTGCTGCGGCACCCCGGTGTGCACGTACGTGGTTGATATGTGTGAGCACGTACACACATGCTGGCACATATGTATGCGGAGATCAAGAGCCGTGTGCATGCGGACAGGTACTCTCTCCCTTGGCACCCACACTAGCAGGTGCTGAGACTCCATTTGCAGTGGGAGAGGAAGGTGTGGCGTTTGGATGGGGTAGGGGGGTGGGGGGCAGAAGCGAGGGGTAGCGGGGCAGTTTGCGGTTATGACTTCATCATATTAAAGTTGAGAGCGCAGCCTAGGTAGAATCGGAGGGGGTGCAGGAGGACACGCTGGATTTTTAGATGAGGTTCACGTCGATTTGTCATGATATATATATAAAAAAACATCTGAGAGAGAAACAAATTGCTTTTTTGACAACACCTTGTAATACTCCATCATACACACATACACTCTCGCACAAACTCTTGCACATATACATGTTTGTACACACACGTGCAAACACAAAGCGATACATTTTCTCAAGCTGGCTATTTATCAATGCCATTCAACATCATTGTACCTGGCATATCTGTATAACCGTATATATTAGGTGCATACATGTATGTGGGGTACAAAGAATTTCCCACTCAGTGTGAATTGCTCACTGGAGAAGCCATTCAACCTGCTGTAATTCAGTATGGAGGACAAGGCTGTGCGGAGCGGATGTAAAGAGAAGCAGACGTATGTGTTAAAGAAAAGAATATGCAAAGGTCACACAGGCAAAGGTGAGCAAGGATCATGTAACGGCACAAGATGAAGAAAAACCATTTATGCAGATTTGCAGTCCTTCTTTTCTTTATCTCACTATTAGACTCACAGGTTAATACTGGGTTTCTAAAGCTCAAACTAGGCAGTCTGAATGGAAGGCTGTCAATTTATATATTCCTAGCAGGCTATTTTGTATTCTTTTCCTTTTATGCCATCTCTTCAACGGTTAGTTTCTTTCTTCCCTCGGTGACACTTTTTGTTCTTTTCCCCTTACTTTTGCCTGCTAACATCCACCTACCTTCTCTCGTTTCTCCCACTACTACCTGCCTTGTGAACTGAAACAGCAGGGGATAGTGGGTGAAGAGGAGGGGGGAGAGAAGGTCTGCTATAAGGTTCCCCACGGGTTGAACATGGTCATTTGTCATGAGGCTGAAAGCTTAAGAAAAGACTAGTTAACCTTTACAGCTGATTCCCGCGAGACAGGAAAGAACACAGCCAGGCAAAAACACCTCCAGGAGAAGGTGGAGCGTCCACGCACATGTATGCTCACACACACACACACATGCATGAATGGCCCTCGCAGCATATTCTCCAGAAATCGATATCTACGGGAAGCAAGAGGAGGTTACCATTTTTACACCACACCACCCTCCCCAACTCTGTTTTCCCTCAGCATAAAGACTCACTATCTCCATGGTCCTTTTTCTTCCTCCCTCACCACCACCACTCCCCATCCTTCTCATCCCCACACCCTGCCAGAGTAATTAATCACCTTGTGCTAATGAGCTATTAACTAATGACAGATTGACATGTCGCTGCCTGTGTGCGCATGTCTGAGTGTCTATGGAGGCATGTGTGAGTGTTGCCAGAGCCACCCTCGGCACACTAATGTGATTAATAAGGTTAAGCTCTTATTAGGGAGGGTGCAAAAAAAAAAAAAGAAAGAAGAGGAGTACGCACACATATGCGTCAGTACACACAAAGGCCAACATGTATGCACAGAAATACAAAAGTGACAAATTTCTTTCATCCACAGGGCAAAGAATGACTAGTGTCAGGCTGCTTCAAAGTATAAATAAAACTAGGCCACAGGAAAAAAAAAAATAACATCGAATGCTACCTTTTACCATACATTCTCATTACCCAGAGGCTGACTCTGCTATACACTATCACATCTCAGGGAAAAAGAGGGAAGCATTCCAGTAAAGCACTTCACTACAATTGAGTTAGAACTGCCTAAAAAAAGAAAAAAAAAACTACAAGTCTTGTTGTTTCTTTGTCAACATTTTCAGTCACTTGTCAACATTTTTACACCGATTCAGTTGACGACTCATAGATGTTCATTGTTGGTTTGCTGCTGCTGACACACACACACGTACACACACACACACACACACACACCTCCTATCACCTTAAAACTTGGTTTCAGCACCACGGACAGCTACACAAAGGAGGTGCTTTATGAACACATTTCAAGAGTCCCTGGAACAATGTCCTTGTTTTGGTGCACAGTGAGAGACTCCTCCTTTGTAATAACACTCACATCCTAATATGTGTACCAAATGCACCAAACAATTACCGTGCGAAAGAGAGGCACTATATCAAACCGTAACACAAATAGGAAAGTATTGTTTGAGACAGGTAGTTACACCCGAAGAAGTCAGTACCTGGAGTCTGTTTAATCAGATGTATTGGACTGTAATGTCTCTGCTCTCCAATTCTAAGAGAAATGTAGTTACAGCAAGATCATTTGATACTCAAGAGAATCCTTGCACTACATAATAGGAAGTCTAACTTAGCTACATGTGAGTGCATAGCATGTGAGTGTGTACGTGCGTGTGCCAGCACATGCGCTGTACTGTATGTGTGTCTGTGACCTAACAGTGCGTCCCCCCGGAGAAGTTTTGGCGCATACCGAGACTCATTTGCATTCTCGCAGCTCTCTCATTTTTTTCTGTGGCTTTAGAAGTGAACAGCTGCTTAATGGTCATAGCTCTTCAGAGACGGGACATTGGGAAGCGCAAAGGGGGTTAGCCAGGGTTTCTGCACTGCCAAACACACAAGTACATGGGGCGGAGGCACACATATACACCCAGGCGCGTGCTTGAAGCACACACCAGGTAAATCCTGGTTCAGCTACGGCTCTGAGAGTGAGATGTGACCATTTAGCAGATGTTTTCCTTCCCAATAGTGACTTTTGGTGGCTTTCCACACTGTTGAATTTAACTACAATGGAAGACAAAGCAAGATGCACATGCATTATGCTCGAGCTGATGTGACAACAACAGACAGAAATCCTTTGCTCAGTATGGCAAAAACAACACTGGTATGTGTATGTTAACAGGAAGCGCCAAGCTGGTATAGCTGCATGTTCCAAGCAAGTGATAGTGGCATAATACCTTTTCTGTAATCCACTGAAATCACTTAAATCTGGAATTTTATTGGATGGATGGCTGGACGGTGCAGTGGAGGATGGTTGTAAAACCTGATTTAAAAAGCAAAAGAGGGGATTGTCAGTGGATTTTTTTTAGGGGGTGAGGGGAGGTTGAGTGCTTTCTCTACTTTTTTTTCTCGCGCATACAAACTTAAACCCCGTACCACAGACACACTGACACACATTCAAGCACGACTACATGAAATGGCCTTCATCTCCATGCGCATTTGACTGCTTCACTTGCCGACGCACACAAATGGGTTGTGTTTCATGAGATGCCAAAAGAAGGGATTTGGTAAAGTGGGAGAAGGTTATCACCTCACAGCTGGAAGTGTGGAGAGTCGTTCTGGTTCCACAGCGCTCTTCTCAGTGGGAAATCTTGCATTTTGACCTTTACATCTTGAAAATTACTCAAAATTGTCAAGAGCATGTCAATGAAACACACCCATACATAAACAAAAAAACAAAACAAAACAAAAAGGCAACTGAGTGATTGGGTTGGCAGGTTTATTGACCTCACAGATCATAATATAGTTACTGGACCTAAAAATAAATCTAAGAACAAAATATTGAAATATATTTGATCTAATATTACCAAATCAAATATAGCTGCTTTGTTTTAATTGAGATAAAAACAACAGAAACTTGTTGAGGAGGCCAAATAAAAAAAATATGTCTATTTTTGAAATGACTACATCTTTGAATGACCCTTTGACTTCACTCTAGCATTCTGGGTATGGTCCCAGTGAAAAAAAATAAAATATATTTAAACATTTTTGGTACTTGTATTATTCAAAGCACTGCCCCCCAAAAAAGCTTTTAAAGCAGTTGTTAATGCCCATTTCTTTGTGTTGCTTAACATTTTTTGCAGATCTTTCACAAAATCTATATATGTCTATATCTGCATATAGATATCAACAGTGTGATGGGTATAATAAGATGATTTGGTTGGCAGGTGTTCTGGCTGGAACCGCACTTGCGACATCAGCACATCTGCTGTCCATCTGTTGCTCTGAGTATTACTTGGTGATTCTTGTGGGTACATGGAAAAACTAGCTAAATTATTACAATTTATTACAATTTACTCAACAGAGTGGACTTGGAAAAGTTTGAGCAAAAACTTAGCAGGTATCTAAAAATAATGGATTGGTAGCAGAAAATAAATGAATGTAATGTAATGGTCAAAGTGAGTGCTAAAAGTGAGGCTGAAAGTTAAAATCCTTAGCTAATATTAAGAATTAACCAGCCCAATCCTTTGTTTAAAATATCGAGTAAAATGATGAAATACAGTAGACAGCTAAAAAGATGAATTAAATGGTATTTTATTGGTATGAGCTAAAATTAAAGGCAAACAATTAAATTGCTGACAGTACAAGCCAATTATTTTTAGCTAAATATATACATGGGTAAAATTGGTCATTAAGCTTAATGGAAAAAAGCAGTAGCATTAAAGTTGTGGCTGAATGCCTGAAAAATGAAACTATCAGGGCAGTTTAAGTAGTTAACTATCAATTAGGTCTAGCCAAAAGCTACTTCAGCTGAACTCATCTGAACATGTAAGGCATTAATGAAGAAGGGTCTATCTGACTGGACTGTGTTTGCTGTCAGATATAAAAGGTTGTTGTATTAAACCATTCAATGTCTGGACCGCAACTCACCACAACACAAGCGGGTTTGGGTGTCTTCTTGCTTTACATAAAGTCTACCTTTATTTTTCATCATCCACAATTCGATTACTGTTGGCGCTATTCTCACTCTGACTTCAGCTTGTAAGACAACATTTCTCTCAGGAAGCATCAATCCAGCCTCTTTCGCTGTGAGTGGCAAAAAGGTAGAGCTGCCTTAATAGTGAGTAGCTGCTTAAAATAATCTAATGACCACCAACTTTTCTTCATTTCGCAGCCATTATTATAACACACCGGCTTTGGCTTGTTGGTTGCACAGTCTGTGATAAATGACTGGTTTTCTTGAGATGGATTGGAATATCTGTCATGTTTGCAGTGTCCTTGGATTTCCTTTTGTTTTTCTTCTTGTATTTTAGTCTTCTTTCCCTTCCTGTGCCTCTCACACTGTGTTTTCTCAGTTTGTCTGTATGTTTCATGTCCTCTTTCTGTGACTTCCCATTGTATTTTGAAGGTTACGTCCTGGCATGGCTTGCTGTTTTTACTTGCTGTCTTTTTTTTCTTTTTCTGGCCTCATTACTGTTTAATTTGGCTTACCAATGCCTTATTACCACTCTGAATATTTTAACAGCCACTTTCTCAAGTTAGCAGCCTCTTGTCCTGCATCTTCCCTCCTGTCTCATGACTTTGCTTTTCCTGTCATCTTTTTGGACTTCAATTACTTCACCCAGTTGGGCTTTCTTTATTCAGCTTCCATATTTCTTATTTTTCTTGCAATTTTTTCTTGCAAACTACCTATCCGCTTCCTTGCACTTGAATCCATTCAAGAACTTTTCCTTAAAAAACAAACTCAGCATGACAATTTTCTCCTGATATAAACATACAGCACCATGATCAAAATAACAACGGACGGATGAATGGAGTCAGACAGCGCCATTATGAGGATGCTTTTAAGTAGTTTCTGTTTGTCAATTTATTTTAAACAAAGTGGCATGCTATGTTCTTCTTCTTCTGTTATTAGTCTGGCTGTGCATTTGCAGTCACTGTCATGATGTGCAGAATAAATTCTGGACCAAACAGATGCAATGTTTTATAAATAGTTCAAGAGTCTAAAATATTTATACAAGGCCATACATTAATGCAAAAAAAAAGCATATAAAAAAACCCCCCGCTCATATATCAAGTACATCTGGATGAGGAGTTACAAGAACTTGTAGGATCCAGAAGGGAGGAAGACAGGACAGCTTTAACATAGAGACAAATGACCTCCTAGCATCCCGAACAGGGTGGGTATGAGAAGTACCGGGTGAAAAAAAAAAAAAAAAAAATCAAAGTCTGTATCCAACGAATAGAGAAGGCAAAATACACAAAGGGAGATGGTGAGAGCTAGACCAAACATAAGGATTGATGGCCTTGTAATTTTTTCTTTTCTGCCTGCTAAAGATGATGAATCCCTCCACGAGGAATTTAATCAAACTCCAACAGCGAATACAGGTAGTACTACAGCAAACCTTTCATGGTTAAGCAAACAGTCCAGTACAAACAAATACAAAGCTCGTGTGTAACCCTATATGTGGCATCAAAAATGCACCTAAATTCTCAAATTCTGGGCTCAATTAAAAGTCGCGTTATCCATCCATAAACAAACATTATATTCCAGAAAGCATCCATGCATTTTCCTACTGGGACGTGTGTGTGTGTGTGTGTGTGTGTGTGTGTGTATGCCCTATATTGGCTCTTTACTGGGCAGACTGAAGAGATTACAATACCCAAGCCTCATGGATCAATACACACAAGCTATGGTCATATGAATTGCTTGTGGCAATGTAAGGAAGACCACAAAGCTTGTACAAAGAAGAATAAGCCTTCGGGGTGGGTGGGGGCACTGTAACACTGTGTGTGTATGAGCTCATTGTCAGAGTCAGCTGTGCATGCTTAAAATAGTTATTGTTAGTCAATAAGCAATTTCTGTGTGAGAGGCTTCAATATGCAGCCTATTAATTCATTTACAGTAGGTAGCCTTGAATCAACAATAAAATCTGCAGAAAAACAGAGAGGTGCACAACAGAGAGGAAGAGGAAAAAAAAAGGGGGGTGGGGTGGGCGGTGGAGACGAAACAGGTGAGTTTGGGGGTTTCTGTCATTATGATGGATAGATCAAGCGAACAGGGGCTCCCACAAGGAGAGATATAAAAATAGGAGAGCACCTCTCTCTTGCCATTGCTCCACTCTGCCCATTTATCGAATCACGAGTCTCCTCGTTTTGCAATTCGCTTTCCTTTCACCTTTGACAGCCGTGGCCTTACTCTTCCCCTCTCCAAACCATTCTTCTTCACTGCTTACCCCCACATCCAGCACAGACAAAACACAAAACCACTACATCCCACCGGGCTTCTTCTTCATCATACTCAGCCAGAAAGGGTTTAACTTTTTTTTACTGATCCCAGATGACACACTAATTCAGTACCCACCCTTTTCCTTTTTTTTCTTTTCTTTTTTTTTTTATGAAAAACCTATATTTACACTCAAGGATTGCTTAGAGACTCTTCTGTCCTTTTCTCTCAGCTGCCTTTCCCCTGCTTTGTATTCATGCTGCTATACAGATTCAACACATTCAAACTAGTGGTCTATGAGGGATACTAATGGAAGTCGTTCAGAGCACCACTTATTGTCGTGTGTGTCTCAAATGCTCAACAAACCAAACAGCACTGAGACCGCTAAGGAAAGAATAGAAACAGTCCTCTGCCGCTTCCCCCCAAGTTTTCACCCAAGTCTCACTTCCATTCTTCTTCTGTCCTCCCCAATCTCTATCACTTTCTCACTCATTAACCACACCCCCATTGCCATCCCTCCATTCCTCTTCCTCTCTCTCCGGAGAGGAAAAACAAACAGCTGTCAGGGTCAGGCTCGCAGATGAATTCCAAATGACTTTGAAGGGCAGAGGGGCCGACCAACTTTCTCTAGAGGAGAAGCTGGTTACAAACATGCGCGCATGTGCTTGAATACAAGCACACAAACAGCGCAGAATAAATATGGCCCATTCATCGAACACCCCCCCAATACCACACTCACAGAAGCAGAGCGCAGCTACTCCTTGAATCAATACTGCGTCTTAAGTCGGCCTGCTGTCAAGGTAAAGGCAGGTTGTATGTGTGTAAAATGGATCTGTGGGTGGTTCCACACACACATGCTTGCGCCGAAGTGTCAGTGCGTGCGTGTGTGTGTGTGTACGCAAGTGGCTAAAGCTTGCTCCCATGTGATGACACAGATATTGTAAATCTCAATAAACAGAAAGCCACTGTGCACAGGCTTGCTCACTTCCTCTCTGATTTATTTCACAAGTCCTCTTTCAAACTTTCTAAAGATGCAAGAAGTCAGTGTCTCCTTCACTAGCTTGCCACCCATGGCTCCATTTGCAGCTCTCGCTGGGTCAAGATGAGTCGATGAATCATTTTTCATCTTATCAATCATATCTACGTGGTACCTCTCCATCTTGTCTTTTGAGTCCACTCTCTATCACTGTCTCTTACCATTCATCCATCATGAATAAGAGAGGCCTTTGAATTATTCAGTGGAGCGAAGCAAAGGTTTAATCAAGGTATTAACTCCATTCTTAATTCTTTCATGATGTTTTCTCACCGATAGCGTCCTCTGAAGGGCCTCAAAGGTCACGGGCCCTGAAAATTCGTTTGCTTCATCAGGATCAAGGAAAACATTGTTGCTTTTTGCCTTGATCCTGGTCACACTGACTTGTTACTGTCAAAGCAAGATTAATAAACACAGCTATATAGACTGACAGGTCAGTCAATATTTGACCCATGAGGGGTCCAGTCATAAGTCATTTTCACATATGAACTGCAGCCCTAAACTTTTCTGGGCCTCTAGGTGAGAATGCAAACTGTAAAAATCTTTAACCTGCCAGCTCCGGCGCTGTCTACCCACTATCCACACTTTGCCTAAACCAAACCACCTTTTTTCCAAAAGCAAGAACATGTCTGATGTGCAGAATCTCATGTTAGGAAGGGCAACTTTGGATGCTGCTCCATGTTCACGTGTAAAAATGGCTCCAAACGTTTACTGCACCTTGTTTGCCTAAACCATTACAAATTACAGCATTAGTTGCAGCTGTACCAAATAGATATTGGCCTGTAAGGTTGCATCTGAAATTTTATTTTATTTTTTTTACCCATGTGTATACAGAATGAGAGCTTCACAGCAATGCAATGCATGTATGCTTGCTACATGCTTGTGCTAACGTTTTTACTATAAATAAAATCACAATGGCTGATTGGATTATTTTTTAAAATGGAAAAAAAGAATAATTTTCCAGCCACACATATAACTTGTACTCATGTCTCTCAGGTTTCAACACTGGATGACGAAATTTAATTCAAGAGTTTTTAGTACTCGGGTATACGTCTCTGTGTGTGTGTGTGCCCGCTCATGTATGTGTATTAGACCTTCCAAGTCTTTGAGTTTTGGCAGCAAGATCAGAGGAAATGTGTGTTGTTGTGTTTGCGAGTGTGCGTTCGTGATTGTGTGTGCGTGTCGCAGAGAGAGCGAGAGAGAAAGAGAGAGAGAGAGAGCGAGTAGGCATGAAAGTGAGATTCTGCTCTGAGACGTTTGATGTCGAAGAACAGCGTCTGCTGTCTGTCTGCCAACTGCCAACCCTCTATCACCGTCCCAACACATGGCCTCCGCAAAGTGTGTGCATGCGAATGCGTGTGTGTGTGTGTGTGTGTGTGTGTGTGCGCGCAAGTGGCCTGATTAGGTGGGGACTTGGCGATGTGACACCGCTACAGAGCTAGTTAGACTCATAACGTGCGCCTCACTGTGTCACAGTGTTAATGTGTGGGCCTGAGAACGCAAAATAGGATTTTGTTTTGAACCACATGACAGAGACAAAGAGAGAAATAGGGAAGAGGTGTGTGTGTGTGTGTGTGTGTGTGTGTGTGGGCGTACTGGAAAGTGTGAGTAATCTGTCACATTTTATACCTCTCATTTTTCACCAGTGATCTTTGGATGGGTCCTTAACATACAGAGTCAAGGATACTTAGGCCTGATTGTTAATGTTGTCTATGTGTGGTTCTGTGCATGTATACGTTCTATGTTTTGATCATGTTTGTTCATGTGTGTACAGACTGTGTTGCAACAACTGAAAATGCTGTCAAAAGCCACTCCAACATGGCTGCAATTACAAACACGACGATCCTGTTTTCAACTTTAACTCCAACTTTGTCCAACTAAGGTAAAAGAGTACAAAACACACTTAAGAAATAAAGAAAAAGAAATATAAAAAAAGGCAAATGAGAGATACTGCTTGCTATATTTGGCCTCAGAAGGCCAAGGGATCCCTTTATGACGAGTTTTAGTTTGGTAAGAAGGAAAAAAGAAAAGATCTGAAAATGTCTGAAGAACTGAAAAATGGGGAAACAAAAACATTAAAAGGGAGCCGGAGTAGAAAGGCAGAAATGAGATCTGTTAAAAAAGTCAAACACTTGTCTTCATTCACACTAGCAGACGTGCATGCCTACGCAAACTTAAGCACAAACAAACAAAATAAAAACAGTGATTGAGGTACTAACAGGCCCGCACACACGCACAAAAAAAACCCATACTGAAATACTGGCAGAGCAAAAGGCTTAAAGATCAGGTGAATCTACAGAGCAAAGACACATGGGTCTTTCTTTTGCACACTTCTTGACATTTTCACTCTGATAGGGCCAGATATAGCTTTCCTGCCTCCTCACAGCTCACAAGAGCTCACACAAACACACTGTGAGAATGAATAGTTCAAGACCAAGGGGAAGTTATTTTGGAGAAAGGAAAAAAACAAACAAACAAACAAACAAAGAATAGAATATGGAAACAAGAAAAAAAAAAAGGGAACATTGGAGAGGTGATGGAAACATCTTGTGGCAACAGACAAATAAGTGGTGCAACTGGAGTGATCCCAGCACCTCATGTCAGCTACATTGATGAGGAAATTCACAATGCTGAAAGGCTTGAGAAATTGAAGAATAAAAAGGAGAATGAGATGGGGCCCAGAATCAAAAGTAAGAAAAATCAATACAGAGGCTCGAGACAAGATACAAAAGGACTTGAGAGTGAAAACTGGTTTACACTGAATAGATAAAGATGTGGAATTTTCTCAATGCTTTGTGCCCTTTGTGTTATACTTACACTTGCAATGTCATGTCTCTATTGTCTTTGGATAGAAACATAGAGGCAATAGCGCTCCACCGATCTGCAATTAGTCAATTCATTTTTAATAGGGTCTGAGGGCTTTGTTGCATTAATTACACCCAGGGGTGACAAGAGCATAATAATATTGATCAGTTTGGATGATTCCGATTTAGTCTTTTAGTTGCCAAGGTGTGCGGTGAAAGTTACCCAGTGACTGCAGTTGAATATGCAATGTGTCAATACAATCAGATCTGATGGGTGTTGGACGATATTTTAACCTAAGATTTTATTAATTTTATAGTTTGTTTCTATGGTTGCTTGTTTTAGGTGTACAATATGATATTGCAATTCTTATAACCTAATTTACTCCAGTATTTTACCTATTTTTTGCCTCAGTGATGTTGGATGCTCTAATATGATGTGGTTAGGTTTAGGAAAACATGCTTTGGGGGAAAAAAACATGGCAAATGGACTGGTGCTGATATAGTGCCTTCCTATTCAAGATGAGCACTCAAAGCACTTTCTGATACAAGTGTCACTCACCCAGTCATTCAGCACTTTTTGTCTAACATTTGCACACACGCACGCACGCAATGCACGCATGCATGCACACTGATGCATTGGAGGCAACTTGGGATTCAATATCTTGCCCAAGGATACTTTGACATTTGGACTGGAGGAGCCGGGGTTTGATCCACCAACATTCCGATTAGTAATTCAATTCAATTTTCTCTATATAGCAACCAGTCACAACAACAGTTGCCTCAAGGTGCGTTATACTGTAAGGTAAAGGCCTTCGAATAATACAGAGAAAACCCCAACAATTAGACGATCCCCTATAAGCGAACACTTGGTGACAGTAGGAAGGAAAAACTCCCTTTTAACAGGAAGTAACTTCTGGCAGAACCAGGCTCAGGGAGGGGCAGCCATCTCCTGCAACCGGTTAGGGGTGAGGGAGGGAGACAGGACAAAAGGCACACTGGAAGAAAGCCAGAGATTAATACTAACTAATGATTAAATTGCAGAGTGGTGTTTAAACACAGAATGAAAAGAAGCTTTCAGCAGCCTAGGACTATTGCAGCAAAACTAATAGAGGGTTCAGGGTCACCTGATCCAGCCATAACTGTAAGCTTTATCATAAAGGAAAGTTTTAAGCCTAATCTTAAAAACAGAGAGGGCTCCTGAATCCAAACTGGGAGCTGGTTCCACAGAAGAGGGACCTGAAAGCTGAAGGCTCTGCCTCCCATTCTACTCTTGAGTATCCTAGAAACCACAAGTAAGCCAGCAGTCTGAAAGTGCTCTGTTGGGGTGATACGGTACTATGAGGTCTTTAAGATAATATGGGGCCTGATTATTCAAGGCTTTGCATGTGAGGAGAAGAATTTAAAATTCTGGATTTAACAGAGAGCCAATGAAGAGAACTTCAGCATCACTATAAGACAGGGTGGCTCTAATTTAGACGACTTAACAGATGACTCACAGCCATAAGAGGTTAAGGGTATCCCAAGCTTCCTTCGGCTGCCTTATTCACAAGGGGTCACCACACCGTATGCCCTTAATGATGAAACCCTCCCAGGGATTTGTGTCTCCTCCTGGTCTCAAACCAGGGATCTTTCGCATATCAGGTGAATGTATTAAACAAGGGTACCCAGTTTTCATAAATATATGATACTAAGGGATCTAGAACAAGGATCTATATGTGACAAGTTGGGAGTAAGACTTATCTCACCATTGCTGTTACCCACTTATGCCAAAGGACACCTTGTGTGTGCCTCTCTCAGACACCAGCAGCTTTGACAGTATCTGGTAATGAGAATAAGTTGGTCCTTCTTATCCTAGCATTATGTGGTTCTCTAAATGGCAAAGATCTACTGTTAATTGGTGATTAAATAATTTTATCACATCTTTTAAAGATGTTTATCATCACTTAACATTTTAATTAAAAGCCACTGCTGTCAAATCCTGTTGACCCATAGCCACAACAGATCTACAGTTCTGAATTAGCGCAAGAAGAACGATTTGTATCACAAACTTTAGATTTAACATCTTAAAAGACTCTTCAGATGATAGCTTTTACATTTAAATGACTGTGTTGAGAAAAACCTACTAATGGTTTTCTACAGTTTCTGTGCAATGAGGAGTGCCAGTGTGGAAGTATAATGGCAGGAAGGTTTGAACCGGATTTGAACTGCCTCTCTCTTAATCCCTAGCATATGCTGTCAACCAACAACAGCATTTGAGTGATGTAGTAATCCTGCAAAATGTTGCTGAAATGGATATAAAGCCACTGTTTGTTTTAATTTAAAGCAGATCTGCCAGCTTTGCTTGCTGATGGTTGCTATTTGGGGAGATGACTTTCATGAAAGTGGTTGTTACTATTGACTCATTGTTGGATTGATACTGTTGATTGTATTTTATGTAAACGCATACAACCCTCTGCATAAATATATAGTTTACAGTGTTTTAATTCATACCGATTTTTTAAAACATCCCTCTGCAACTGATCTCAAATATAAGCTTATGTAGGGTACTGTAACTGTTATCACAACTGGCTGTTGTCTCTCCTAAAATAGATAGTTATGACTTTGCAAAGGGACCACTGGGGACAATAGATGGGGTAGTCTAGAGTGACCCATTGATTACGTCCAAATGTGACCGTGGCGCACTATTGATTGCAACCGGTAGGGCGGACATACCTCTGCATGAAATGGACAAAGCTTCCAGTCTTACAACATGGAGAAAAGAGAGAGATGAAGACAGGCTGAATGTGTCTCGTGCACTTTTTGTAAAGTCAAGACATTATGAAAATGGGAGCTGATAAAAATCCAAATAGTCATATTTCTCTGTTCTCTGGGCTTTCGCCTGACTGCCTGTACAACTGATACTTGGCTTTGCCATGGAAAGGGTTCAAAAAGGAAGATTTGGGACCAGCTGAGATACCAGGCTGTCTCCACGCTTGTTTATAGAGATGGAAGATAAAGTCAGATACTTGTCTGATGATTAGCCAGCGCTGAGTATTAAGTGGCAAAACAAAGAGGACTTGCACAATCAGAGGTTAGAGACTCTAATATAGATTTATTCATCTCTTCTCCTTCCTCCCATTTGACTCCCTGCGAAACAAAGCCAACCTATTAAAGCAAGTATTGAGTGGAGAAGAAATGGTTTTAACAGAAATATTGACATTACTACTGCCTGCTTTTTTTTTTTTTTCTGCTGAGCAGGGCAGTTTTAATCAGGGCCTCTTTCTCTGTCTGGTATCCATACAATAACTGAGCAGAGTGTTTAGATTTATGAATGCACAATCGTGAAATGCAACACAATTCACGACATGGGATGTTCTGTGTCTCGTATTTCAGCAAATTAATTCTTATAATTGTGCTAGATGTGGTATTTGAGACATGACTGACAGGCCCATCTTTTCATCATAGTGTTGCTTGTTGGCTAGAGTATCAGAGGTGTGGTAGGGTTTATTCACACTTTATTTTACCACTACAGCACTAGTGGCAATGAGAGAAAATAACTGTCCAATCAGAGATAATTACCTAAATTTGCTACTGTAATGCCTAACACCCCCACAAGCTTCAGGCTCATAAGAGGAGCCTGCTACTTCAAGTCTGTATATGTGAACAATCATCGACAGTGATCATCAATACCATGAGCATCTCTTTAATCTTAATCTTATAACAATGTTCTATAGGTGGGTGCCTGTTTGATATAGGTGTCGCTTATTGAAAATGTTGCACTCTGCTATGAGACTGTACCTGCCTGTTTATCAGGTAATCCCTCACTCTTTCTCTTTCACACATAAACAAACACTGGCCAGCAGAGACTTGCAAGGTAACGCCATTGCATGCCTCGCCATGCTGTGTGATGCCCTGCGGTGCTGTGCTCCATTCGGTGAGACAGCATGAAGCACGAATCAATATGGATTAAAACTCTGTAAGGAGCTATCTACTCACCCCCTCACACTACATACAGAAAGAAAACGTGTGCATTTACTGTGCAAGATTGCAGATTTTCCACCCTTTTAAATAAAAAAAAATGTAAAGTGAAGTGTTTGAGATAAGCTAACTGGGCTATCCTGACACTGAAGAAAAAGGCGTCCAGCTCGTGCAACCCGTAGCTCATATCCATCAAGCTGCTTAGAGTGCAGCATGGTGGGGGGCTGGAATCAGCACCTTATTCCACCTGCCACACCTAGACTGAGCATCACATACGAGGACTCACACACATGCACACAGTGTGACAGCCCTGGTGGTAGGCCTCAACCCCCATAGCAATGGTGGGCCTCCCACAGTGCACTGCAGGACATCAGAGATTATCCCGACACTTGCAGACAGTCACAGAATGTTAATCCTCAGCCATCTCTTCTACTGTACTGTTAAATCTGGATCTTACTCTCAATTGCTCCTCCTACAAATCTCCCTTCTTTCTTTATCCATCACTCACCACATCCTCTCCCGCAATCCACTAGAATCTTCCTCAAATTCCCTGCTCTAACCCCCTTTCTAGCTTCTGTTTTTAACTCCATCCTCTCCTCCCCTAAAATCTCTTGATCCCTGTTTTCTACTTGAGAGCGACGAGGCCTCATCCCCATTTTCTCTTATCCTTTCTCCCCGCTCCCTGCCCAGCCCTCGCTATCAGCCCCGCATTGATCTTCTCATCCCCAAGAACACAAAACACCAATCAGCCTGTCATAATCACTCTGTTGGAGGAGGAAGTGCTGAGCGCCAAGCGCAGCTGCTACGTGTTGAATTAGAGAAAGTAGAAATGCTAACACTGCAGCACACAGTAGCATAGTTTGTTTTTTTTTTCCCGCTCGAACATGTGCTCTATTTTTAAATATGTAGAAAAGGGAATACGAAGGTTTATTAGCTGCGCTGTTGATTCCATTCTGTTAATGATAATACTGATTCTCATTTCTTTTTTATTTGTATCCTGGAACAATAAAGCGACAGCTGCCGGGACTGTTCATTTTAAAAAATGACAGAGGAACAACCTCTGAATGGTATCTGGTCTCCCGCAGCTTCCCTTCTTATTCACTCCGATTTCACTCATAAAAATTGCCCTCTACAGCTTGTACTTTTTTAACTACTTGTCCCACAGGGTTTTTCATCAGGACACTGTGTCTGCTAACTTCCAAACAATAAATGCAGTTTACGATCTGTCAGCAGTCTCCAGTCTGTTAACTTTCTCATCCTGCTGTTGTCATGCAAAACACATGCAAACTTCTTGTCTTCATATACGTCAGCATCTTTCCACCACTGGTGATGTTGACGAGTCAATAAAAGTGAGGCTGTGATGCATTTAGATCTTAAACATCCTTAAATGCAGTCATTGTAAAAAGAAAGTGCACGCTCTTTCGATTCTAAGGTTTTACGGATCAGAGGAATTGGAAAAAAACCCAAGAGCGACATCTCAGACGCTACAAGCTTCAGCTGGCATGTTAAATGTTAAAGTTACTAACAGTACACTTAGAAAAAGACTGAACAAGTATGGCTTGTTTGGAAGGGTTGCTTAGAGAAAGCCTCTTCTTTCTAAAAAGAACATGGCAACATGGCTTAGTAGCATCTGAACAAACCACAAGACTTCTGGAACAACGTCTTTTGGACATATGAGACCAAAGTGGAGATGTTTGGCCGTTCTGCACACCGCCATGTTTGGAGCAAACCAAACACAGCATATCAGCACAAACACCTCGTACCAGCAGTGGAGGGGTGATGATTTGCTGCCACAGGACCTGGGCACTTTGCAGTCATTGAGTCAACCATGAACACATCTGTATAAAAAAAGTATTTTTGAGTTAAATGTGAAGCCATCTGTCCCGACAGCTAAAGCCCAAATTGAGTCACGTAACAGGACATTGATCCCAAGCACAGCAGCAAGTCTACAACAGAATGGCTGAAAAAGAAAAGAATCTAGGTGCTGCAATGGCCCAGTCAAAGTCCAGACCTCAAACTGATTGAAATGCTGGGGCGGGACATTAAGAGAAAATTGAATACACACAAACCTCAATGAACTGAAGCAATGCTGTAAAGAAAAGTGAGCTAAAATTCTTCCACAACAATCACGCACAATATCACACAAGTCATAAAGAAAACCAGAACTTCAATTTATTGCTGCTAAAAGTGGATCTACAAGCTACTGAATCACGGGGTGTTTTTCACACACTGCTTCTGCAATTTGGATTAGATGTTTTTATTAAACAATGATTACCGTATTTTCCGGAGTATAAGTCGCACTTTTTTTCATAGTTTGACTGGGGGTGCGACCTATACTCCGGAGTGACGTATATGTGACATTTATAACACATGAACCAAAATACTCCAGCCACTTGACATCTCCGTGAACTGCAGCTTTAAGGCAGTCTTGCGTAACCTGTGGGCGCAGTGGATGATGGATGGAGAGCACAGCTTAACGGCAACTGGGAGAATGCGCCACCCAACTTTCCTGGAAGTCATTGGATGGATCAAGAAAACATGGGCTTCAGTGACAAACCATCCTGTTGGGATTCAGAAAGGCTGGAATAATTGGAACTGCAGCTGACGACGAGTCTGACTAACGCGACACAGAAGAGGAAGCGGCGCTTCGTCTACGGAGTGTACGGAATTGTTTAGAAGTGACACCGAGGATGAAGAATTCAATGGATTGATGGTTTGGTTAACTTGTTAGTATGTTCTTTATGCTATGGTTATCTGAATAACTTAATGTTACGTTAACATACCGAACACGTGTTCGTTGTGCGTCATGTAGCTGAATGTGCTACGTTAGCATAACGTAGGCGTAACCGTGTTCGTCCTGTTCTTTAATCCATTATTTTAAATTGCCGTTCAAGATGGAATTTCTGCTCTGGGTCTCGGATTCTATCAACCCCCCCCCCCCCCCCCCCCCCCCTCCCCCCCAAAAAGTGCGACTTATAGTCCAGTGCGACCTATATTATTTTTTTCTTCTTTATTATGCATTTTTTGGCTGGTGCGACCTATACTCCGGAGCGACGTATAGTCCGAAAAATACGGTAATTGTAATTTATAATGTGTTGTTATAATTAGGTTGTATGTACCTAATTTTAAGACCTGGTAGGAATCAGATATTTATTATTATGTCCAGATACATAAAACCAGATACACAGAAGAATTGAAGGAGGGGGTGCTTTCCTCTTACAAAGACTGCCTTGTCAAGCTGTAAATTTTACCCTTAAATTAGTTACACATATACAGTTTGGTTAGGTAAGGTCATTCTTCATAGTGTGTCAATCACAAGAATAAATTATTTTATTTTGTATTATGAACACATTGATCCACATTTCAACCAGTGGTGGCATTCACCAGAGCTGTGGCATTTTTTTTTGTGCCTTTCTAGTGCTCCATTGTCCTCTCAGAGCTTCATGTATTATGCAAATATTCAACAAACAAAATAGTTACACGATTCAGTGATGTCTCAGAGTAGAATCAAGCATCAAAAGCACACTAGCGGTGTTGTTCTCTTTTGTGAATGGAAACTTTTTTTTTTATTACCGTATGGCAGTTCAATTTGATTTGATGCTGTTTGCTTCTGTTTGTGTGCCAAACTGCAAGCTTTCTAACTAAAGTATCTGTAGACTGAACCAAGTCTTTATGAATTTTATGTCATCACGAGTTACTGATGCCACACTATTTAAACAACACTCGAAGGCCTTTTGAAACTGCATGACGCCGTCCGACAAGAAAGTTGGCAGTCGTGAAAGAAACGTGGTCAGCTCTGGGGTCATCGATCCAGAACAGCAATCCGAGATCGCACTGCGAGAAATATTTGGAACTCTGGCGACTAAAGCGAGCCTGCAGCAAAACTGAGGCAGTGTCAGAAACGCAGGATTATATTTGCACAGCGTGACTGCCGTTACAACCCACATATACTAGCCAACGAATCAGTTTGTGAGATGAAAGAGTGCCGAGTACAGTTGGCCAGTGTGACATTTTATATGTGCCATTAAAGAAAAAACTCTATTATTGATTTAATAATGTTATTGGAATGAGACAGCCAAGAGTATCTCACTCACTGTCATCACCCAAACAAAAGACACATGGCCACTCTGGGAACTATACACACATTAGATAGAACATTAACAAGTGCATAACAATTATTATCAAATTAGAATACAATGTTCTACTGGAACACCTTCAGCCTTGCATGTTAGTTTGACATGTACCATGTGGGGAATGTGGGGAGGAAATCGTGTGCACTTACGCACCTACGCACCTACGTATGCTGAATATTGCAGGTATTGCCAATATACCTGTTGAAAAGATTAATGATGGTGCAGCTTGTTGTCCTCTACAGTCACTGCTGGGGTTGTATATCATTCTTGGGACTCCTGACATCTGTATGAATGATTTACCCAGCAGACAGTTTGTCAGTTATTGGTTTCACATTGTGAACCTTTGTGGGGCTGCCATTTTCAAAGATCTGCATGAAGACAGTTGGCTATTTTACATGATTAAGTATATATACTTGTACGGCATGTCGCTGAAGTTAAATTAATTTAAACAAGAAATACATTATAACTAGTTTTTTTAAAATTTTAATTCTTTTAATTAAAAATTGCACGGGCTTTAAACAATATTTAAAGCCCGTGGTGCTACTGAAGAGTTGAAAAGTTGAAATGTACCAAAATGAAATATTGCTTTAATAATTGCAGAACTGGTAGTAGGAGAATGAGAGTTTTTGATTTGTGCAGTTGTCAGGCTGTGGCTGATGACTATACTGTATGTTCTATATTAGTATCAGGGAGGAACTGGTGATTTAGATGGAATTTGTCTTATCTCTTTTTTCATATACCTAAATGCTGACTTGATATAGTTTTTTTATTGCTACCCATTCGAATACAATAAAGATGTTACCATTCCCACCTACTGTATATCTTGTGAGCTATATGGTAAATGCAATATACAGTTTTTCGGATTTTAATTTCCAAAGAAGTCATGCTATTTATTCACCACAGAACACTGCACAAAGCAAATAGGTTATTTCTGACTTGCTTCCATGGACAGAAAGTAATAAAATACGGCATTGAGGGAAATTATCATCAGCAAATATTAAAGGTAAAAAAAACTACAAGAATTTTAACAGCCAGAAAAGCAAATTCTGTGAATTTATAAAACAGCAATTTTTAAGCTGAAATTCTCAGTGTTGCAGCTCTCTATTATTTATTTACTAAAGAAGTGTAGGTCAGAATTTGTCAAGAAGATAAACCTTTGCATGATCCGATTTAAATAATCTGTGCTCCAACATCTCCTCACGCCTTTGTCGCCATGTGAATGAATACCTTTGTATTCTCTTCAAGGTTGCGAACTTAAGAAAAACCTGCTTAAATAAACCTTAATGGTATTAAATAAAAAAAATAACCTTCAACCTGTAACATAAAAAAAAAATGTTTATTTTTCTTTTCTAATACACACTCTGCTCTTACTCTCTTCCACCACTTCTTACTAATGAAAACAGATGAAAACTCTGTGGCCCAATAACACAAGCATTAACACTAACCCACGCTTATAGAGACAAACAATCTCTGAATCAGGAGTAAATATGGCTGACTTTCCAATAGCGGAGGAGGAGGAAAAAAAAATGGACCCTCTGGGAAATTTTCTCTGATCAAGTGCAAAGAGATTAACCAGTTGGACGTGTGCTAATGAACAGAAGATCATAATGAGAGGCGCTCGTAAATGTAGATGAGGCATGTGAAGAAGAACAGTGGCTTTGCCTTGTATCAGATGAAACACAAGAGTAATGTACGGAAACCAATTATTTTACTGTTCCCTTTTCTACCCAACACCCTGACACTGTCTAATGATGGAGTGATGAAAATGTCAAGTCTTGATTTAAAGCATGAATAGAAAATAATGCTCTGCTTTCACAGCTGCAGCCAAGTTAGAAGACAGAAGGATTACACTGGGTGCAGTGCCCAGACACAGCAACTAATGTATAATACTGTCAATTACATACACCAGCACATCACTTAAACACACACACACACACACGGGGATCTAAAATGGGCTCAATAATTACAGAGGCTACACTCAGATGTGACTTACTGATCACATAGTCTCCAAATGGATCCTCATCATCCTCATCATCCAGGTAAGCTGGAGCAGAAGTAATGGAAGAAAGAAAAAGCGAGAGAAAAAGAAGCAAACAACAAAAAAAAAGATTATGAAAAATCAAAGACAGAGCATGAGAAACAAAACAAAACTGAAACTGCATGAGAAAAGCACAGAAATCAAACTAAAGGACAGAAAACAAAACCAAAAAAAAAAAAGTGAATTGCAGGCTCGTGCCCGCCGATCATCTACCTTTTTATACTCATTCTTGTTCTCAGTCTGATACTTCCAGCCTTCATTAGGAGGCAAAGCGCTGACCATTAAACTACAAAAGTAGTTTCAGCACCATGCAGAGGAAAATATGATCACTCATAATTGACTAGAGAATTCTCGGCTTGCTCTCAGTGCTGCTTCTCACCGTTACACTCCTTTCCCTCTCTTTCTCTAGGCAGGTCTGACGATGGCATGAGAGGCCATTACGGCTCACTAAATTCCCTATTAGGATGGCAGCACAGTCGTCAGCAAGTTACAAGTCCAACACAAACAATATTTCACCATGCGTGTGACTTTTTTTTTTTTTAAACTGATAATATTACTGTTAGTATGAGTGGACGCTCACTGCATGCCTACACCAGCAAATTGGCACAATAACGCATATTTGAATACCTTCCCTGTCAGCTGTATGGGAAAATCCCTCCCTCCTCATCCTCTTTCCATTTATTCATCGTTTAGGATGTTCCTTTTCTTCTTCTCCTCTCTATCACTCCCAGCTCCCTTCCCTTAATGTGAGTTAGCATCCATCTACTGTGATCGATATCCCAGGGCTTTTATTAAACACTGCTCTTATGCATCCCTGTGTGTGTGTCTGCGTGTCTTGTGTGGTGCGGTGTGAACCTGCCTGCCCGTCTTTGTGCATGTGTATTATCAGCCTTCGCTTCAGTATCAGCTCCGGTCCAAAAATATCTTATATAGTCAGAAATGCTTGACAAGGACAGTGAAAATTTTTTATTCATCGCTCAGTTTTGCGCGAGTGTGTGAGCACGTATGAGCGTCGTGTTCACCATGTTGAATAGACCAATCATTATTGATCATGACTGTGGGGCACATTTCAAACCCTTGGCTTAACCAGGGGACAAACGCATGCAGATACAGACTATGTGTGTGTGTGTGTGTGTGTGTGTGTGTGTGTGTGTGTGTGTGTGTGTGTGTGTGTGTGTGTGTCCATCACTACTTTTCTCATTCCGGCATGCATGGCTCTTAGTGCATGGACAAAAAGTCCTTGAACCACTGGGTGAAGTACAGAGGTGTACGCACACATACACATCCATACACCCGCTCTCAGTGGTGTGTGTTTCTGAAAGCGAACTGTCAGTGCTGCTCTCACACACCATTCATCACAAGCTACTAATTCTGTTAGACCATTGTCGAGCCTTTCGCACCCCACGTTGCTCTCTGAAAACTCAATCAGAGGCTAATGCCCCCAACCCTCCCAACACACAAACACACGCGCTCTCACTCTCAGTTTCTTACTGGCACACACTCACAGAGACCCTGAGGGGACAGCAGTGGTCTTGGGGGACCCCACCAGCCCAACTCTATAAGTGTTGCTCGAATTTGATAGACAGGCAAGGCGCGGGCCGAGTTCCTCGTGCTGATAGTGGCTGCAGTGTAAATCTAACTGCTAACACCTGAAACAAAAAAGGTCTTACAGTCACTCTGTGGCATATAATTATAATCTGTGTTGCAAAGTATAAAGCACTTTTTTATTCAAAATGAAAATGATCATAATTAAACATTATCTTAATATCCTTGATTACAAGACAATCACTTGAGTGCTTCACTGTCTAAGGTAAAAATCCCGTCAGCTGATTTGAATGCGGTTTGATTTACGGTTTGCTTTGTGGGGAATATTAAAAAAAAAAAAAAAAAAAAAGAGGACGGCGCTGGTGCAGGCACTCTGCCACCTGTGCTAGTAGATTTGATTAGTTAATCAGAGGAATCACTTTGCCCAACTCCTGCTTTTATAAAGCATAATTACAGCTCCAGCTACCAAGGAAATGAAAAAAAAAAAGAACAAAAGAAAAAAGTTCTCAACTGCAGATGTTTTCATAGACGTTTAGAAAGTTTTTTTTTTCCCTGTCTTATCATAAAAGAGAATTAATACTTTAACATAATAAAAGCATCACAGCAAAGCTCTGAAGAAAAACAGACTGAAGAAAGGCTCTGTTAGGGAAAACCGGGCAATTGAGCATGCCCAGATCGGGGGGCAGGGTTAGGCAGAAAAGGCCAGACTAAATTTAGCGCCACCTTTTCATTCTCTAATTATGAGATTAATACATCCTGTCACATACGTCACAATACAACCTCATGATTTATTATCCAGTCAACCAGATGGAGAGATTGAGCCAGAGAAGGAAGGAGGAGAGGGAGTTTGTCTGAAAACAGCTAATCAGCATGCATGTGTGATTGGGCCGGTAGTCAGCTGAGCGGCCAGACTGTGTCTGTGTATATAAAGTTGGCCGTATGAGTAAAGGCAAGCTTTATTGACAGAAAACAATGTTGAAGTTGAATTTGATTTTCTCC
This sequence comes from Archocentrus centrarchus, assembly GCF_007364275.1. Classification (NCBI taxonomy): domain Eukaryota; kingdom Metazoa; phylum Chordata; class Actinopteri; order Cichliformes; family Cichlidae; genus Archocentrus; species Archocentrus centrarchus. The sequence continues at coordinate 23,450,815 of NC_044355.1, read as the reverse complement.
GTTTCCTTAACTGGCTGCTATTTAATGAGAGGGGAAGCACAGAGACATATGGACTCCACACACACACACACACACAAGCATATGCGGAGCACTGGACTATGGATTGTGGCCATAAAGTCTGGCCTGGGCTTCAGGTTTAAATCAATGTCAGAGCCTGATCTTATTTCATTTAATGCATGTTTTAATCATTCTCCCTTCTGATCAATGCAGTTTGGATGTGACCATCAGGCACTGCTGTGGGAATTTACAAGCACTCCTGTTCTCCTGCCTGTGTTTCCAGACGGACGTTTTACGAGGCAGTGCACAGTGTGACAGTAAATCTCTTCCTCCACTTTGCCAAAATGAAATCTCCAAATGCTGCTCACTATGCCCATATTTGTTTGTCTCCCACTAAAGAAACTTGCATTGGCTCTGCCAAGTCAACGTTCTAGTCTCTTTATTTTAATAGTGTCTGGAAGGGGCAATAAACGGGAAGTGTCTTTATTCAATACTCGACAATAAAACTGGATGTAGGGAAACTCTGAAATCCCTGAGTTGCATTTATGAAACTAATTTAACGGGCTTTGCATACTTCTCTGTAAAAGGAATTTACCAGTAAATGAAAACACAACAACAAGCGAAAAAACAAAACAGAAAATGAAAAATCCCCTCCTAAAAACCGAGGGCTAGAGTCGGGAAGTAGATGTAATAGATACCTGAGCTCTGCAGAGGAAACAACTACACGCATAAACCCCAACAGCTCCTTAAGCGATAACCTAGCCTGGAACACTTAATTGTCAATTCATCCTAATCAGTGGATGAAGATCACTGAACAACATCATAAATTGTCAGTACGTGGCTTGTATCTATTTTGCATGGTATTTTACTGCTTGTTCATACATTTACCATACTTCAGATATATGGAGATACTTTATTGCTTACTTATATTGATTGTAAGTGCCTCTGTGTGAATTTAAAGGTAAACAGTTGATGATCAGCAAGCAGGCTAAAAAGTTTGCAACTCATCCACAATGGCTTCATATGTATCCTATTAGTAAATATCATATATTAAAAACTATTTAGGTTTCGTTAGCCAGCCTGCAGTTTCTGCAGCCTCTGCAAGCTGATTTGACGCCTACCCTCAACCCAGCTCCTTCTTTTCATGTCTGATCTCATCAGAGCTTATTGTGATTGAGACCTGTTGTGTTCTTTCTGGGGTCTTGCTGTTGCTCTGGAGCCATACTTTCATATTTTTTATGCCAAATTCTGACCCAACCATCTGAATGTTGCAGCAGAAATCAATACTCATCAGACCAGGCTACGTTTTTCCAATGTTCTACTGTCCAATTTTGGTGAGCCTGTGCAAACTGTAGCCTCAGTTTGCTCTTCTTAGCTGACAGGAGAGGCCCCTGTTTGGTCTTCTGCTGCTGTAGCCCATCTGCTTCAAGGTTCAACGTGCTGTAACCAGTGGTTCTTTGAGCTACTGTTGCTGTCTTCTCAGTTCAAAGCAGTTTGGCCATTCTCCTCTGATCTCTGGCAACAATCAGGCATTTTTGCCCAAAGAACAATTGCTCACTTGATATTTTATCTCTTCCAGACCATTCTCTGTAAACCCTATAGATGGTTGACCAGTCTGTCTGGCACCAACAACCATGTCAGAGTCAAAGTCACTTAGATTACCTTTCCTTCCCATTCTGATGCTTGCTTTCCAATTCAGCAGGTCATGTTGACCATATCTAGATACCAAAATGCATTGGGCTGCTGTCATGTGATTGCCTGATTAGATATCTGTGTCAACAAGCACTTGAACAGGTGTACCTAACAAAGTGGCCGGTAAGTTTATATTCCTGTATACTTCTCAATCTGGGACACTGACAACCATTTTAAAAGCATGGTTGGGTGCCATGGTTATTTTAATACAGTTTGTATCCCAAATCATAAATAGAGTTCCCTTTGCCTTATGCATGCCTACACTTAAAAGAGCACACAAACTGTGTATGTTGTTTATCTATGCAGTAGTTGTAATTGTAAAAAAAAAACCCACATAGCTGTATTCAAGGGTATTTGTACCACTAATATAACATCTCCTTAGGAGCACTGTATGTACAGTTTCAAGTGCCGATTGTGTTGAGACTAACAAAGGCACCAGGCATCGTGATTGCTATAAAAAAAGATAACACTTTTTAATTTGTTATTGACTCAGCTTTTGTTTTGATTGTTTTCCAGGCTTTTCACCTCCTCCAGGAACAAAGATATAAAAATAGTACATGTAGTTAGGCACTCAGATATACGGGTTCCTAACTACACAGTTAGGGAAATTTTTGTATTTTGTTTAGATGCCATTATAATGACATAAAATGGAAAAAAAAAATGAAGATCACAGATATGAAGTAAAAGAAATCTGTAAATGTATACTTCACTTACTCTTCAGTCAGTTGCCCTACTGACAAAAAAACCCCCACACAAACACAAAGTATAGTAACCTGGAGGTTTGTAATATCTGCCACCATTTCTCTGGGTTTTCTATTTTGGTAGTGAAATCTGCAATAGGGCACACACAAACATTCATCCACATGTACCCTGAAGGGGAACCTTAGACCCTGAAACTGAAACCTGTCAGTCACGCTGCCAAGCTGTACTGACAGGAGCGTAACGAGAGCTGGTGAGAGGCGCCGTGCGAGCGAACAGAAAGACACAAGAGGAAGCTTTAAAGCTGAAGAATAAAGATGGGAGAGGAGTGAGATGAAGAGGAGGAGGAGGAGAAGCAAGTGGAGGTGAGACTTCTGAAGATTGTTAGAGACGCGGCAAGATGAGAGTGGTGCAGCATGCTGTTTGGTGTTTTGGCACGTCACCGTCTTTTTGATTTGTTAGCATGTGTTTATGATGTTGTTTCTCTGTCTGCTTCTGTCAATCTCTATTATTAGACCCTCAGATCCTCCTCCTGCTGTTTTGACACTCCCGCTGCTCCTGCTTCACACTTCCACTCACACAGTTCAGGCTTAAACGCTCTCACGCCAATAGACAAGCGATATAACATACATGTCAGACCCTGAAACATATATGCACGCGTGCAAATTCGACACACAATCTGCACACACTACTTGAAGGTTCGATGGGTGCTTTAAGATGTGACGTGCGGCTGTATCCGGTGTTTTGTTTGGAAGTAAAAGCAGGAGGGAAGGGCAAGATTTCCCTCACTAAGAGTGACTAAATAACTAACGGATTGACTTGATCAGACACACGTACACACTCGTCTTTTTATCAGGCTGCTGCGCTGCCTCTGATCTCTTCATGCTGGCAGAGACACCAGTGCACCCGCCTGATCTAAATCTAGTCAGTCTGTGAAACCATGAGACAAGCCTAAAGGTGTGAGATGGTGGTTTCCCTTAATACTTCTATAGAAGGCAAACTTTTGAAGTAGAATTAAATTTAAATTGCTTTGATTTGAGACGTGTTATGCATAATCAACAATATGAATTTCTCTAACAGACAAGGTGAATGTCTGGCCCCTCTAGGAGCACAAAAATATCCACGAATGCCACTTTTTGACAAAGTTTCTGTTGCCACACTGAAAAACAACATGTTTTGATCTCCTTAACAATCGACACTCAGTGACATCATACTGCAGGCAACTGATTATCACAATACAGAGTTGGATTAAGAAGCTAATTCTACAAGGTCCTGAAATACAGGCAACCGAGTGCTCAGTGCTGCTCCTCTGGCCCTGAAACAGAGAGAGTGAGAGTGGCGTTTGCAGCTGATATCTGTGGCTGCAAGATTAGCTTGGTAATTAACCACAAAGCAATTATCGGGTGGTTGGAAAAGAAGCGCATTTCAGGGAAGGTGTTCCTTGACGTGTTTAATAGGTGTTGAGTAGTTTGATCAGTCGACAGAAGTTGTTTCAGATTCAGAGGCTCACAGTCCAACAGAGGTTGATCCACAGCTGATATGTGCGGCTGCCGAGAATTCAATTAATTAGACTGTTGCTCTTCCTTCCATCCACTTTTCATTAACCTCCATTGACACCTCGGTGAAGCTCGCGCGCGGGTTTACGACTGCGTCAGGATTAACAAGGAAATGGGAAGTTGGCAATAAACAAAGTTGCCGGAGGAATGAGATTTCCCTCGGGAGAATCACGCTCTCACATTCAAAAGATGCAATTGAGGAGCAAGATTAGCTTCTCTCACAAAAGCTAAAAATGCAATCAGATCTCCCAAAAACTCCAGAAGGTTTTTTGTTTTGAAGACTGACAGACCAGTGGTGAGATGTCAGCAGATAAGTGGCTTAAAAGGGTGGAGTTAGAGGGTTTTGGCTAAGTGCTATTGATGAAAATAAAGAGGGCCCTCTCGGGGGGTGTCCAACTACTGTTCTTCAGATCACAAACAGACTTAATCAATAAATCCAACTCTCTCGCAATTCATGCAATGGCTGTCTGTCTGAGGGATGTTCTAAGGATTTTTACAATATAAGATTTATACATACATTCCCTTTCATGATCCCATTTCATATAACATCAGTCCAGAGCATGTGCCCCACTGTGTTCCCTCATTCTCATCAATTCTTACTCACTCTTCCTCTTTTTTTTTTTCCCTGCCCTCAGATCAGTGGGCCTGTACTATAATAAACAAAACACATCTTGACCTTCTGATAGTCCTTTGTCCTACCTGACTCATCATCTGACTTGTTATCATTCTCAGAGTCAGTGAGGGTGAGGGCTGAATTCTCGCGACTGGACACTCCTGAGCTGCGGCGGGACTTTACCCCTCCTCGTCCGGCCCACAGCTGGATGGCTCTCTCTGGAGACAGCGGCCCCTCGGGGTCTGAGTCGGCATCAGAGCCAGCACTAAGTGAGTAACCCCGCTGGAGAAGGCCCAGGTCGGGACAGTAGGGAACGGCAGCAGGGTGCGGAGGGGGAGATGGCTCACACACTCCGAGCTCGGCCAGGGTGAAGTTGCCCCCTGTGAGGGAGAAAGATGGGTTTAGGTGGATTGCTGAAAATAATATACGTAAATGCAGTAAATTGAGGCACTAGTACAAATGAATGCTTGCACAAGCAAATGCTCACGCACGTCTGGAAAACAAACCCACCATCACACGCAGAGAAGCACACTAATTATGAAACCATGGAGGCGGAGGAAGAAAATTGCGCTTTGTTGTGGCAGGCAGGAGGGGGAGAGATGACGCAGCATGAATCAGGCACAAAATAAAAACTAGCTGCTGGAAGAAATATGTACTGGCCTGCAAGCCTGTTAAGGCTGGCTTAGAAGGCCTGACTCCCTTGCTTTACTGATCCACATTGGCATTCATGAGGTGTTGATGTGAGATCAAAGAGTTGTTCACTTGAGGCCTCTTAGACTTTAGTGGAGCTGCTTTGCTGCCTTCTGGGTTTGATCATCTCCCCACCTAGTTGCCATTGCACGCTGGACCCCAGGCTCGCTGAATATACCGCAGTCTGCTGCAGTACCGGCCCCGCTGCTGAACACTTTCCCCCTCAAGACAAACCGACTCGTCACGTCCAAAATAAATATATAAAATTATCCAAATTAAAGCACATCAAAGGAGATCAATAAACAGAGCTGCGGCCCAATTAAATCCAAGCTGAGGAAAAAGCAATTAAGGAAAAAGGCATGCTCAACCAATTTATTCTCTATACTAATTAAAAGAGTATTGTGGATGCAATCGCTCACCATCAGCTGTTGGGGTAAAGGGATCGGGGGAAAAATAGTTGTGATTCACTTCATTAGCAGTTTGTGAGGGAGGGCAAAGGAAGAGGCGAGTAGAGAGAGGTTGGCATTGTGGTGGCACACTCTATGAATCAGCGCACTGGGAATCGCACAGCTGTGTGACTGGGTTAACTGTGACTCATCAGACGCAATCACAGAAAGAGGAATTAGACAGATGAAAATCGTCTGCTGGATCTTCACGGCTCCTCTTCACACACTCAACGGAACTCGAGAGTTGTGCTGAAAGCAATGTGCAGGGGGCTGAAGGGAAACATAGCCAGGGAAGTGGTGAAAGGCTCTATACTTCTACTTAGGCAAACAGATGGACTAGGCTAGAGAGCAGAAGCAAGTATAAAGCTCCACAGGTGGATTCGGCTAATACGCTACAGCTTGCCAAGCTTCAAACAAGCTACAGTGCAAAGGCACCCAAGCGCCACAAGACATCAGCGAGTATTACCATTCCTTGTCTTCCTTGCTTCATTGTCTTTTCCTCCGACTTATCATAAAAGGAAGACAACAAAAGCCTTCTTTACAATATGTGACCCAAGGGATTTTTACAATTTGTTGGCAATTTACAATACAGGATCTAACTAAAGTGGATGAACCCATACCTGAGATGAAGTATCGTAGGAGGACAGGGGAGAACTCCAGCAGGCCTGAGAGAGTAGAGCACATGGGTTCTTTAACATCAGTCAGCAAATTGTCCAGAGCTGTTCTGTTTGCTTCAAAAGCGTCTACTCCACAATCACAGTCAGGATGAATTTTTATGTAGATTTTCTCATCTGACTAAAACGACAATAATTGGGCTACAAACACAGCTAGTCTACACAAACACTGCGTGGACACAGTTTCACAAAATTGAGGTATGTGTGCGTGTGTGCGTGTGCATGCATATATCTAATGTTACATCCCACAGGACACCGCTCTGTACAATTAACATCTCATAACCAGTGATTACACATGTAAAATCCAATCTCTCCTTATCACCATCAGCTGGAGACACAACCCGATGCACTACGCATTCAAAGAAAGATGGATTGGGGCGAGGGGTTGAAGCAGACACGAAAATCTATCTCAGTTATTCCACAAATAGAAAACCAATTGCATGTTTGTTACATGATATTATGACAGATGTGGGGGCAAAATGTGGCACTGCATTCTAATCAAATCAGCGCCTGCCTGTCTATACAACACTGTCACTGTCATATTCGCTAATGTGTGTTTTAAGGCTTGTGCCACTTTTGCAGCTGTCTCGGGCTGCTCACATCTGTGCCTGTTAATTGTCTCTGTGCTAGCTTGTAGCAGGATTCAAACAGCCACCATTATTTTACAATGCTCCAAAGAGCTTCTGGTTACTAAATGCCTAGCTTCATCAGTCCTCAAGTGCTCCACAATTGTAAATGGACTGGTTTTTATATAGTGCTTTTCTACTCTACCTGAGCACTCAAAGCACTTTATACAACATGTCTTCAATCAGCCATTCACATCCATTCATACAAGCACTTTCTATCAAACATGCACACACATTCACACTCCAATGAATACATTGGGAGTATCTTGCCCAAGGACACTTTGGCATGCAGATTGGAACGACCAGAGATCGAGCTACCAATCTTTTGATTAGCAGATGACCTGCTCTATCTCCTGAGCCTCAGCCACCCCATATATTTCCTGTGAAGATATAGTACTTTGCAAAAGTACTGAGCCAACCCTTATTTCTTTATATGTTGATAGGAAAATGGAAACCAGGTGCAGCAATTTGTTTGTAGCCTTTAGGAATAGTTCTCAAGCCTTCTTGAAGGACATTCAAAGCTCCTCTTTGGATGTTGACTGTCTTTTGCTGGCTGCCTGTTGTTGGTATTTTTTAATAGATTCAACAAGAAATGTGAATAAATGATGTGTTTTTGCAAAGGCTGGCTAAAAGAATTTAAAGTTTTTAAGCTGTGTGTTATGTGTAGACACAACAGTGGTTTCTACCTTAAGTTAGATGTCTTTTCTATGCTTGAAAAAAAAAAAACAAGTACATGGACCAGACTGAAAATAAGTGAAAAAGCAGCCAATGTCCAAAAAAAACTTTGAAAGACCTTCAGAAAGCCTGGAGAACTATTGCATGACCATGTTAAAGAATAACAAGAAAGTCTGGCTCCTTGAAAGCAGAATTTAAAGAAAGACCTTTGCACAGTACTGTAATATGATTGTATTAACCTGCACTGAACAAAAAAGTGAACTGAAGGGAAGCCAATGGCAGTCAGCACCAAGTCCTGATCAAGAGCAGGTTGCAATATTAAACTGGTTTTAGTTGCTTAGTAGCTAACTCAGCAAAGTTGTTGTTTTCAATAAATGACACAACCACTTGTCTCCACACCCTTGTTTTGCCACAAAAGGGGGGCACCATACCTGTCTTTGCAAAGTTGGGATGCTGAGCTGAAGATTTCTATTCATAGATGGAAAAAAAAAAGCACTGAGAATAAAAAAAAGGTAGTCAGATGTTTATCAACATCATCAGCAATATTGATCATTAGCAATCCCATTTTCTACGTAAGCAACCATGCAATATTCACTTCATTTTACACAGGACTTCAGCTCATCACCATGGAAACAGTGATTTGGGAAGCTGTTTATTCATATTCTCCACTGATGCAGTGTTTTGTTTTGTTTTTTCTAACTGTATGTGTAATAATAGTGTCTTGAAAACAGTCTCATATATTCAATTTTTACCTCACTCAGACCGAAAAAAGTGACCTTGAACTTCAACCTCTGTCTAACATGCATTCCCATTAATGCCAGCCCTCTTCCTTTTGCTCTTTGTGTCTCTGCTCGGGTGCTTTCATTAAATCCACTTTACCAGCGTTTTGTTCACGTGTCCGGGTGTACAAGGCACTGCTCCGTCTGTCTGCTCCACCTCCATCTTTTCCTCTCTTCATTTCTCTCCCAGCAAAGAGTGTTTACCATGACCAAGGATTTCATCAGTCTTCACTGCCGCGTCTTATGATCCCCTTTTTCGTCATCAGCTTGCCTCACTCACTATTTCACGCCCTATTTTCTTTTTTTTCCTTATCAGCTTATGAGGAAGTGCTTTTTTTTTTTTTTGTCTTCACACAGTGTAGCACAGCAGCAGTCTGTGCAAATGAAACTGTGGATCATTTTTCACTGCTTTGACACAATGTTAATTCAGTCACCGGGTTTCCTGGGTTTTGTCACTCAAACTTTCAGGAACAGTTTCTGTACTGTATATAAAAAAAAAAAAAAAAAAAAAAAAATCACAGGTATTTCCACTTCATTAAGGTATTTGCAAAGATAATCACTTTTTAAAAAAAATATTTTCATGTCTGAAGAATATTAAAATATTAAAACACTACAGCTTTCATGTCACTCGCTTACTTGACAAGGCCTCAACTTCCATAGCTCCACTTGGCTAATTATAGCATACTATTACACGTACACTTTTCTCAGCTACAATTTTCAACCTATATATTTACAGACTTACTGTTTGCAGCAACATAAAAGTACACCTTGTTCTTTGAAAGGTCTTCTTAAGTAAAACCTCAGTTAAACTGCGTATTTCACGACACAGCTTGGCTCACATACTTGTTGCTAGTAGCTAGCAACAGGTGTGTGTTGGAGTGATTTATTGCTTTAGTTATCAGGTAAGTTTTACAATTTCTCTTAAACTTACTATCATGCCTCTATTAGTAATGTAATGAGAGCTCAAAGCACAGCATAGCAGCAGGTAAAGTCTGTGACAGGATAGGGTCCTGTAGCTATGTGGGAAAACAAGAGCAAATGCGGATGTTTGTGTTGGTCGCCTTCGGGATCTTTAAGCCCCTGCTAAATTTCTCTGTATCTGATTGCTTGCTTTTATTTCTTTTTTCTAATTGCACTGATTAATTATGCAGTCAGAGGAGACAGATTATAAGATAATGGAAAAGAATTTTGGGAATTTTCTGATCTGGAAAGCAGGACCCTACATGGCTCTTAAATGCACACTACCTTTTCTTTTCTGCCGCTTCCCTGGCTCTCCTGTCTGTTCCTTTCTCCTGGATGTGTTGAAAAATGTCTTCGCTAAAGCTTTCATTTATTAGGAAGCAATATATGTATTTTTTTATTGCTTTAAAAATTCACATAAAAGAAAACACAAAAGAGAAGTTCATTTTCTTCACGCGTACTAAAGTGCAGCGCAGATGAATTCAGAATTGGATGCAAATGAAAATGGAAAATATTAAGAAATGACACATTTTGGCTGCTATTAGCCACAAATTTCAGCATTTTCTTAGCTGTGCCAAAGAAAATAAGGCTTTTACTGTTATTAACAGTAATTTTACGTATGTCAGGAGATTGTTGGAGAACCTACCGTGCACAGTGGCATTTGCTTCCTGATTTTGATGCAGCCTCCACTGAGGAGCAAATCAGTTCACTAGTTCAGCACTTCAGGGCAAATCAGAACTTGTTCTGAACCGGCACTCCCTTGAATGCTCAAAATGCCATGTCCGAGGGTGGCCCGGACTGTAAACTATTCACTCTGAAAAAAGCAGCATAATTGCAGGCAATGAAGCCCACAAGTTCTGCCTGCTTTACATCCTTTACAGAATTACACGGTGGGGTGGGGGAAAGTCAACCAGCATAATGCAGAGTCCTGCTGCCTATACTTTGCCTGTCAAACTGCTAACAAGCACAAATGATTTTTTAATGATAGGCCCTCTATCCCACAAAGCTGTCTACTCACAAACAGTCGCACTTACACACATACACTGCGCATTGCGCACTTGCGCTCCCACACACATACATAATGGGTTTTATCAAGGGAAGTTTTGGTTTAATGGATCACTGCCAATGCCATACCCACTCACACTATTGTACTGCTGTAAGTTTCAACAAGATGCTTGCTATTCCCCCCATGTCACTTATTTTTCTGAGACACAGCGTGTGGCGCATGAATAGTCCAAATGATTATGTACTGTACCTCGGGTAAAGGGAGCTAAACCTACTGCTGAGCAAAGACATAAGTAAATCTGCAGCTTATACTGTGCAATGTTTCAACCAAATGATGGGTCTATATAGGTAGTTATAAATAAATCTACAGGACTCCGTTTGGCTGAATCAAAGAAACAAAACGAAACAAAACAAAAAAGTCTTTTGGGGGGAAATCTGAAGGTTTATTATGGGGTGAAACACTGCATGGCGGTTAAAAATAGATATTATGATGGCAATCAATAGCTAAAGCAACAGCAGCTAGTTTGTGATACAAATTAATCTAACACTGGACTGGACAGCATCAACAGTGGACTATAAACTATCAATCCAGTCCTTGTATCTGACCATTATTAGCGGAATGCATTCTGTTTGTCTTTAAGCCACTTAACAATGACCTATGAATCACTGAAGTATAAAAAAAGGCACCTAACTCAAAAGATGAACCAGTGTTGTGTCTACACATAACAGACAACTTAGCAAAGAACCAATACTGTATCTTTAGGTACTTAGTTACTAGCAGCAGTCCCGTAGCCAGATCTCAGTCTTAAGGGGGGCTTGTGAAATCCAACAGGGGGGCACCACTATTATTAGCTTGATTAGTGATCTGGCTTGGGTGGGCGGGCCAGGGCGGGCCCAAGCGTATCAGTGGGTGGGCACGGCCCCCTAGGGCCCGCCCATAGCGACGGCTCTGACTAGCAGCCTGTCACAAAAACACATCATTTGTTTGCATTTCTTTAGTTGAAAGATAACACAGTTTGACAGACAAAAATAGCATTTTTGCACCATCAAGGTGATTTCCAAATAACTATTAGCCAGAAGGTTGGCATATTTTGGCGTAATGTGTGACGTGTCCTTAAATAATGTGAGGAAACTGGACAAATTGAGGAAAAAAGAAGTGGCAGGCTTAACTATCTGCAGCAGATGAACAGTACCTGAAAGTCACGTTGTTAAGAAAAAAAAGGAAAAAGGTCCAGCAAAGACTTGACACAGGACCTGAGAGATGGATTTGGTCCTTCAGTTGATCCGTCTACTGTTCACTGAAGCCTCATCAGAAATGGTCTCAGTGGAAGGGTGGCTGTTAAGAAGTCATTCTTAAGGAAGGGAAACGGGGAGAAAAGACTGAGATATGCCAAATTACACAAGAACTGGACTGAAAATGGCAACAGGTCTGATGGAGTGATAAATCCAAATTAGAAATGTTTGGTTCAAATCACTGTCGATATATATGGAGGAGCTCAGGAGAGAGGTACCTCAGTGTGTGTCTCCAGCCATCTGCTCAATATGGTGGGGGCTTTGTCATAATTCGGGTTTGTATTTCAGCCAGTGGTGTGGAAGAGTTTGCCAACATTCAAAGAAGAGCTTTGGAATGTCCTTCAAGAAGCCTGGAGAACTATTCCTGAAAACTACATAAAGGAATTACAAGGAAACATGCCCAAGACAGTTCAGGCTGTGTTGAAGGATAAAGGCTATGATACCAAATATTGACTTTCAAACTTGTTAAAATTGTACAATCTCTGCTTTTGCCTTAATATTGTGTCCGCATTTATGTTTGCATGTGTTTCAATAAATCACTACACCCATTTCCCATTTTCCCAGCACAATATAAAGAAATGAAGGGTGACTCAAGACTTTTGCAAAAAACACCATCGACATTTGAAAACACCTGAGCATTAACGTGTTCCACATTGTCCCACACAAACTCTTTTTCTAAGCCACATTTAGTATTTTGGGATCTGGTCACCTTAACTGAAGCTGAAAGTTAGGTTGCCTCGTTTTCTCAGTCCCTGCACTCCAGCAGAAAAGAAAAGGGACAGGCTCTGTGCTTCTTAGTGGCCAAAAATGACATGTTTGCATTAAAGTGGCATAGTGTGCGCTAGCAGTAGTAATATTCACAACAGGAAAGGCAGGCAGGAAGTGTTAGCAAGCCTGTCTGCCTTTTTGTGGACTTCAATACAGAAAATCTTAGCAGTGTAGTAGTTTAAACAAATACTTAAAAAAAAAAAAAAACAATAACTCAAACCATATTCTGAATCCTAATCCTAAACAAAGGAGCTCTCAATCTTCAGCTGCTCTTTGCTTTCAGCACAAAGTGTTGAGAATATTCTAAGTCCGAATGCTTTGCCCTATTGCAAAGCTTACAGACATCTACACACACCTACACACACTTGTAATGCATTTTGCTCTGTTTATTTCTCTCTTGTTAATTCAATTTCATTCACTTAAACCTACTCTTATTGGAATTGGATTTTGATTATACTGATTCCCATTCTTGTATATCTTGTGTTCCTGTTTCCATGTGTACCTAACTCAGTTCTCTCACTTGGTATCTGTCCGTGTCTTCTCACAAACCAGTGATAATGTTTCTTTTTAAATCTCTCCTGTTTTCTCCCTTTCCTTGCTCTTTTTTTTCCATTTAAAAGTCAAAAACACTGAGTGAAGTATTCTATACAAAGATGCTTACTTCTCCCAAAGTCCCTACTGTCCATAGTGAGTCATTCGCCAGTAACCAAGCTGTTGTGGCATTACCTTAGTTGTGTAACCAACACGTCATGACACGATGACCGTGCATACTGGCAATCGCATCCACGCATACATATCCCATAGAGTGTGACATGTCATTAACGCCGCCATTAGCAGTGCAATAACGACCTAACAGATAAGACTGCCGTGGTCAAACACTTCCCACACCTCCCAGATGACATCTGTACTTTCAGTTCCCCTCTGAGCCACAGGGGCCTTGCACCTTCTAATGAAGAGACCAAAATAGGTGTAACAAATGTCATCCATTCCTGAGCTCATTCTACTTCTGCCCAGAGGACATCAGTCCGGGTTGGACGGGACATGACAGGACATGACACAACACCATGCACTTGTGAAGAAGTCTTGTCACTGAGAAGTGTAGCTCTAAGCAGTGAAATATTTCTCATCCATGAGCAAGGGGCCAAAGTTGACTAGACCAGGAGACATGCCTTATTGCTGGTTATGAGACTGAGAGATTTCACTTTCATCTACAGACAATTCAGTATTGCATTTAAAGTTTTTTATTACTATTATTACTGTTGAAAAGTAAATGTGACATTATGGAATCCTTAATTATATAAATTAAATGATTAATCACAATTATTTAATAAAATGGCACAGACTTGAAAAAAATGGTGGTTTTTAAATATTTCAAATAATTGTTCATATGAGAGTAGATATGTTTGTACTTTGATTATAACTTCATTGAAAAAAATAAATAAATAAAAGTGAATTAAAATAAACACGCCACGGCCTGACAGGGAGTGAAACTGGAAAGACAAAAACAAGATCACTGTCACAAATAAAATGTGCCAGAATAATAGATTTTACCATGCTTACCTTGTTTTAATAATCACTGGAGACCAGAGTTCCTAACTGAAATTAAACTTTGATTAATTGAACAGCCCTACATGGCATTTAAATCCCAAGACACCCGTCAAAATGGGAAGCTGACTAGCACCAGAGAAGGGGGTGTTTGTTCATGTTACCACCTTTTTTGTTTGTGTTCAAATCAGTCACAACTGTTTAGAAATATAAATGTACTAACTAAATGTAAACGTACTAATAGAAATTCTCAACTGATGCTGTTAGAGCTTTTTTTTTTTTTTTAAAGTGTTATGTTTATTTTGAATCACTCAAAATTTGCAGGATTGTTGTCATCAGTGGAGAGCAACATTTTTTTTTAAATGGATAAGATTTATTAGATTTTTTTTACAATCGTAAATATTAAAGGAGACATGCTGTGCTTGTGAAGTGGTACAAAACGGCATCTGTGGTGTTCAAAATTTCAACAGAATTTCCCAAATATGGGATAAATAAAGCAGTCTATCTATCTATCTATCTATCTATCTATCTATCTATCTATCTATCTATCTATCTATCTATCTATCTATCTATCTATCTATCTATCTATCTATCTATCTATCTATCTATCTATCTATCTATCTATCTATCTTCACCATTTTGACAGCAAATGTGCAGCATTTAAAATGTAAAAGAGAAAATGCTAAAACATTCTGCAAATATGGAAAAAATGCCAATTACTGAACTGAGCTGCCAGTCATTGGAAACAGGTCCACAAAACAGACAAAAATTCAGCTCTCAGTCAAAGGTATATTTAACTACAGGTAACCACAGCAACAGCAAGTCTGTTTTATGCTATGGTACCTTCACTTGAAAAACAGATTTACAAGGTTTAAGTTTTTTTTAAAAAAAAGATGACTTTTAACAAGTCACATTGTGATTTGGTCACATAGAATTTCCAAGGCAAACCTGGGTTTTTGCTTTATTTATACATTTGTCATCTCTGTTGTCTGCCTAAAATGGCAAGGTGGCACAAAGCGTTCCAAGGTTAAAATCTTACTTTTCTTCAGACTGCACCAGCTGTGTAAATGTTTTAAACCTTGGTTTCACCTCGAGCAGCCCAGGGTAAGCAAACAAAAGATATTATTCGTGCGATCATGGGGGGAAAAACAAGCAAAAAAAAAAAAAGACTTCTCCATTGAGATACTCGCATCAGGACCAATACATATATATGCAGCCATAGTGCCAAGTACTATTATCTTCATATGGAAAACAGAGGAAAGTCCTCTCTTCTTTTGTGGAATCCTTGGCTTCATACATTGTTTTCATACTATGAAGCAACACAGGCAGGATTTCTTTGTGTTAGCCGGCTTGACAAAACTTAAAACCCCAGTCAAGAGATAACAGGTTGCACAAAGGTGGTTAGCAACTTTCTTTGTTAGCCCAGGCAGTCTACTTCAAGCTTTGTGTGCACTCACATAAAAGGGGGGCCATTTGGTGTGTCATTTGACTTTTCTTCTGCACAAAATGGATCAATTGAGCACTGACTACTCTAATCACAAGCATTATCAGAGGTGACAGTAAAATGTAACTCTGTTACCAGCGGTAAAGTAAATATCTTAAATTAACATATTTATTTTAATGCTCGGCACTGCTGTTTCTAATGTAACAGCTGCACATTAGAACTCCGTAAATTTAAACCAGATCAATTTAAACACTAAAGGGTACTCAGCGTATTGTTATGACCCTTTTTCATAGCCTAATAAGGGGGACGTGGAAATTGCTTCAGTTATAAATTGTATTGATTGAATAGGTATTCTTGGGGATAAAAAGCCAACAAATGTAAGTCAATCATCAAGTCGATCAATTTTCTAAAGTGTGTTCGAGTAGCTTTAATTCCAGCAGTGTAAAAGAGACTTAGCAGCAGAATAGGACCAGGCATAAAAACATTTATACATTTTCTACATCACCAGACATGCAGATTCCAGTGACAATGTGACGCACAGTGTGTGCTGTTCTAACTTTACAGCGGGGCTTTATTTTTTGGGTTACTAGCTATTATTACTGGCCTAACAAATTGAATTCCATCAGCAAATTATCTATATCATACTTACTGGAATCAGTTCAAATGCAGCACTAACCAAAACTCTGAATACAACCTGCTCTGTACCATGGTGATCTAGCCAGGTTAAAACGAGTGACACCTTCACGACACTGAAAACTCCGGCTTTAAGATCAACATAGCTTGCTAAACCCATTAATCCTGCTCCATAGCACACCTCTCTGTTCATCTGCTGTTACTCACTGCTACTTTCTGAAAGTTTTTTTCTACTGTACATTATAGTCCTGTAGTATCTGACGCTTATTTATACATGCCGCAAAATCACTTGCAAAACCAATCTTTGCATAGCACTGTGTTAACCACCTTTTTGTCACGCAAACACAGAAGGAAAGTCAAAACAGATATAGACATGTATAAGAAATGTGCCATATATCTGTGCACACAATCGCATTTAAATTCTGTAGCAGGGGAACTTGTTTAATTACAGCCTAGGAAGCAACTGACTCCACTGAGCGCACGAGAGAAAAAACACTTGATAACAGTGACATTTACAATCTGCCTCATTTATCAAAAGCTGCCAAAGCAGAGTCAAAGAGGGTCATTACATAGTAAACATAGATTAACTCAACTCTCACAAAACCCACACAAAATTGTCTGATAAATGATTTTTATTCTAAGAAAATTGCAAATGTCAGCATGCATTTCCCTGGACTCTGTCAATTAATAGTGTTGTTTGTTACCCAATATTTGTGTGTGTGCATGTGTCTGCGAATAAAAGCCAGCATCGGTGCTAAATAGCTGCCACCATCAGCATGCATTTCCCCGGCCTCTCCCTGTTATTTGTCTCATTTGTTACCCAGTGTTTTCATGTGCATGCGTATGCACCTGTGCGAACATCATTCCTAATAGCGAGGCACTTTCACTTTTATAGCACAGAGAGGATTTGACAAACTAAGCTGAGGTGCATTTTGGTTTGGGTGGATGGTGTCAGAGAGTGAATTCAAAGGGCACATCAGGTTTTGACAGGCTTGTACTTAGTCCCAAAACACCCAATAATCACGCTCACTCTTTCACAAACACAGTTTATGCACACAAATTTGTAATGCGGGGAAAATAACTAAATTAAGTCTTTAAACTGGGTCCCTTTAATATATACACAAGTCTACGAGTGCCAAATGCTGGACCAGATGTTACTTTGAGTTATAACCCCCTTTAAAGACATCCTTGCAATGTTGAGGGGCCACACTTACAAACCCAGATGAGCAGTTTCCTGTCTAAAAGCGCGAACATGGGGATGGGTGAGTGGGAGTGCATTGAGGATCGGAGAAGTGGAGTGGAGTCGGCCCCAGGATATTCTTCAGCAACTCTGCTACTCTATTGCTGCAGCTACGGGATGCTTTTGAGTGTCAGCAGCTGGCAGGGCAACAGAATGCCAGGGAGAAGACAAAGATAAAGAGGGATCGGAGGAAGAGGGGAGGGATTGTATTTAATCTCACCGCCATTTATTTTTAATAGCATGCAGCTGCTTTGTTCTCTCTTTGATCAGCAGCAGTACAGGTTGACAGTAACTCAGTGGAATGCATGAACACACAAACACAAGCATGTGTGCATGAATATACACAGAGAAGAGTACAAAACTCACATTCTCTATTTTGCTTTGTTATAATTTTGTGGAAATTAGTACTTGTTTACACTAAGTTTTTATTCCTCAATGTCCCCGTGCACAACAGTTCTTGTCACTACCAGCTATGCTATTGGTCCATGAAGGGCTGCACTCCTTCTGAGACGTGTGGTGTCAGCGGCCGCTGCAAGCGATAAGCACCACCAGGAAATTAATAAGTGCTAGGTACAAGCTACTCCCCTAATACAAACCACTGCTGTGCAAGAGTCACAGCCAAGAAGAAGAAGAAGAAGAAGTGAAGCATCAAGGCTGAGAACACTCACTGGCTTCCTATTGGGTATCAACAGATGAAAGTTGTTGAAAGCCAGAGGCCCTTGAAAGCCTTACTTTAAAGACTAGAAGCACCTCTACCAGTAATCGCACACCAGATGGAAGGGACAAAAGTATTGCTTCTACAACTGTGTGCCCACATTTGTCACTGTAGAAGGAACTTCCTGAAGTTGAGTTAGTATTTAGGACCTGAACAGGGTACGTTGGAAAATGAAAACAAACAAGCAAGCAAACAAAATCTTTGCATGTGCAGCTAGAAACAAGTGAGCATACTCGAGGCCAAAACCTGAATCAAACAAGGTGTTTCCATATCAATGATAGTGCCCATCATGAATCTGACAATGCTAAAATGGACAGCTCTGAATGGAATGGGGCCTTCAGGGGAAGGTTGTATGGTAGGATAAACACACACTTAAGCTGAAAAATGATTTGAAATAGTCACACTTTCATCACACAAGACTTTACATGGGTTCCTTTGATCTTTTCATGGAGGATTCTGCAAACACAGTCACATAGAAGGCTGCTCTCTCCGGAGGGTTAGGGTGAGTCCCTGAATCTTTCTGAAGAGGACATATTATGAGAGGTTGCTGCTGCTGCTTTTCTTGCAGATACTTGGAAGCCTCCCCAAAGAATGGAGAGGACAGAGAAAACAAAGGATGCCTCTCTAGCATAAAGCTTCCTCCCAGCCACCTCACAGTGGGTTTTCCTTGCCATTCGGTCTTGAATACAGACAGCGGAGGTAATCATGCCAGGATACGAGTGGCAGAGTTTGGCAGAGTTTTTGGACAAGGCATTCCTTGGCTACTGTAGTGATTTGTCAAATCAAAGTCAATGGAAAAAAGGGAATGCAAAATGAGGGAAACGTAGCCACACAGGATGTATAGTGCAGCTCTTTCAGGTTTCACCGGCTTCATTCTGCTAATATAGGCACATGCATGCACATTTGGGTCATATCTCTGAAAATGAGAGCCCAGAACTATAGAACCCACATGGCTGGCAAAGCCTGTGTGAAATCAGAAATGAAGACACACCCTGTGTGCTCAGTCTCAAATCCATAGAGGGGGGGCCTGAAGATGACACAAAGGTGTGATATGACCACTAAAGCAACAATACAGGGCCAGCAAGGGTGAAAGAAATGGGGAGAAAGAGAATGTGAGTGAAAAAGCAGACATGAAAGGTGTGACAGAAAAGCAAAGAAGGACATCAAAGACAGCGAGAAAAAAAGTGACAGACGGAAAGTGAAAGCAACAGATACACAATTGAGAAGAGACAGTAGATGATGCTGAGTGTTGTCCAGGCAGTAAGGTAGGTAGGTGGGTGGTGGATTCTCTCTGTGACACTGATTTCAAGCCCTGGGGGTAAAACACCAGAGGAGAATGTAGAAGGGCCCATTTAGATCCATCTGAAAGGAAAGGCCAAAGCTTCTAGAGACTGCAGTGGCTGTGATAATGCCTGCTGTCTAGAGGTGGACCTGCAGGGATGACACACCCCTGGGATGCGCTAAATAGGAGCTGCAAAAGGACTTGGAGAGAGACAAAGAGATGTACTATGAGTTGAAAGATCAGAGAGACAGAGAGGTGAATACAACAAAGAAAGACTGCAGTATGGGGAAGTGTGCCTCTGCACACTGCTCGGAGTGATATTTTACACTTTTGTCATACTTTTATTTCTGTCATGGGTTCAATTTGGATGTGATTCACACTGCTAACTAACCATCTGAAAAAAAACAAAACAAAAAACAAGAGGGATATGAAACTTGTTACAGTTTTATGCATGAAATAAATCCAACCAATGTGTCACTCACATTCTGCTTTTATGGGAGTAAGATTTGTGCCTTATTGGGATCACTCGCATTTTCAAATACATGGCTTTGTGGTGTTAAATAGTGAACACTTGTAATGAGCTTTCCAGGCTGCTGCATGTTATGTTGAGGAAAGACTGTGTTATTTGGCTGTGCTTATCCAAGCAGACTAGGTAATAAGTGTGTAATGGGGAAACAGTGGAGTTGATATCCAGTGAAAGTGGGGGGTCTGTTGGAAGACACAACTGAGCCCGCTTTATCAGGATCTCCAAAGAGCCATTTTAGACAGCTAGTTTTCAAACACTGAAAATAAACTGAAATGAAAAAACAACTCCACAAATCTGCAGCACACTTGGACTGATATAGGAGCCTTTTTAAAAAGCAAGGATTTCAGTAACATGCAAAAACATATTGCACAATTTATCTTCCAGCCAGATAAACAGACCAAATATGCTTCATTCAGCCCATGAATGAATGTTAGCTAACTGATTACTTCTTAGGAAGGCAGAGGTCATTTTGCTCTGTTGCTATTTCAAATGAATGATAGCTTGCAAGTCACAATGGGAGATAATGCCTCAGTACGGTTGAGTTATTCCTTTAATTATGGCAAACAGCGGTCAGTGGACACAACACAACATACTGTATATTTCAAACACTAAACTAATGTGATTATGCAGGTAATAAATGAGCTTTTATGGTAAATGTGTTTGATTCGTATACAGATGTATCTTATAATACTATACCTAAAAAATCATAGTACTAAATACAGAGAAAAATCTTAAATCCAAATTATGCTGCACCACAAACACACTTGAAATATTCTTCCAAAATGAAATGATGCTCCTTTTTAGTTTAATTTATGGTACTGTACAAAAGTCTTGAACAACTCCTAATTTCTTTAGATTGGCCTCGAATGAACCATTTCATTTTTTTTTTTTTTTTTTTTTTAGCAATAGTTCTCCAGGCTTCCTGGAAGTCATTGGCTGCTTTTTCACTCATTTTCAGTCCAGTACTTGTACCTGAGCATTTTCAGAGGAATGCTTTGGTAAAACACTTAACAGTGAATCATTCATGCATAAAAAGGCCCCTAAATCAAGGGATCAACCACTGTTGTTTCTACACATAATGGACAACTTAGCTAAGAATCAATTTTCAGTGGAACTTTTAGGCACTTTGTTACTGGCAGCCTGTTGCCAAAAAAAAAAAAAAAAAATTTGCTCCCATTACTTTAGTTGAATGCATGCCAAAGAGAACACACTTTGGCAGGAATAAAATTGTATTTTTGCACCAACAAGGTGATTCCCAAAAAGACATTAGCTGAAAAATTGGCATGCTTCAGCATCCCACACAAAAAATTTGAGGACACTGGACAAGTGGAGGACAAAAGAAGTAGCAGGCCTAAAACACTATCTACAGCTAATAAACAGTATCTGAAATAGGAAGAAATCCAGCAAAGACCTGATGCATACATCTGGCCCTTCATCCACCTACTGCTCACCAAAGCCACATCAGCAAAGTTAAGCTTGTTGTCAATTTGTACAGATGAGGTCAGGGGTGAAGTACAACAGTCATCTGTAAAACATGGTGGAGCCTCTGTCATTGTTTAGGGGTGCATTTCAGTCAGTGGTGTTGGGGCTCTTGTCAAAATTGATGGAATTCTGAATGCAGAAAATTACTGTGAGTTTTTGATCTACCATGTAATACCATCTGGAAAAATGAATCCATCTGATTGGTGATGGTGTCATTTTTCAGTATGACAATGATCCCAAGTACACTGCCAATGCAATAAAAGCATACTTAGATAGAAAAACACACAATGCTATCAGTCATGGACGTCCCCAGAGCCCAGACCTCAACTTTATTGAAGCAGTGTGGGATCATCTTGAGAGAGAATGGCACAAAAAGGAAGCCAACATCCAAAGAAGAGCTTTGAATGTCCTTCAGGAAGCCCAGAGAATTATTCCTGGAGACAACCCAAAGAAATGACATCTCCAAGACAATCCCTAAGAGAGTTCAGACTGTGTTGAAGAATAAAGGTGGTCATACCAAATAAGCTCATTTGAATTACACAAACTCTGTTTTTGCCTCATATACAGTATTTCCATGCATGTTTGCATGTTTCAATCACTGCACCTTCTTCCCATTTTCCTCACAAGATATGAAGAAAAAGGGGTGGCTCAAGACTTTTGCACAGTACTGTATGCTTCAGCACAAAAAAAAATGAAATTCCAATGAAGCTTTTCATGCTTAGTTATGTAAATGTCATAAAAATTTAGTTTAGAAGGAAAATTAAGCTTTGGAGTGATAATAAGGTCTTGAAAACCTTTGAACATCTAATCACAAAGACTGATCATGTATGTCATGATCATCTTCCATAATATCCTAATATTTTGCTCTGAAAAACTTATATGACATTTCAGGATGGCAAAAAAAAATTGTATTATGTCTTCTTTTGCAAAAAGGAGCACGAAGGAACAAGAAAAACTGTAAAACCCATCAATTGATGATCAATCATTCATCAAGACAACATCAACAGTGTATTAACTTTCCACTGGTATATATCCAAAAAACTTTGGATAATCACATGCACATTTATGGGTACACAAGCTCAGTGGGTGCTCCATTCCCACCTGTGCATGACTTAAGCTATGCTTTCTCACACATGACTTTAATGACAGCTGCAAGGGCAAGTCAATATGCATTAGCACACCACAGAACTGTAAATTGGTTTGTGTTACACAGAAGCATTAAAGCAAAAATAAAAATGTGAGAAAATCTTTAGATGACCTCAAAACCTCTTGACAGCAAGGAGCAGAAATGTCAGGATGGCTTCCCCACTCAATCAAAGCTGATCATTATTTTAGTGTGGTTCTATCAGCCATTAATCAATAATACCACAAATCAGTTCAGATATCAACCTGTTCCTCTTTCTTTCTTGTTTTAGAAAAAAAAATCAATAAAACAAAAAGCCAATTTTCAGATGTCTGTCTCTCCTATCTGCAGTTTAGGTAGTAGCTGGTAGAGAAATACTAGATAATTATGATGAATACTAGATAAATATAATCACATCGTTTCCATCCCTCACTATCATGTACTGGTTATAAAAATATCTAGTTGGAGGATCATGGAAACTCTATCTGCTGCTTCTTTCGCTCTATCTTTCTCACTCTCAACTCCTTCTCTTTCTCCATCCTTCCAGCACCATGCCTCCTCCCGTAGTGTCACAGTCCATATGGTGCTGCAACACTGTTGGTCTCCTGTGGCCACACTTCCCACGATGCATCTGTGGCTCTGGGCTTTCGAGGGAGCCGATAGGCTGAGAGGACTTTGGTATCGACCAGCTATTGCCTGGTGTGAGGTCAGCTCAGTGCAGCATTGGAGTGTGTCCGAATCTACACACACCACTGCTTCCAGTCTTTCATCCATTCTGCCAATCAATCCTCCATTTTCTGCTGTTACCTTTGCCTCAGAAGAAGTATGTTCTTCTCTTGTATTCCTTTCTTCCAAAACCTTTCTCCCCTGTGAGTGTGCCATTGCACATTTTCTTCTTTAAACTACTGTCCGATTGATCCATTTCTCAAATTTCTTGAGACCACATGCAGCTAGACTGCTGGTAGCTTTACCTTATCTTTTTTTTTTAAAGCTTTAATGAAGATATTCTTCTTGGAAAATACCACCAAAGATTCTTCATCATAATATAAACATTTATTTATGCATTTGTTTGAGGGGGGATTTTTATTCTTTTTCTATCTTCTGCATTGTAGTGTTGTATTACTCTGAGCTGGCTTCCTCCTCTGTCTGTGTCCATGCAGAGAAAACAGAGCTTAGTAGAGATCAATCCCATTGAGTCTGACTCCTTTCACTAGCCAAGGATCAATACTGCCTGTTTCATGTCCCCCCTGCAATACACGTGCACACACACACACACACACACAAATACACACACACACACACACACAGTTTAAAGACATGGCTAGAGAGCCAACCCACCCCTTTAAAAATGACCTATCGGCCTATCGGCTAACTTGCTCACCGGGGGATACAGAAGTTCATTATGACAGCCTTGCCAATGTTAAAGGTCTGCTTTGGTCCTCTGCTGCAAAGTGCAGGATCTGATTACATTAACAGCTTGCTAACAGAAGCAAGAAACGCACAGTGCCGAAAACCAGTGTACAGCTGGAAACCTTTTACACATGCAACAATGTAGCTGTTCAAAATGTGATAGAATTTGTTTATGTAATGCAAGATCACAGAAAAGGACGGGAAGGGCTTTTGAAGTCTATAACTACACTAATCTCCCCCACCTGTGCTGGATAGAACAATACTGGACTTGCGCTGGCATCAGAAATAATTGTTAAAATTTTGACAGGGAAATGTTACCACCCAGAGCTTCGAGTTTTGCTTTTTAATTTCAATTAGTAGTCTTCGTCTCTTATTAGCCTGGACCCATAATGCGGGCAAAAACTCTTCTAAAGCTCAATTTTATGCAAATAAATTATAAATAATGCAAATTATTATTAAAAAAAAAAATCATATGACATTTTGGGAAATGTGCTATTCCTTTATTGCTGATTGAATCTGAACCTTTGCAAAATAAATATTTAGAGTAATGAATGTACAATTAGTAGCTGCACAAAGGTGGAAAAAAAGAGCCTAAGAGCAGTGCTGTGTTTGTTTATCATATTGCACTTGTTGAATCTATATGCAGTGTGTAAAAATAAGACATTATTCAACATACCCTCTTTACCCACAGTATGTTATTTTTACATCATTATTATATCAGGATGTATAAATACTGTAAGCTTTATAGGTGCTGCTAGGTGGATTTTTATAACTGTTGGGCAAAGGTGTGTGAGCTACTACAAATTTTGTGCAAAATTACAGTAACCTGCTGACATTGGAAGCTCTACCCTTTAATATTTACACTATGTTTTTACAGAACAAGTAAGCATGTTTCCCAAAACAGATGTCCTTTAAGGGCATAAAACTACCGTGATTTCCTCTGTAATGTCTTCTGTCCAGCACAGGGTGAGTCTAAACAAAACATTAACTGCACATAAGGACCTTATGCTAACCCACCTTGCCTAGAGTACTCATCAGCCTCATGGTGAACCAGGTCCGTCACGCACCCGCCATAGTGCAGCCTCTGCTCATGGTCGAAGGCCTTGAGTGTTTCACTCGAGCTGTAGGATTTCTGGGTAGGCACACGACACTCATCGGCATCCAGGGAGGAGGTGTTATACTGGGAGTCTTTGGAGCAGCGACCCCTGGTCAGCGAACGATTTCTGCGGTCCTTCAGATCCATACTGAGTTTGCGTGTGGGGGTTTGAATGCAGCGAGAAGAAGACGCAGTTCAGAAGGAGAAGAAGCCAGTGAGGGGAGATGGAGGGGCCTCCTAAGGGCCTCCCTAATGTCAGTCTCCACTTCAGTCACCTGGAAAACAGAGATAGGAAGAGGAAGGCATGGAGAGATAGGGAAAGACAGAGAAAGGTTGGTCAAAAATTAATGGATGTACTGCTGTGACTCACTCTTGCCTTGCACTCCCAGCAGAATATACAGACAAAGTAAGACAGAGCAAACAGCATGAGTGGACATGAGTAGCCAGGCAAATATAAAACACATTAGAGTATTGATGCAGGATAAGTAAGGCTATTGTAGGTACCATTAGGATTTCCAAAGATTAACTTGTTAATTTGTGTGATTAAGGTGAACTCTTAAAAAAGTCACACCGGTCCTCCAGTCACTTACTGCAACTGTAACTTGATAGCAGAGCAATAAAACCCCAACTCCCCATTGTTTCTTTTCCTTTCTACTTTTACTCCGTGACCCCTCTCATGTCTTTGATGGTTCTCTTTTAATTAGTAACAGCAGCCTACAAAACAAAGTCTGCCAGCAAACTTTACTGAGCAAGCAACAAGAGCAGCGAATCAAGTTTTCAACTCCACGAGGAGAACAAACCACTTTTATTCGACCTGCACCCTCACAACAAAAAAGTCTGCATTCAGTATTGAAACCACAACTCTTCTGAGCCTGGCTCATCATAACCAGGCTGAGGGAACTCTGCCAGCTCATGGAACTGCACACCAAGGAACCTCTTCTCTTTCATGTACTAGTAACTTCCCATACACAGCTGGCACAGTGAAATTGTGCACAGCTAAGCGTACGTATACTGGTTTTATTCACCGAGATTTATTGTTGTGATTAAGCAGTTCATACACACACATACTTTGAACTCACCTGAAACTTATCAACACGCAGAGACAGGAAAGTCAACACTCCCACCTCACATAATTCTTTTGTTTTGATCTAATACACGTGTTCATGTGGTGCACATGGACCATATGGAGACAGAACACATAATCTTCCCGGCGCACATTCACACTCTCTCACACAGTTCCCCTTAGTTCTTTAGGTGAGCACATTTAGTAGAATCGTACTGTTTATTGTGCTTTGCTTGCATTACCTTTATACATAAATGCTGTTGAACATATGCTAATTAATTTATTACTGCACAGGAGTGAATGCTGCCAGCCTCTGCTATTAAAAACTCCCAAATCCTTAATTCCTAATAGGTATTAATCAGGTAATTTTGCTTGCTTTGAATGAATCATTAAGTTTACTGCATTTTAAGATAGCGATGAATCAGACCATACAAATACATTTCCGATTTTGATCACTTAAATATTCATTGAATGACAAAATGTATGATCATCACTAAAGAGAATGATTTGGTGTCGATGTTTGCCTGCAATCAAAGGTGGTTCCTCTCATTTTGATTCTTTTGCTTCTCTGAGACTGATCAGAACACCCCTGTTGCACTTACACTTTGCAGGGTGAAACAGAGCTGTTAGCGCTGTGGTCCACAGAGACAGTCAGCCATTGACCGCACTGATGAAAAATGGTCAGCCAGCATTTAAATCTATTAGAACAGAGAGTGACTCAAATGCGGTGCAGTCATCCTAAACTGATGTCGGCGACGCGTGCACACAACAAAAGTGGGCAGATGGCTGAGAAACTGCAGGATGAACAGACAGATTATCTAGATTGAAAAAGAAAAAAAAATAAAAGATGTAAAAGGCAACAAAGAAATAAAAGCGGACGGATGCAACAGGAAGGATGGAAGAAGAGGAGAAATGACTTGAGGGCATTGGTAGTCTCTCCCTCATTATCAGAGTGGGAATGAATCCGGCTCCCTTAGAGGCTGTAAGGGATAATCAAACACACCCAAACGCAGACACACACAAACAGAACATCACAAACACAGACACACAAATTCAGTCCAAAGGTACCTTAGACAACAGCGTTTCCTAAACTTGACAGACTGTAAGACAGCCCGTAACACAACTAAACATCTGTATTTTGACATTACATCCTCTGTGTGCATAACGACTACAACACCAGCCCACTTTTAATCTATTCAAACAATATACTTGTGGGCACACATGATACATGATTATGATGCTAATAAAGCTTGATGCTAGTGGTGCGGCCTGGAGGAATGCATTACACTGGAAGCTAAATATCAAAGTACAACAACATGACAACAACCATCAGTAATTGACAGGAACACTTCCAGCAGCTAGCTGTATGGGATATTTATGGTAATAAATAGGTCACCCGTGGTTCCATTACTTGAGGCTGAAAAAAGAGCCTGGTCCACCCACAGAATTACAGAGTAGCACTGCATTTTCACCCAAAATATCACTCAGTCTGAAGTTTTTATCAGTATGAGAGCAGGCAAGGGCATTTCTAAAGGACAGGCATCATTTCATTTCGGATATGTGATGTAATTAATTATATGCAGGAGTAGAGGAAGAATTAGAAGAGAGAAATGGAGAGAGAAGTATACAGAATGCGAGTCAATCTATTCAATGAGGGCTCATTTTAAAATGCTTAGAAGGTAGTATTGAAAAGTGCCCTGCTATGTCCATTGATTAACAGTAGGTATTAAGTCTCATAAAGAGCTCATTATACTTGGGCATCCATCACACAGGCTATTAGGAGTTCGACCTTAATGTGTTTGTACCTTGAATGGAGGGCGAGGAAATAGAGAGGGATACTGGCTCAGGAAATGTAGGGACATTCAGACTGGGGTTAAAGAAATAATAGGCAAACAAGCCACCGTGTGTAGCTGTGGGTGTGTACAGGTGGGTGACAAATTAAAGGGGAAAAAAAATGGAGCCATTGATCCCTACAGTGAAGAGCTCTTGTGTATGCTCCTGGTGCATTCTGCTTGTATGATTTAGGTCTACTTGAGAGACGTGTCGCTGCAAATGAATGCAATGGTACTCTGTGTGATCAGGTTCATCCCATACCCTCAGATTTCTATCCTGATGGGAGTGGTCTCTTGCAGGATGACAATATCACCATCTATAGGGCATGCCGGGTCACTGAATGGTTTGATGAGTATGAAACGGATGTGACTGCTATGGTCGCACAGTTCTCAACTTGATCGAATATGGAGATTTTGGACTGACAGCTCTGTCCACCGTCCATTGTTAAAAACGCCAAATGAGGGAATATTTGTAGTGTACTTTAGAGTTTCTGAGCCAGTGCTAAGGCACACTGAAGCTGTTCTACCAGCATACATTGGCCCATTGCCTTACTAAAACAATACATGTTTTTTCCTTTAATTTGTCAGATGCCTGTCAAGTGCATATGGCAAGAATTTAGGGTTGTAAAAGCGTACAAATGGAATAAACAAAACATTAGGCCAGCCAAAATGAAAAAAAAATTCTTTGGATTAGAATCTAATGATGAACACGTACTTCTGGTTGCTTGGCACCTCTGTATAAAGAGAATCCAGGATGTCAAAATGCCTGGCTGAATACAGAAAGGCAACGTTTGGCCCAAAATAAGAAAATCTCACAGGCAAAAGTTGGTCAAATTACATTAGATGAGAACTTGGATGTCAGAGCTGCTGAGGAAACAGAATTGCATTTATAATGCTGCCACATTTATAAATATTAATGGGAGCTATATGATTTTGTATGCTAACAAATGAAATCTTTCAATGAAGCTATTTAAGCACACTAAACGCTAGAATCAAGAAAGTCTCAACTTCTAATAGCACATATTGTGAATGATATTAATCCATTTTTGTATGGCTTGCACACCCATTGAAATTAGACGTACTTCTTTCAACAGACTTGATGTAATAAATACGCATAACTGTCTACTTCCATTGGATTGTTTAAACTGCACACCGTGCTGAAATTCATCTCTTGAAAGTGGAAAATTTCCCTGTACTCGTATAAAATACATACCTTTAGGTGTGAACATTAAAGACTGAGATGTGATATAGTAAACTGTATTTTTTTTTTTTTTTGCATGATTTCACTTTTTAATAGAAAAAGTAGACACAGTAGAAGGAGAGGCGAAGACACACAAAAGCAGGCTGATGGATAGACTGGAGGAAGCTAAAGGAAACAACCTTGAGATCTGAAACACATTATCAATCACATCCCATCCACCCAGGTGTTTCCTCAAGGTCACTGAAGCACATACATGCAAACTTTTCCTAGTTAATTACCGCAGTGACAACGGTCCAACCTCCCCTGATCATCACAGTGACGCAGATTATCTCATTTATCAGAAGTACAATGACTTACTGTCATTCTGACTGTTCACACACCACAACTTCATGGCACGCTACCACGCGGGTGCATGCATATTTATGCACAAACACCCACACAGACTCAGCAGACAGACAAACACATGCATAAATGCAAAACTATAGAAACACGTGCATGAGCTTGCAAAGTAGCTGCGTCTCCTTGACAGGCGAGAAAGCGTGGTTAGATGAAGGAGAAAAGAGACACGCATGCAACCGTGAAGTGACCATGAAATCCAGGCAGAATGAGAAATGTAATTGGAAGATGACAGGGAGGGCGGGGAATTCATTTTGGAAATTACAGAGGTGAAGTTTGGTACAGATAATGGCCTTTTCTCTGCAAATAACAGCTTTGGAAGAAAAATATGGAGAGCACAATGCAAATCCACTGTAACTAGAAATCACACCCAGTTAATAGGATGCTAATGACATCAATGGATTAGCAAGTATCAAACAAGATGGTTTTGTGTCCGACCTAATCAACCTCTGAAAGAACAAAATCCAAATATCAAGGAGAGGAAAGTAACAGGCTATGAAGAAAGTGTTTAGGGTTTCTTACAAATGAAAATTGGGCATTTAATTTTCTTCACCTGGCACAATCAAAGTACACGTGACAGACTGTGTCATGATCGGGTTTTTAAACAGATCGCAACTACATTTTCAAACTAGCAGTCCGCTTGGGGGTAAAAAGTGACTCAGAACCGCCTAATCAGTGGGTGGATCGGTACATTTGTGCCTTGAAATTGCCACAGATATTTTGTGTACTGTTGCATCGTGACTCAAATCTGCCTCAAGAAAGTGCTGCAGAGACATCCAGCTCTGGGAACACGCCGAACTCAATCGACTGGGCTCGGTTCTGACTATTACTTTGCTGCATTTTCTAATGATTACGTGTACCCTGGCACGATAGCCAAAGACAATTAGCTGCAAAGCTTCCATCCAGCCACTCTTCACATTTATCATACAAATAAGTATGGAGGCGATATGTGAGCGCTAGTATAGATGTTGTTTAGGGCCATCACACTGTGGGAGGCATCCTGACCAGATGACTCCTACTGCAGCCAACCAGGAGGTTACAAATAGGGCATGTTCACTCTGTTGACTTATTCTTATTAGACACCAGAAATAGCTGTAAAGTGCAGCCTGTTTTGCTGTTAGCTCTGTTATGCACTTGTTCTACTGAAAATATTGCAAGCATCAATAGCAGTAAACATTTTTTTTCCTCAAAATTAATCATTTAAGCTTTAAAATATCAGAAAATACAGAAAAGTGCATGTCCTAGTTTTAGTTTTGAGATGACAGCTTTAAACAGGTTTTTAAACAGGTGTTACTTTATTACACTGCCTATAGACCTGTAAATGTATTTACAACTGTGTTATCCACAGTAACATTTTATCATTTACTAATTTTCCTCAATCACTCGTGTATTTATTTCACTGCAATCACATTACACCCAATTTTATGCATCAGGATTAGATTCTCTTATGTTTTTCTTTCTTTTCTTTTTTTAAAGATAGGTTTAATGTTTCTTTATAGCATTAAACATAATAATTATTACAGTTTTTTCTCCGCTCCTTCAATGTACTTTTTAATCTTTTATATCCTGTAAGCATCTCATCTGATCTTATCTTTTCTTATCTTTAGTTTAGCTTCTTATCATTGCATTAGAGGAGCCTGTAACGCAGCCATTACCTGGCTCATTTAATTCAATTGTAACCACACCAAAAGCAACAATCAGCCAACAAGACTGGCAGCTAAAAGCCTGATAAAACACAGCATGGAGCCTTTCCATCAGAAAATTTATCCACTCTTCCAGCACTCTTTGTCAACAGGAGATGAAGTTGTTCATTTGGTGTCTTTTCTCTTTCTCAGTCTCTCTCACTCTCTCTCTCTCTTTTTTTTTTTTTTAAATTTGAATGGAATTTGTATAGCAAAAGATGGCCTATTGAAAACCTGGCCCTGTTATCACAAAAGACAAAATTGTGGCTATAAAGCATTTGGCTTCAATTTTCTGCTGTTTTTGTGCTGCTGCTCAAATTAAGTTGTTTACGCAGTTTGTTCACAAAGACAAAGGGAGGAAGACACAGAGTGACTGAGAAAAACAAAAGAGTAGACAAGAAGAGAGCCGAGTACAGAGAGGTTGCAAGAGAATAAAGACGGAAAACAAATCCTTGAATGAAACTCATACTCAATTACACATCACCAAAAAAGCCTGCGTGCGTCTTGACTTCACGAATGAAAATCCAACTCAAAGTCTAGATATGGTTTAAATGAAAATACTACACACACTCTTCATCAAAGCATTCAATTACATGTTCAGATTTCCCCTAAAAGCAGCATGTACTTGACATCCAATGTGTAGGTGTAAATCCTTATTATCCTAACATATAATTTGTTCTTTTCACCGTAAAATCTTTCCTTTTTTGTGCTGAACACAAGTGAAGGTGAACCACAGTGATTATGTTTTAGAATGTGTAATAATAATAATAATTTTTTAAAAAATCACTTAATTTCTTGTAGTAAAGTTAAAATTTCATTTATGGATAACAAGTTAAAAG